>NW_024870772.1:32102500-32452500 GCF_019054845.1 Dipodomys spectabilis
GAGAGAAATGAATATGCATTTGATCTAGTGAATTAGAAGTGGAAAAGGACTTGTTAATAGAGTTTTGATGGTCAGTATATAATAAAGTAGTTAAGGACTGAGAAGATAAGCTAGTGATGATCAGGAGAGATGGCCACTCAAGTTCAAATGTCTCAAATGCTGTGCACAGAATCTTACCTTCTGTTTCCATTCTGGTATTTCCAATGCTAGTAGTCATCAAGCATACATCCACACTCCCACCTACCCACTTAGTCAACCCCCTCCTACTTACCCATCTATCTACGTTCATATATGTATACATATATATACATATATATGTATAAATATATATTTATATTAGCATATAGTGTATACAATATAGGGATTGTGGCTCAGGAATTATTCCATGCTGAAGGCATAAACCTTTGATTGAAAATGTATTCTTTTCACTGAACTTTTGCCTAAAATAGTACAACTGATATTTGCAAAAAGATTAATAGTTGACCTAGCACATTCAGGTAATTATTTCAACCCCATCCCCAAACCTTCTTCTTTCCTTTTGGTATCTACTTTCCTCCAAGTTAGAGAAGACAGGTAGGACTTTATTATCACTATTCCCAGAAATACCAAATACATCTGGAAGAATTTGCTCTGTTTAATGTTAAAAAGAAATGTACCCACCATTCACCACAAGCATGGAGAGAGGATTAGATACTTTCAAATAGAATGTGTTCATTTCTCTTGAGATCAACATGCACAAGGGTTGTCAGAATATGGAGGAGTTGCTCCTAGCTTAGAACACGTATGTGTGTGTGTGTGTGTGTGTGTGTGTGTGTGTTGGGAGGGTGCTCAATTCATGGCTGTCTTTCAGCCTTTGAAACTGTCAGAATGAAGGCTTTTATGAGTTTGAGGAGCTCAGTGTGCTATGGGCTAGAACTATTTACTGTTAAACTTAACTATTGAAGTAAAAGTTGATGTGTCTAAACGTATTGAATCTGTGAACGTACGGGTAAATCATCCTGTAACTGATGTGTGAGAGACTGTGTTTACCTAAGGAGCTTCCTAGAGCAGCATCCCGCGTAGAGAAGAATGTGTTGTGGGAAATGTGTGTTATTTACAGGAAAGAAGTTTACAGGATGATCAGGACACATAGGTCCTGAGACAGTTGGCAGTTTTCTGTACCCTTGAAGCTCTGTTAGAGAGAGATGACTGTTGAGTTTTAGTTCTGAATTAATCTGGGTGATCGAATAAACTTCATTCTGTTTTTTTTCCCTGTTGTTGTTGTTCCAATCTCTTGTGCCAAAGAGTGGGGTGGGGGAGGATAAAAATTGCATTTAGCTGTGATCAGTTAGACAAAGTGGTAGATATCTTTGACAGGATGGATTTAGAATTTGCTTAATTGCTGTTTGCTAGTGTGATGGGCTGCCATCTGTACGGAGAGCTTCCATTTGCAGATACAATCAAAATAACATTTCTGGATTTAATTGAGGGCCCTCCTCCTGAAACAAATACGGTCGCCTTTTTTTTCTTTCGAGACAACTGTGTTCCTTTTCCATGAAAACATGCAGAAGAGACTGGATGGTTAGAGGAAGAATGAATCAGCAGCCAATCCCTTAGCAGCTTTTGTATAGCTCTTTGGTTGTCATCTTCCTAAGAGAACAGTGTCTGATATTCTATATGCAGAGATAACTTTACTAGCTGAAGCAAGGAATTTTGCAAGCTGAAGTCTGACTTCAGATTCGTGAAACCACTCGTGACACCAATATCATGTTAGCTGCATATGTGAAAAACTTGATTACGGCTGGGCCATCTTGCCTTCAGACCCCAGGGAAAGCATGTCATGTGGAGTGTCCCTTAGCAAATTGTCACCATGTGTTGCCCGTGTGAGCTTAAAGTGGGAAGGGAATGACTCTCCCTGTCTATATCCTCCTCCTTCATAGTGTTTTCTCTCTCTCTCTCTCTCTCTCTCTCTCTCTCTCTCTCTCTCTCTCTGTGTCTGTTTATGCACGCTGGAAATTGGAGGAGCTATAATAGTTTTCAGAGAGATTTACTGTGTATAAGGGTATAGTGGCACATACCTGTAATTCCATCTATTCAGAAGGTGAGAGTAGGAGGAACACAGTTAAGAGACCAGCCTAGGCAAGAGTTCAAGAACCTATCTGATAAAAAAAACAAAGCAAAAGATCTGGTGTGTGGCTGAAGTGGTACAGCACCTGCCTAGCAAATGTGAGGCACTAACAAGAAAAAAAAAAAAAAGCAAAGTAAACAAACTCCCAAACTTACTTTTTATGCCCTCCATTACAATGATGTTTTTATATTCTAGGAACTCCATTTAAGGTGAAAATGTTGTAAATGTAAATTACATTGACTGCACCCTGCCTGCCAGTCATCACGGCTCAGGTACACAGTCTATTGTAGGACACTGGTTGGTTCCCCTTTTGATCTTAGGGGTGACATGGGTGCTTTAGGGTCCTGCCTCTGGCTGATATCTTAAGAGAAAAGATACAGATTTTGGATTCCGAGCACAGTTTCTACTGGATGTCTATTGTTTGTATACCATTGTAATTAAAGACTGGCAGTTTAACATTTTGCATCGTTGCTATGTGATTTTTGAGAATACTTTGCATGAGTCAGGAGTCTTGAATAAATCTTAGATTGCTGTTTCTTGCCCAGCCTTGAGCCTTCCTACCACATAGTGGGCGTTCATTGGTACTTAGTGGGTCTGTGTGCTGAAGAATCAAGGGAAAATGAAGAAGAGAATGCTTTCTGTGTCCAGAGATCTGAGGATGTGCCAGCTGACTGAGAATATCTGCTTCCCGTTCTTCTCACCTGAGTGCTACTGATTACAACTTTGACGGCTACACTCTACTCAACCTGAGGAGTAAGTTGAACCTCTACTTATGGCACTCTGTGAAAGTTTTGAGAACCAGACCTCAGTTGTTTGGGACGGGACCACTGTCCATCCAGGACTATGGATGTGAAAGGGAGCAGCCTTACAGGCACAGGTGGACATGGCTGGACATGGTGATTGCTTGGGGCACTTGAGTTGGAAAAGGCAGCCTGTCCCTGTAGTTTCTCAGAGAGCCTCTGTACATTCCTGCATTTGATTTTTTTTTTTTACTGAGGTAGTCCTGACCATAGATACTTTTAGATAAAAAGCTTTTAATTGTCCTCCTTAATATGAGAGGATAATGTTTTAAGAAGAATTTGATCACAAATATACCCTAAGGTTTAACATACATGCATGTATCTTTCTTTATCCCATACTTGAATTTAAAGATAACAAGTTAGTTTCAATGGGATTATTCAACAGTACTGCTGACATACTGGTTTAAAATTTGGAAAACATTTAGTTAGGGTGAGACCTGGTAAGATATGCTCAAATTCCACATGACACAATTGTAATGAATACCACCACCACTACCACCACCATAATAAACCTTTGTAAAACCAGGAAAATCCAGAATTGCTTCTTTATGAACCCTGGAGGACAGATAACTTTTAAGGGATATAAGTGATCAAGGAATTTGACTACATAAAAGGAAAATCCTCTGACATGAACACAAGTTTTAGACAGCCTGGTAGACATTTTTATGCAAATACAAAGTATTACTACTAATCATTATTTAAGTTACATGATAGTAGATAGACAGACATGGATGTAAAGAGACAATTTGAAGAAAAATGGCAGGTAAACTTAGCTGAATAGGTTACTCTAGGAAAAATAAAGAGTGAAATGTAGAGTATATGTCATTTTTGTCTACAACTTTGAAAAACAGATTGAGGAAAAGAAAATTTAGGATGGTAAAGATATACCATCTATGTTTTTTGGACTCCTGGAAAGCAGTTTGACAGATAACCCCCAAATTAGCAAATATATGAACATGTTAATGACTCAGTGTCCCACTTTGGGGAATTTATCCCGAAACTAGAACAGAAAGAAACCCCTTTATGCACACATTGTTGACCGTAGCTTTATTTATAATAGTGGAAAGTTGGAAGCATTTTAAAAGCTCAGAGACTGGGGTAAAGCCCCTGGGTAAATTCTCCAGTCATCAAAAGTAATGGTTTTAGAGATTATCATAAGAGAAAAATTTGATGTAATATTAACTGAAAAACAGGAATCATATTTTTCTATACAAAATGACTTCACTTAAGTATGTACAAAAATATATAATAATAGACAATTCCCATTAGAGAAATAGTTTCTGAGTCCTTCCCTTTTTCTATTTCTAAATGTACTAAAAACTTTTTGCTATTTGTTTTACAATTTCAAAAACATATTTAAATACCATTCTCCACTAAGGGAGATCAAAAAGAAGAAACTACAGAAAATGAAAACCAAAATGAGAGATGTGAACTCACATCACCCAATGCATTCCACTGTTGTGTGGGGCAGTTGTAATGGTTAGCTTTACTCTTACCTGAAGATAGTTAAACTGCAGCTCCAAGCTCATAGAATTCAAGAACTCCTTTTCTACTTTCCTTCCCATTTCCAGCTTCCTGTGGTGGCTTCCTAGAGGCAAGGCCATTTTGTATCCTAGACAAATAGTCCTTAATGATAATCCAGTCTCTTTTCTGAGTCAGATCTCTAAGGTTATCCATAATTCTCCCCTTTAGTGACAATTTATGGGTTTGAGGGACACAGCTAACATGCTATGAGATAACTAATGAGATTGACATAAATCATGATCTGGCCCTTAAGCTCCCTGAGCCATTATGTCATTTATATGTCTGTGCCCAGACGTGTAAGCATCCTAAATAGGCCAAGGATGAGGACCTTTGACCTTCAACACAAGAAGGTATTAATGGGAAGCTGTGCCCCTGTTAAGGCTGTGTATATATTGTGAGATTTGTGCACCTATCTCCCTATGTTTCCTGGAGGCAATGTTCCAGCGAGGCATAAAATGTTCATTTTAGCAGAAGAATGATGCTTCACAGGTGCCACAAAGCCATTTTAGGTCCTGCTGGGCTTCCTGGCTCATCAGAGGTGGTTGGTTGGAGGAAAAGCTGACTAGATTTCTGCCTTGCTGGCCTCATTGCTACTTGGATCCTGCTGGGTAACTGAGTGGTTTAGTGGAACTGAATGTTGGAGGGACTGGGTGTGGACACCCGGTATAATACATGGTTAGAAGCCAGGAGGCACTGGCAGGGTCTTCAGATCTGTGCCTTGACATCATTTGTTTTCTGCATGTTTTTCAGTGTTGACCTATGTCTCTGTTCCAGAGCCTTGAATCTGTAAGGAGGTCAACTTATCAGGTAGACATGAGATTGATGGACTGGTGGAACTTCTCAGTTGCCACTTTAAAGTTTCTGCAATGTATTTGTCACCAAGAAGCTCAGGTTAGATTTCAGATAACTCAGTTCAGTTAATATTATTTGTATTATTGAAATTTCTGATTTTTTTTATTTCATCAAGATAGGACAGCCACTTGATTGAGTATTCCATTTCAGAATATAGATGCTCCTCAGTTTATGATGGAGTTTCAGTTGATAAGCCAACCCATTGTACATTGAAAACATCCTAAGTTGCGTTTGCAGGGACCTCCTTAACCTGTGAGACCACCTTGCTTGACAACACAGCACAGTGCTGGGTGTGGGTTTCCTGGTGATCCTGGGGCTGATTGGAAATGGCAGCTCCAATTGGGATGCCTGACATCCTGAAAGGATATCATGGCGACTATTGCCAACCCCTAGATCAGAATTCAAAATTTGAAGTGTGTTTCCTACTGAATGCCTTTGTACCATGGTGAAGCAGAAAATCCTGAGGCAGCCCATTGCTAAGTCAGGGAGCATCCATAATAAAATGGAGAAAGGGCTTTATGTTCTGTTGGGTTCATTTCCATATGAATTTTTCCTCTGATTGAAAGTCATACTGCCAGATGGGGTATTCCATGCAAACACTGAATAAGCAATCCTTCTGCTCCATCCTCAGAGCTAAAGAAAGCCACCCCAGAATGCCAGCCATCAACCCAGCAGCAGTCTTCAGTATGGAATTGGACACAGGAAAGGTGTTCATTTCTCTTTAAAAGAACTTCTAAAAATAAAACCATTTCCTGCAAGGCTGTGTGTAGGAGGACAGGAATCGGAGGGAACAGAATATTTTAGAGGTTCAGAAAAACATTTTGAGCCAAAGTAAATCTGAGACTTCTGGACATTCTGTGAGCTTGGTCTTTTTGAGGTGACAGAACATTTGTAATGACCTTAGAGAAGATGGTCTCAGCTGCATTTAAGGAATGAGATCAATGAGATAATTATTTATCATTAGAACCCACACGCAAAGCACGTCAAAAAATTAGCGTACCATTTCTGATGGTCTCCCAGGGGAATCAGGGTGCAGGGGTAAGAAAATTATGTGCGGGCTTAGCTGATATTTTAGAATCTGTAGAGGGATTTTGAGTCTACTTTCTTATACTAAAGCTTAGATTGCTCTATAATTTATAATCTAGCTTTTTGGTTAACTGCGAAGCATTATGGGATTTGCATCTCAGGCTTAAAGAGCCCATTAGCACACTATAGAGCAGAAAAATAATCTTTAAAAGGCTATTCTGTAATTTTTGCCATCTGATAAACAAGTTATAATCAGTAAAACAAATTAAGAGGTATTAAATTAATGACAAAAAGCTATGAGTTTTAGCTGCGTGCTGGAAGCGGTGATCTCAGGATCAAGGTTCAGAGCCAGTTCACCCAGGAAGTTCTTCTAATTAACCAGCAAAAAGGCAGAAGTGGAGTTGTGGCTCAAGTAGTAGAGAGAACATCAGTCTTGATGCTCAGCATGTAGATACTGAATTTAGCTTGCTTCCCTCCACCTCATGAAAGTCTACAAGTTAAAAAAAAACCCATTACATTTCCTTGACAGTGATCAAATTGAATCAAGGGAGGAATAAAAACAAGTGTGGGACTGAGTGCTTGAGCAGAGAGGGGGGTGAATTTGATCAGGGGACACTGTGTGCATATATGGAAATAATACCGTTAGCCTTTTGTGCAACTAATATATGCAAATGAAAAATGGGAAAAGTCATAGGGTAAAAGCCCCGTTCAGATTTTCACACCTAAAATGAGAATATGTTAATACATAATAACATTATTTTAATACCTAATAATCCTAGCTACTCAGAAATCTGAGATCTGAAGATCATAGTTCAAAGCCAATTGTGGAGGAAAGCCTATAAGACTCTTACCTCCAATTAATCACAAAAAAGGCCAAAAATTGGAGCTGTGGCTTGAATGGTAGAATACTAGCCTTGAGCAAAAAAAGCTCAGGAACAGCACTCAGCCTGGGTCTCAGGACTAGCACAGAGAGAGGGGGGAGGGGAGGGAAGGAAGGAGGGAGGGGGAGAGAAGGGGGAAAGAGAGAGGGAGGGAGGGAGAGAGAGGGAAGGGGAGAGGGAGAGAGAGAAAGAGAGAGAGAATAATAATAAAGAAGCATTGCTTCAGGAACATGGGCATAAGTGAATGGAGTCCTATTTTCTTTTGGATATTAGCTCTTTCTTTAATCTCTCCAGTCAGAACTTTATGCATAACAGACTTAAATTGAAGCCATGAAACACCCAGAAAATAGGAAACCCTCAGGTGAATTTGCCAATCTGTTATGCCATTGAGAAGGAAAATCTTGTGTATGTCTTTCCAAGCGTGACTTTATGATTCCTGTCAAGTGCTTGATAATGAGAGCTGAGCTTAGTTATGCAAATTATTTTAGCACCAAGTACCCAGTGTGGGCAGCACATCTTAAACAGGCTGAAAATCACTACAGCTGTGCTTTGTGCCTAATGGTGGAATCTGCACCATGAGATGAATTATAGGATGTGTGGGACATTCCACCAAAAATGAACCCATTGATTGAACTGGAGAGAAGGAGGAGGATCACTGGGAACAGACTGTAGGCTTTTCCCCATGGTGACATCCTGTAGAGTACCAGGGACGCTAGAGTCACACTCTTGTGTGCTCAGCTGCATCAAGTCTTGATAATTGCTTTTCTCTTGTGATTTCCTTGATGAGTGAGCCAAATTGTTCTCTCCAAAACAAAACTAGAAACAAACCAGCTGAGGCTCTTGGAGAACTACACTTTAGAATCTGGAGTCCTACTTTGTCTCAAGAGTAAATGGCACATTTTTAAGGCTTCTCACTTGTTTTAAAAAGTGAGAAGAGGGCCAGGTGTTGGTGGCTTATGCCTGTCATCTTAGCTACTCAAGAGGCTGAGATCTAAGCATGGTGCTTTGAAGCTAGCCCAGGCAGGAAAGTCCAGGAGACTCTTATCTCCAATTTACCACCAGAAAGCCAGAAGTGAAGCTGTGGCTCAAGTGGTAGAGAGCTGGCCTTGAGCAAAAAAGCTCAGGGACAGGGCCTAAGACCTGAATTCATGCCCCAAGACCAGCACCGGAAAAAAAAAAAGTGAGATGAACTAGGGGAAGGGGTATCCACTGACAGTGTTTTGTCGGTCTGTCTTCCTTCCTTCCTTCCTTTCCTTTCCTTTCCTTTCTTTTTCTTTTCTTTTCTTTTTTGTTGGTTGTAGGGCTTGAACTCTGGGCCTGGGCACTGTCCCTCAGCTCTTTAGCTCAAGGCGAGCGCTCTACCACTTGAGCCACAGCACCACCTCTGGTTTTCTGGTGGTTTATTGGAGATTAGAGTCTCACAGACTTTCCTACCTGGGCTGGCTTTGAACTGTGATCCTCAGATCTCAGCCTCCTGAGTAGCTAGGATTATAGGCATGAGCCACTAGTGCCCAGCTTGTTTTGTCTTTCTTGAGGAGAGTGCTCTAGTGTCTCTCGGAAGGAGATGGTTCTGAGGCTGAAGAGCAGCAGAGACCACACATGCGCTCTGCATTCTGCACCTGTTGTCATACCACACTTCCCAGTGCTAGCTGCCATATGTACTATCTCATTGTTTGGATGTTGAGGTCAAATGCCACTTTGGCCACAAGCCACAAGGAATGTTTTCTCCCTCTAGAGGCATTCTGTTGATTGGAGCATGTTTCCCTAAATGTCAAATCATTGCTGAGCACGTGTGCAGGAAAAGGCAGGCTATGACAGAGCTGTTTGCTACCGTAGGCTTCTTGTCATGTGGGCTTTATGCCTTTTGTTGTTGGGCCCTAGATAACTGTATCTTCTTGGGGGCTGCAAACTGAATTAGAAATTATCAAAGTTAAAATTCTAGAATGACTAATTTTTTTTAAATTTGGCCAATCCTGGGGCTTGAACTCAGTGCTTCGGCCCTGTCCTTGAACATTTTTGCTCATGGCTAGTGCTCTACCACTTGAGCCACAATTCCACTTCTGGTTTTTTGGTGTTTAAGTGGCGGTAAGAATCTCATGGACTTTCCTGCCCTGATTGGCTGGCTTCTAACTATGATCCTCAGATTTCAGCCTGCTGGGATTATAGGTATAAACTACTGATGCCTGCATTTGAAGGTTGTTTTTAAGGATAGATTTTAAAAGTTTTTTTGGCTGGGTGGCTGGTGGCCCACTTGTAATCCTAGTTACACAGGAGGATGAGGACTGAAGTTTGAAGCCATGAAGAAAATCCCATGAGGTCCTTACCTTTAGTTAACCAGTAAAAAACTGGGAATGGAGATGTGGATCAAGTGGTAGAGTATCTGCCTAGGGCAAAAAAGCAAAAAAAGAGCACATGGTCCTGAGTTCAGTAGAGCACACACACACACACACACACACACACACACACACACACACACACACACACACACACACACACACACACACACACACACACACACACACACACACACACAGAGTTATTTTGAAGTGGTGAAGTAAAACAGGCTTGTTATAACACTCTTAATGTAACTAACTGATTTTAAAGATGGCTTTATATAAAGATGTGTTGCAGATAAAAGATGATCTTATTTGTATATTTGTATTTTAGTTGTATATATTTATATGAATATATATAAATATTAATATTTATTTAGAGCATGGTGTTACAATTACATGGGCAAGATAATGAGTACATTTCTTATCAAGCACTGTAGCCTCCTCCTTTGTTTCCCCTTCTCATCCCTTCGCATCCCACCCCTCCACCCAATCCTCCTCCTCCCCCCTACACCAAATTTGTAAAGTTCGTTTTCAATATAATGACTTGTACATCTCATTGTTGCAATGGGTCCACCTGTATCCCTATTTAAACGATTTATTGTTTACTATCTTTAAATAGTTATACAAAGGAGTTTCAATTATATAGTTTTCATTTTCATATTGTAATTTGTGTGTGTGTGTGTATATGTGTGTGTGTGTGTGTGTGTGTGTGTGTGTGTGTGCGCGTGCCAGACCTGGGGCTTGAATTTGTCATGGCTTGCACGCTATCTCTGAGCTTTTTAGCTCAAGGCTAGCACTCTACCATTTGAACTACTGTTCCATTTCCAGCTTTTTGGTGGTTAATCGGAGATAAGATTCTCATAAACTTTCCTGCCCTTTGAACCCTGATCCTCAGATCTCAGCTACCTGAGTAGCTAGTATTACAGGTGTGAACTATAGTTGCCTGGATTTCTCTTGTAATTTGAATTTGGCTTTTATTGTTGGTTGAGAATTTGACTATTTTCTGTTTTTTATAATTCAGTAAAAGGGTAACCTTCTGTATATGACCTCCATGCCTGTTAAAGTTAAAGTTGCTGCATCCTTCTTGAAAATGTATTCAATAATTTAGATGAGAATTGATTGAAATTGTTAAACGAATTTAAAATTCAGTTAAAGTTTTCCAGGACAGCAGTGAGATCATGAATAAATCAAAAAGCGACATGTTATCTCTGATACCTGAAGTAAATGTTTAAGCTGCATGAATAATTCTTAAATCTCTGCAAGGCCAAGTTTTGGTCCCACTTACTGTATTTTGGTGGTAGTTTGTAGATCAGAGGTCAGGATGATGGTAAAAAAAGAAACATAACTCCCTTTAACCTCATGCAAGACAGTTTCTAAGAATGGCAGATCTATTAGCCTCTAAAAGACCTTTGCTCTTAATATCGAATGTTAATTTTGTTCCTACTCAAGGACACTTGCTTCTGGCTCTAGATATGTGAAGTTCGTAATGAAATTTTCTTTCTCCCTAGTTTTCTCCATATATTTGATGTAGTATAATTCAAAAATTTAAGAAATGATATAAGGAAAAAAATGTGTGGGGAGGCATCATTATGACTAGCTCCAACAATATAAAGTTGTATTTTTATCTGCCACACACTCATTGAGTAGGATAGGTTTTCTTGGATGGTCAGGTGAAGAATATTGGAAGATGCTCTATTGTATGGTGTGTGGTGTTTTCTTGGCAGTAGGTATCAAGTCCTGCTGCTATGATTCCATTCAATTATCATGAGGTGGTGGGCAGCTTTCTCACCCAAGTCCCACGCATACTGATTTGCTACAGTCCTCAGCTCTCACAAATCCTAATATCCATTCTAAAATACTGGTACTATTGGCTGAGTGGTGGTAGTTCTTGCCTGTAATCCTAGCTACGCAGGAAGCTGAGATTCACAGTTTGAAGCCAGCCGGGGCAGGAATGTCAATGAGACTGTCATCTCCAATTAACCACACACACACACACACACACACACACACACACACACACACACACACACACACACACACACACACACACACCCCTCGAAGTGGAGCTGTAGCTAACATGGTAGAGCCCTAGCCTTGAGCAAAACTGCTTTGGGAAAGAGCCAAGATCCTGAGTTCAAGCTTTACACATACACATACACTCACACCCACATACACTCACACCCACAAACAACAAACAAAAAGCCTGTTACTAAGCCACAGAGGGAGAGTGCATGCTGAGTGTTTTCTACATAGCTAGTACCTCTAAGGATGTGTGTGGTTTGCTCAGGGGCTCAGGCTCTGAGCCCCTGGTGCTTTGAAATCCTGGGATTTATAAAGGGAAGCCTACAAGTCCAACACCAGCAATTAGAGGTATACGACTTCTTGCTTGTTTCTAAGTGATTCAGAGCAAGTTCATATCTTGTGTCAGAGATGAAGGGATTACAGGGTTAATTTAAAGGAAAAAAGAAGGAAATGGAGGTCAGAAAAACCATTTTCAGAAGTGGAGGTATGACTTAAATGGTAAGGTAGCAGCCTTTAGTAAAAAAGCCAAGTGAGCACTCAGAGTCCTTAGTTGAAGTCCTAGTACCAGCAGGCAGGCAGGCAGGCAGGCAGACAGACAGACAGACAGACAGACAGACACACACACACACACACACACACACACACACACACACACACACAGAGCATCTTTTTCTCCTAAGTTATTATGAGCTTAGAAGAGGTTGAATAGGGATGTGTGTGGCTTAGTTGATAGTACCGAGTCTTGCAACAAAAACAAACAAGAAGAACCTGGTAGATTTTGGATGTGTATTTGAGCTATTTGGGTGAAAATTGACATTGTGATTTTATAGTGTGTCATTTATTACTTTATAAATACATTTTCCTTCATGGCCAATTCTTCATGGAACAATAATTCTGTGGCTTAGCTCTATCCTCTACCCCTGAGTTAATGGAAGGTATAACAATGTGTGGCCCAGTGGCTTTCTGTCCATGCATGCATAGCGCATCTAGTTCGCCTTGCATCCTGCAGGTTGGAGCTGTGGGGTGAGTATCTACTGCAGTCTGCTTCACACACATCTCTCCTGCTTCAGCCATTCCTGGTGCTTTCTGTGCTGCTGCTCACGTTGCTCCTCCTGTCAAACTTGTCACTAGCAGACTCAGGCTTGTCAAAGGATGGAGAGGAATAGAATAAAAATCTCTTAGGTTTCTGGATTTCAGGGACCAGATAATACCAAGGAAAGAAAAGAATTCTCCAAGTTTTTTTTTTTTTTACATTTTTTTTATTGCCAGTCCTGGGGATTAAACTCAGGGCAGCCTGAGCACTGTCCCTGAGCTTCTTTTGATCAAGCATAGCACTCTACCACGCACTCTACCACTTGAATCACAGATTCATTTTCGGCTTTTTCTGTTTATGTGGTACTGAAGAATTGAACCCAGGGCTTCATGCATGCAAGGCAAGCACTCTACCACTAAGCCACATTCCCAGCGCTCCCCTCCCCAAGCTTAATTATATTAACTAACTTATATATAACCAACTTATTTAATTTAATATATTTTAATGATCACATAATTATACAAGTTTGTCTGCATTTCAGTATATATGCATGTGTATGTATATATATATATATATATATATGGGATTAATAAGATCTTGGTAATTGTCATATGGGTCATCTCAAATATTGATTGTTTCTTTTTAAATATTCATAGTGTCTTTTTGTTGGGAACACTCAAAGTCTTCTCCGCTCACTATTTGGAAGTGTACATTAGCTTGCTGCCAACTATGGATGTGATACAGAACACTGGAAATTTCCTCCTGTCCAATAGCACCTTTTCATGTGTTACTCATCCTCTCTCCATTTCTTCCTCTAGTTTCTTTTTTCTTGGTTTTTTTTCCTTTTCTTTTTGTGTTGGTCTGGGACTTAAACTCGAAGTCTAGGCATTGTCCCTTAACTTCTATGGCTAAAGCTAGTGCTCTACCACTTTGAGCCACAGCTCTGTGTCTGGCTTTTTGGTAGTTAATTAGAGATCAGAATCTCATGGACTTTCCTTCCCTGGCTGGTTTTGAATTTTGATCCTCAGATCTCAGCCTCCTGAGTAGCTAGGATTTATAGTCATGAGCCACTGGTGCCCTACTTCTACGTTAAGTTTGACTACTAGCTAAGTAAGATTCTAAGTCATTACTACCATCATTATTCTTTCTTCCCACAGCTCTGTCCTTCTTCTGTTGTCTATGGAAAACTTAAAAAAGGAAAGACATTTCACTTCAGAAAATTAGGGAGAACTCTAATCTTAGAGTGTGAGTCTTTTCAAAATGGAATAAAGAGCTCACTAAATACTTTTGGTTTTAAAATTTCACCACAGGCTGGTGAATACAGACTTTATTTTAGAACAGTGATGGGGAACTGGGGATATGTGATCTGTGAGAGATACCTCTTAAGGTCCCTGCAGTATGACTTCCTTGTGTTTTCCCAAGGTCCCTTGTTTCTTGCTGCTCTTAGGTCCAAGCAGAGGGTGGTTGGGTAATATAGGAGAAATATTTGGGATATTGCCAAAGCCTTCTCTGGGATTTCCTTGGAAACCACCTAGCTATAATGTTTAAACAGTGTTGTCTGATAATCTGTAAATCAGCTACAAATGCCTTTGAAGACAAGAGAATTTAGAGCTGATGGTGAGCTCTTTGGAATCCTGACTGCCTTCTACTCGTATGCTGGTTGGACCCAGCCCCCTTCACCTGCTCTGGCTTCTAAGTTCTCAGTGCTCAGCAGTCATTGCTGCTCCCTCAGGGAGTAATGAATTGGACTGGATAGCTCGTTGTTCAGAGGACTTGACATTGGCATCGATCATAGAGCTCTTTCAAAGCTATTAAGTTCCACTTCATTTTAACTGGTCCTTAAAGCAATTCTACAGTGGCTAGACTTTGGCTCATTTACAAATCATTTATCATTATGAAGAAAGACTTTTTTCTTTCAGTGATATTCATAAAGCTTTGTTAAAAATAACTAGTGAGCTGAGTGACAGAGGCTCAGTCCTATGTTGTAATCCTAGCTACTCAGGAGGCTAAGACCTGGAGGATCATGGTTTGAAGCCATGCAGAAAAGTCTCAAAGATTCTATTTCCAAAATAGCCAGCAAAAAACCAGAATAGAGGTATGCATCAAGTGGTAGAGTACCATCCATGAGAAAGAAAGAGGAAAGAGAGCATGAGGTCCTGTGTTGTCTTATTTTGTCTATTTTTGTGCAGTAGAGAAACTAGTTATCATCACCTATTTAAATTATTTCCAAGTGTCTACTCCTGGACTGAAACAGACACTGGCTTGTTCATATCTATTAGTAGAAAGGTATGTGGAATATAATTAGATTGAAAATACATGAAGTTTTCACCTTTATAAAAGTTACGTAATAAAAGAGGAATCCATATGAAGTATCTCTTACTGTTTGAAGAGTTAGATACTATTATTTCCATAATCTGAATGTTCAGACAAATGACCTTACTCTGGGAGGCAGAGGACAAAATGTGGGAGGAAGGAGAGGCCCACAAAAGTGGAATTCTGTATCACCACAGGCTTTCCCATCTCTTCTCCATCAAATCCTCCTGTTGTATCATGCACTATCTCCTTGCACTAATTGCCCTAGGTCATTGGTGTCCATGCCTCTGATTGTTATGGCTGTGGACTAGTGGGTATTTATTGTGCCTGGTTTGGCTCTTAATTGGCCAGGGGTAGTGATGAGAAAGATGTAGGAGTTTGTAGGCACAGCTTGTGAACGAGAGTGTGTGGTGTTTTGTGGCCCAAGACTGGCTGAATTAGTATGTCCTGCCGTAATTTAAAACCGTAAATGCATCCAGTGGAGTGATTATCTTGGGGGAAATGGTTTACTTTGAAATCGGTCCTTTGCCTTTTCCCATGAATAGTAGTTATTCAGCTTTATTTTGGGATTTCTTATTTTTTCAATAGTGGAGTTTGTACTTGAGGTCTTATAGTTGGTAGGCAAGTACTCTACCAATTAAAGCTATGCTCTTGGCCCTTCTTTTTCTTTAGTTATTTTTCAGACAGGGTCTCATTTGCCCAGGGCTGGAACTTGAAACACAGAGAACGAGAGAGATGATCCTTTGCCAGTATTAATGGAGTACTGAGCACTTACTAAGCACCTAATCCATGCTCAATCCCAGTCTCTTTCTTTGTCTTGTGTAATTCATTTTCTTTTTCTCCTAGTTCCAGGGTTTGAACTGAGAGGCTCATGTTCATTCTACTTACCTGTTTATGGTTGAATGGTCGATACTCTACCACTTGAGCTATGCTTCCAGCATAGGTTTTCTGTGGTTAATTAGAGATAGAACTTCATGGATTTTTCTGCCTGGGCTGGTTTCAAATTGTGACCCTTCAGAGTTCACTGTCCTGAGTAGTTAGGTGATTTATGTAATTCTTTATTTTAATTGTCAACGTGATGTACAGAGCGGTTTCAGTTACATAAATAAGGTAATGAGTACATTTCTTGTCAACCTTGTTACTCTTTCCCTTAGTTTTCTCCTACTTTCCCTCCCTCTCACCTCCCTCCTCCCACCCTAATTTGTGTAATTCTTATAGCTTCTTTCCAGGTAAATTAAATAATGTATCATAGGACACAGAACTGGCAGCACTCAGCTGCTCTGATCCACAGCCTCTTCTGTCCACCTTCTGCTATTTCAGCTAAGTGAAAGGGGTAGTTGAAAGAAAAAGCTGGAAGGATTTGATTGTGTCTTGGATTGTGTCCTCATCTCTCGTGTGGAGTCTGCACTTTTTTATACCTATGGTGGCTCAGTGAAGCTTTAAACTACAGGTTTTGAGTAATTAACAGTTGTTATACAAGTTGATAATGGACAAGAGATAAACAAAAGAACAGGAAAAATGATAGTAAGTGTCTTCATGAGGTTTATATTCATGCATTCCATGAATACTGAGTGCATAATATATACCAACATCTCTTTTAAGCACTTGGAGGATGGTACTGGGAAAAATCCACAAAATTCTTGCCCCAATAAGCTTCTATTTTAGTGTTACAAGTCAGAAATCAACACAGATGGATACAGAAATGCAAAGTTTACATAATATCACTACTATTTGGAAAACAAAGCAGGGTAAAGAGATGGAGAGGATTGCCAGAGGGAATTACTTTAGGGTGGGTGAGTAGGACCTCTCAATAGACATTTGGAAGAACGTGATATGAAAGATTCTATCATTCAAATGTCTCATGGGGGAAATGTCTCAGGGTCTAGTACATGTGAAGGCCGTGTGGTGAGATGAAGGACTCACAGACAAGTGGAGCTGAAAGAGAGGAGAACGGAGAAATAAGATTTAGTAGTAGGCAGGGGCTGGATGGAGTGACCTAGTACATCATGCTAAAGTATGGAGTTTATTTGACTTGTGAGATGACACAAGGTTTTCAGGGAGGGGAAGGAAGCCTGTGAGCTTATTCATGCTTTCACAAGATGACTCAGGTCATGTACAGATAGCAAACCTTAGGATTCTGGTCAAGAAGTTCCTATAGAAGGACCGGTGGCAGAGTGGATAGACTTGCAGTCTACATAAAGAATGTAAGGAATCATGTGTCATTTGGGGCAATCGTTGGATAAGGCCACCTTTCTTACTTGTAATATGCCATGAAAATTTTGTTTAAAGTGATTTTACTCAAAAGGGTTCTTGATTGGGTACTCATTATCTGGAGATAAGTAGAATCTTCCAGACCATTCTTTTTTTTTTTTTTTTAATTTAATTTTATTGTAAAGATGCTGTACAGAGGGGTTACAGTTACATGAGTAAGTAGTGAGTACATTTCTTTTTTTTTTTAATTTAATTTTATTTTATTTGAGAACATACTGTACAGAGGGGTTACAATTACATGGGCAGGATAATGCATACATTTCTTACCAAGCATTGCAGCCTCCTCCTTTGTTTACCCTTCACCTCCCTTCCCAGCCTCCCCCCTCCCCCCCACCCAATCATACCCCCCCTCCCTCCCCCACCGACATTGTAAAGCTGGTTTTGACATGACATTTTGTACTTCTCATTGTTGCAACAGGTCCACCTGAATCCTTAAACGACTTGTTTGTCCCCGTCTCCTCCACATGTTATACTGACATCAAATATAGTGAAAGCGGGGGTTACACTGTGGGGGAGGGACATACAAAGCAACAAAGAAATCATCTTATAAATGCGTTAGAAACACATGCATGAAAGAAACAAAAACATTAAAATACATATTTGAGGGTTCGTTTTCCTAACATCACATTCTCTGACTTTTTCCGCTTGACTCATACCTATACTAGATATTGCAAATAAGGGAAACCATGGGACCTATGTTTCTTTGGGCCTGGCTTACTTCACTTAATATAATTTTTTCCAAGCCTTTCCATTTCCTAACAAATGGGGCAATGTCATTCTTTCTGATGGAGGCATAGAATTCCATTGTGTATATATACCACATCTTCTTGATCCATTCATCTACTGAGGGGCATCTGGGTTGGTTCCATATCTTAGCTATGGTAAATAATGCTGCAATAAACATAGTTGTGCTGGTAGCTTTAGTGTGGCCTTGTTTGTGATCATTTGGGTAAATGCCCAAAAGTGGGATTGCTGGGTCATTGGGGAGCTCTATGTGGAGTCTTTTGAGGAACTCCATACAATGGTGAAAAACTAAAGCCATTTCCTCTTAACTCAGGAACAAGACAAGGATGCCCACTCTCTCCACTTCTCTTCAATCTAGTATTAGAATGCCTAGCTACAGCAATAAGACAAGATGCAGACATAAAGGGGATCCAAATAGGGAAAGAAGAAATAAAACTCTCCCTCTTTGCAGATGACATGATCTTGTATTTAAAGAATCCCATAGACTCCACTCCCAAATTACTCAAGCTGATTCAAAACTTTGGCAAAGTAGCAGGTTATAAAATTAACCCCCAAAAATCAATGGCTTTTCTGTATGCCAACAATGAGAAAAGTGTGGCTGAAATTAGGAAAGCAACTCCATTTGTAATAGCCCCACAAAAAATAAAATACCTAGGAATTAACTTAACTAAAGAAG
The DNA here is from genome assembly GCF_019054845.1 of Dipodomys spectabilis. Taxonomy (NCBI): domain Eukaryota; kingdom Metazoa; phylum Chordata; class Mammalia; order Rodentia; family Heteromyidae; genus Dipodomys; species Dipodomys spectabilis. The sequence goes on from NW_024870772.1 coordinate 32,121,086, forward strand.
TGAAGGACCTGTATGATGAAAACTTTAAAATCTTGAGAAAGGAAATCAACACAGAACTTAAAAAATGGCAAAACCTCCCATGCTCCTGGATTGGAAAGATTAACATCGTGAAAATGGCAATACTTCCCAAGGCTATCTACAAATTCAACGCAATACCTATCAAAATTCCACCCTCATTCTTCAAGGAAATAGAAGAGGCAATCCAAAAATTCATATGGAACAATAAAAGACCCCGAATAGCAAAAACGCTCCTCAACGGAAAGAACACTGCTGGAGGAATATCAGTACCAAATTTCAAACTCTACTATAAAGCCATAGTAATCAAAACAGCTTGGTATTGGCATAAGAACAGACCTCAGGACCAATGGAATAGAATTGAAAACCCAGAAATGAACCTACAGACCTATAGCCATCTAATCTTCGATAAGGGAGCTAAAACAATAGAATGGAAGACAGACAGCCTCTTCAGTAAATGGTGCTGGCAAAACTGGTTAACTACATGTAGAAAACTAAAGCTAGATCCTTATATATCACCCTGCACCAGAATCAACTCCAAATGGATCAAAGACCTTGAACTCAAAGCAGACACTCTGAAAACATTACAGGATGGAATAGGAGAAACCCTGGGTCTCCTTGGCTCAGGCCGAAATTTTCTGAATAGAGACCCGGAAACACAACAAATCAAAGAAAGGTTGGACAAATGGGATTGTATAAGGTTGCAGAGCTTCTGCAGGGCAAATGACATAGCTAGCAAGATCAATAGAAAGCCCACGGACTGGGAGAAGATCTTTACTAGCCATACAACGGACAAGGGTCTCATATCTAAAATATACTTGGAACTCAAAAAATTAAACCCCCCAACAACAAATCCTCAAAGAAACAACTGCCCAATAAATAAGTGGGCGAAAGACTTAAAGAGAAGCTTCTCTGAAGAAGAAAGAAGGATGGCCAATAGACACATGAAGAAATGTTCAACATCCCTAGCCATAAAAGAAATGCAAATCAAAACAACATTGAGATATCACCTCACTCCAGTTAGAACAGCAAAAATCCAGACCATTCTTTTGCTGATATTCTTGCCGTAGGTATGAGTCGGTTTTCCATCAGTGTCATGAAATACCAGCAACAAAGAGCTTGCAAAGAGAAAAGGCTTACTTTCATTCACAGTTTTCGAGGTTTCCATCCATGATCAACTGGTCCAGTTTCTTGGGCCAAATTTACAAAGGCAGTGCACTATGATAGGAGAATGTGGCAGAGCCAAATCACTCACCTCATGACAGTAAAAGAGGGAGAGAATAGGGTTTCACACTCCATTTCCAGGCCCTCACCCCCGCCCCAAGTGACCCAAGGATATCCCAGTAGTCCCCGCCTTCTAGAAGTTAAACCACCTCCCAATTGTGCCAGCCTGGAGATCAAACTTTTAACCCATGGGCCTTTCAGGACATTCAGGACAATTTTGTAGCACTGTAAGTATTTGTGTGTGTGTGTCTATTCTGTATAGTAATGAGATTTATTAAGGTTAGTGACTAATGAATATATTCCTCCAACAGATATTTAATGAGATTCTACTAACTACCAGGGACTGGTTTAAGTACTATAATCATGTCTCCGTTTCCTTTTAGTCTTTCTTTTATCTTTTTATTTTTATCTTTAAGTAGGTGTACAAAGGAGTTGCTATTTAACAAAGCAGTTTATGAACACAATCAGCGTCGCCCCTTTCAACGTTTTCACCCGTCTCCCCTCTACTCACCCTTTCCCTCATTCTCCTCATTTTATTTTTATGCATTTTTATTGTTTTGTAAAGGCTATGTAAAGAGGGGTTATAGTTATATAAGTCAGCTAAAGATTAAATTTCTTTTTGAACCATGTCACCCCTTCCCTTGCTCTCTCCCAAATTTTCCCTCCTGTCCCCACCCATAGAGTGACTTTGTTTATGGAGTGACTTCATTGTCTACCTCTCAAGACAACATTCTATGAAGGCCAAATCCAAAGTGCTACCTATGAATAGCACTTTATTGGCACATGAGAGTTGCTTAGCACAAATACACAAGTAAACAAATTCAATAGATACTATTTGTTCTTGGTTAGAGAAATTCCACATGTAGATCAAAGGCATCCATTTTCCCCTCTTGTTTATTATCTTTTTGTTTGTATTCTATAACATTGCTGTTGTGATAAGCCTATTATTGTGGGTTCTGTGTTCCTGTTAATGCTTTGTTTTTCAAGGATTAACTTAGTCTGGACAACTGTAGAGGGGAAAATACCATAACTAAACATTCGCTTCTGGATTGTGATATGGATTTAGCTTGTTCAGTGGGAGAAAATTATTTAGCTGAATTCTGTAATTGATTCCTTGGTGCTACACAGAATATTGATGACCATTTCAGTACTATGGGCTGAGTATCAAAGATATATTAGTATTCAGTACCATGACTTTAACCCAGAGCCTTGTGTTCTCCCTCTGTTTGCTTGCTCACTATCTTACTACTATCCTACAACTTATACCAGGCCTCCAGTCTGGCTTTTTGCTGACTAATTGGAGATGGAATCTTGCAGACTTTTTTTTTTGGCCTGGGCTGGCATCAAGCCTAAATTGTTTTTGTTTTTTTTTTTTTTTTAACACAACAAATCAAAGAAAGGTTGGACAAATGAGATTGCATGAAGTTGCAGAGCTTCTGCATGGCAAAGGACATAGCTAGCAAGATCAATAGAAAGCCCACGGATTGGGAGAAGATCTTCACTAGCCATACAACGGACAAGGGTCTCATATCTAAAATATACTTGGAACTCAAAAAATTAAATCCCCCAACAACAAATCCTCAAAGAAACAACTGCCCAATAAATAAGTGTACTAAAGACTTGAAGAGAAACTTCTCTGAAGAAGAAAGAAGGATGGCCAATAGACACATGAAGAAATGCTCAACCTCCCTAGCCATAAAAGAAATGCAAATCAAAACAACATTGATATACCACCTCACCCCAGTTAGAATGACTATAATCAAGAACTCTAACAACAACAGATGCTGGAGGGGATGTGGACAGAAGGGAACCTTACTTCATTGTTGGTGGGAGTGTAAACTTGTTCAACTACTTTGGAAAGCAGTATGGAGGTTCCTGAAAAGACTTCACATTGAGCTCCCCTATGACCCAGCAATCCCATTTTTGGGCATTTACCCAAATGTTTACAAACAAGACCACACTAAAGCTACCAGCACAAATATGTTTATTGCAGCATTATTTACCATAGCTAAGATATGGAACCAACCCAGCTGCCCCTCAGTAGATGAATGGATCAAGAAGCCTAAATTGTTTGTATCTCAGCCTTCTGAGTAGTGAGGATTACAAATGTGAGCCACCCCAGACTGGAAGGAATTATTCTTACTAAAAGGATTTACTGTTTTGAGAGATTATTTTTGTAGGGTTTCCACTTGCAGTGTCAAAGAACTGTTTTTATAAGTGACTTACTTTATTAAACCCTGTTAAGTTTTTAAACTTGAAAGTTGGTGAGACTTCTTAGGTTGTATGTCAGACGCTAGAAATGATCAAATTCCTTCAGCTACCTACACATTATTATTCTGAGATACTTTTATTTAAATAATTTAGCTAGTAGCTGAAACATGACTTTCTGAGGATAGAACTATCCTCAGAGGATAGTTTTTTAGAGGAGTTTTAACTCCTCTAGTATTTTTCCCTAGTGTCTGCCTTTTTTTTTTTGCAGTTGTCTTCTGAGTGGTAGTTCATGTACAAGTTTTCCTTGTTAATTCCCAGGTGATTTCCTGGAAAGCTGATCATACCCAGCTATGTTGGGAACTCCAGGCACCAGAAAGACCTAATATTGGATCCATGCCTGTATTCCACCAAGATTAGGCATTTTAAAGCATAAAGAACATATACTAGATCCAAAGGTTGGCTTCATATAGTTGCACCAAAGATCTGGTTAAATAATGAGATTTATTAGCATACATACGCACGAATTCCGAGGGGAAGAATGGGGTTCAATGTGGAATTGTCTAGTGACACAAACTCTGTGTACATGTGATTGTCATAGTTAGACCCTCCTGTGCATTCTCAAGCCACCCTGAAGATGATAGCATGGGAATGAGATTAATCCTTGGATCAATCAGACACACTCATGCAACTAGTGGCAGGGCCACCTTTTCCTGAAAGAAGGCATTGGAGGAGAAATCAGTATCTGAGTAGAAGCAGAGCTTTATGAAGGATGGAACATAGCTGACTGGATGACCAAGCAATGTTCCTATACTCAATTGGGTCTCCATACCTAGAATAGTGCCTTCTGCATAAGAGGTTGTCAATAAATACTTGTGCAATCAATTTGCCTTTTTATCTTCTGGTTTCATCTCTCAAATTCTGTGATTACATTTGTTTCTTTGGAGGTAAACATTTATACATTGCTGAAATTGTCTTAGCTTTAAATGCAACTAAAAACTTACTTAAATACTTTGTTGTATCACAGTTAATAGAATTATTAAAATAATTTATAATGAAAATAATTTGGTAAGTATATGTATAACAACTTCCTAGCATATCCCAATCCAAGGGCACATTCTTAGTAAAACTAAGGAATCAAATTGTATCCATTATTCATAACTTGTAAGGCAGTGGAAGTGTAACTGAGATGGTTGTATAGTAATGGCATATGATAAGAACCAGAAATATCTCAAATTACCTGTAGATTGTGGGACTTCTATAAATCCTACAACTAATAGAGTGAAGATGTTGCTTTGGTAAATGAATCTACAAGAAGATGCTCAGAAGCTTTTCCAAGGATCCATCATAATCTGGATATATGTATATTTTATCTCCTGACATCCAGAACTTTAATTAAATTCTTCTATTGCTGGTATCTTTGTTGGTTTACTCAGAACAAATTTAGCATGCAGATAAAGGATTCCTTGGTTGATTCTCTTCCCTGGTGCTTATCTTTTAGGTAGCACAGGCCTCAGATGTTCTGGCTTTTCTACTTTATTGCCACCGAATGTCTTCTTTTGCAGTTGGAAATAAAGCTACTGACCTGCTGAATTAGTGTAGAGAGTGATGTTTTCTCTCACTATAGTGTTGATCATTTCAGTGATGGCTGGTAGGTTAAGCACCAGTTTTGTGGCCCCCCAAAACCTTCAAATATATATATGTATATGTACATATATACATATATACACACATGTGTATACATATATATGCACACATATATATGAAAATCTTTGAATTGTTATAATATAAATGGGTATTTATGTATACCTAAGAAAACCTTTACATTTATGTATGTGAAAATCGTAAGAACATATATATGTATACATATATTATATCTATGTACCCACACACACACACACACATATATATATATATATATATATATATATATATACACATATATGCATATACACATGTGAGTCAAACTTACTTTTTGGTGACTTTAAGTCCAAGGATCTTGGATACTTCCAAACATTGAGACTTTTGGCTTAAAAATAATATATTGGGGCTGGGAAGGTGGTAGTGGTAGAGCGCTTGCCTTGCATGCATGAGGCCCTGCGTTCGATTCCTTAGCACCACATAAGCAGAAAGAAAAAAGCCAGAAGTGGCGCTGTGGCTTAAGTGGTAAAGCACTAGCCTTGAGCTGAAGAGCTGAGGGACAGCGTCCAGGCCCAGAGTTGAGGCCCTACGACCGGACCCCCCCCAAAATAATAATATATTAAAGTTCTGGCTTGAGGGCATGAAAATTAAAGCAAAGATGGATTTTCCTCTAGGTCATTTGTGGAACCAGTGGGGAACTACCTAATGCCATCCCCACTGGAGACAGTGCTAAGATATTTTCTATGGTAATAGATGTATAGTTTTGAGATAGTATCTGTAATATCTTCATTACTGTCTCCTGTGGTTTGGAGTGATTTGCCTTTTAAGGGAGTTAGAAACTTTATCCTAAGTGTGACAATGTTGGAAGGTAGTGGAACCTTTAAGAGGTGGAGCTTAATGCAAGGCAATTGGGTAATTGGGTACACTGTTCTCAGGAAGGATTGAAGTAGTTCTTATGGTACCCAAAGTCAGTTCATGGGAATTGTTACAAAAGGGAAAGATTAGCCCTTTTTTATTCTCTGGCTTCTTGATCTCTTCCTCTCATACAAGCTCCTGCTTATCACATCGCCATGATATGTTATAGCCAGTGGGCTCCTGTCAGAGCTAACAACCATGATGTTTGGACCTTCAGTCTACCTCCCCCCAAACTATGAGCAAAGTAAACCTCCATTATTTATAAAGTATCCAGCCTTGGGTATGCTATCTAGGTATCCTTATCTTTGTATTCATGTTTCTGTGTTCTTAGAACCTTAATGTAAGGTTATGCTGTCAAAAGGGGAGCAGGGTCTGGGACCTCTTTTTTCCTTCTGAAAGTGCGTTTTCCATAGCTGCTAGGAGATTTTTTCCTGGCCTTCTATTCCGTGTACAAGTGATGGGAAATGTTAATAATGGAAGCATGACCTGGAGACTGACCTTGTTTGAAAACATTCTTGAAACATCATTGCTGCCAATTGGACAAAAGCGAGTTTCTCTTGAGCAAGGTATATTGTTCTGTGTGTTTGTAAGAGTGAAATTTTAATGCTGTCCATCAATCAGTACAGTCCCTTATTGATCTAGTGGAGGTTGCAAGTTGATGAGAGCGAGAGCACTGTAAAATCTGTGGAAGAATTTCCATTTATTCTAAAGTGCCCAATTGTCATCGATACCAGAGATAGACCAAAACCTGACTGGCATGATTACATGGTTTTCAGAGTCATACTCAGTAGCCCAGCTAGAGGAGAATAGAGCAGGCAGAGGTGGATAAACTATCCCAGTCATAGAGATCAGGAAGCAAAAATTGGAGGCTATTTGAATTAATAGTATCTGAAGTGATGTAGACGATGAGGTTAGGGAAAGAAATAAAGTTAGGAAGGATCTGATACACTGAGAGAAGACAGAGATCTAACCTCTTCACCACAGCATTGTATATCTGGCCAACATTTGCTGATTTTTTTTTTCACCAACCTGGTCTAACAGTCCTGATCAATACATTTGAGTTACTAATGTGATTTAAGGAGAAAAATCTGTTCATCATGCTCACTAGGAAGTGAGCATGTAGGAGTGAGTTTGTGTGAGTTTGTAGGAACAAACTCTGAAAAAAAGTATTTTCCATTGCAATCTCGTTCTGGCTAATATTGTTTCCTTCTTGATTACTGGCTGTTGATTCCTATTTCCATATTATTTGAGTCCAATGAGGACAAAATGAAAAGTTCTTTGTTAAGAACAGAATAAATCTAGCAACATTGATCCCTGACTATTGAGAAAACAGACTACCCAAACGGAATAAAGCCAATTGAATGAGCTTTGTTGTTCTGTCTTGGGTTTTGTGAAATGTAAAAGAACCCATGTTGACCAAACTGACATTTCATGCTCACAGCTTAGTTGGTAACTCTACATTTATCCACCAGAAATGGAGGGGAAAAGGAAAAAAATGAGCAACAAAGATCTGTGTATTTTATAGAAAGAAAAATAAGTCTCTCTTTTTATTTTTGCCAGTCCTTGGGCTTAAACTATAGGCCTGGACACTGTCCTTGTGCTTTATTGCTCAAGGCAAATGCTTTACCATTTGAGCCAGAACTTCATTTCTAGCCTTCTGTGTTTAACTGGAGATAAGAATCTCATTGACTTTCCTGCCCAGGCTGGCTTTGAACCTCAATCCGCAGATCTTAGCCTCCTGAGTATCTAGGATTATAAGTGTAAGAGAAAAATAAGTCTTAATATAGTGCATAATTTAGGAAAAATAAGAAGGAAAAGATAAATATTCAACACCTGTCACATTTTTTAATGATAATCATGGACAATATTCTAAGTATAGATTTTCCCCCTTGTGTTATAGATTGTTATTGTTTTTAAATTTCAACCATTGTTGTTACTTGATTAATAATAAAATATGAAAAAGAACTAGAATAATAAATCAGCACAGAGAATTTTAAAATTGCAAGAGTTTGACCCCAGATAGTTATTAAATCTCTCTTGTATCATCTCTTTTTTTCTTTTCTTTTTATTTATTGTTAAAGGTGATGAGCAGAGGGTTACAGTTACCAAGTAAGGTAATGAATACATTCCTCTTTAAACACAATTACCCCTCCCTAATTTTTTTCCTGCTTGCATTCCCTCTTTCTCTTCCCCCCAAGTTGTAAAGTTCATTTCCAACATAGTGTCCAGTGAGTATTATTGTTGCATTAGTTCATCCTTTGTCCTACTGTTTCTGTGATTCACTTTCCCTTCCATGGATCAGATAAGCTTATATACAAGACAAAGGGTGCAGAAAACTAAAACAGAGAAAAAAATGGAAACATATAGGACATAATAAGAACCTATTGTTTCCATTCTTGAAGTTCATTTTGACACACTTCATTATATATGTTTTTTTGCACTTAGCAATTTTGGGTTATTGTGATCCCCTGCTAAGAATATCATAGACATATTCTAGATATTACAAATGAGGGAAACCTAAGGGCCTAGCTTGCTTCACTTTATATAATTTTTTTCCAGGTCTTTCCGTTTCCTTACAAATGGGGCAATGTCATTCTTTCTGATGGAGGCATAGAATTCCATTGTGTATATATACCATATCTTCTTGGTCCCTTCATCTACTGAGAGGCATCTGGGTTGATTCCATATCTTAGCTATGGTAAATAATGCTGCAATGAACATAGTTGTGCTGGTAGCTTTAGTGTAGCCTTGTTTGTGACCATTTGGGTAAATGCCCAAGATTGGGATTGCTGGGTCTTAGAGGAGCTCTATGTTTAGTCTTCTGAGGAATCTCTATACTACTTTCCAAAGTGCTTGAACCAGTTTACATTCCCACTAACAGTGTAGTAGCATTTCTTTTGGCCACATCCCTGCCAGCATCTGTTGTTATTAGATTTCTTGATAATGGCCATTCTAACTGAGATAAGGTGGAATCTCAATGTTGTTTTGATTTGCATTTCTTTTATGGCCAGAGATGTTCTTCATGTATCTATTGGCCATTCTTATTTCCTCTTCAGAGAAGTCTCTCTTTAAGTCTTTAGCTTACTTATTAATAGGGTGGTTGTTTCTTAGATGATTTGCTTTTGGGGGATTTAATTTTTTGAGCTCTAGGTATATTTTAGATATGAGGCTCTTGTCTGTTGTCTGTGGTATGGTTGGTGAAGATCTTCTCCCAATCTGTGGGATTTTTGTTTATCTTGGTAGGTATGTCCTTTGCCATGCAGAAGCTCTGCAGTTTCATGCAATCCAATTTATCCAACCTTTCTTTGGTTTGTTGTGTCTCTGAGTCTCTATCGTGCCAAGCAGCCCTAGTGTTTCTCCTATTCCTTCCTGTAATATTTTTAGGGTATCTGCTTTTACCTCGAAGTCTTTGATCCATTTAGAATCGATTCTGGTGCAGGGTGATATATACGGATCTAACTTTCCTGGCTCAAAGATTAGGTGGCCATAGGTCTGCAGGTTCATTTCTGGGTCTTCAATTCTTGTGCCAGTACCAAGCTGTTTTTACTACTACAACTTTAATAGTTTGAAGTTTGATATTGCTATTCCTCCAGCACTGTTCTTCCTGCTAAGGAATGTTTTTGCTCTTCAGGATCTTATGTTGTTCCATATGAATACTTTGATTGTTTTTTCTGTTTTGTTAAAGAATGTTGTTGGGATATTGATGGGTATTGCATTATATTTGTAGATAGCTTTGGGCAGTATTTCCATTTTCATGATGTTATCCTCCCAATCCAGGAGTATGGGAGGTTTTTCCACTTCCTTAGATCTGCTTTATTTTACTTTTTCAAGTTTTTAAGTTTTCATCATAGAGGTCCTTCACTACTTTGGTTAAGTTGATTCCTAGGATTTTTTTTTTGAGGTTATTGCAAATGGAGTTGCTTTCTTAATTTAGCCTCTCCCTTCTCATTGTTGGCATATAGAAAAGCTACTGATTTTTCCCCCTTGTTTTAGCAGTTTGTTATTTCCCCTCCCCAAATTAGAAAAATTTATATACAAGATGCAGGACACCAGAATCAAATAGAGTGACAACAAAGGTTATACCCTGGGGGAAGAACATACAAAGAAACAAAAAAAAAATCTCACAGTACAGTACATTAAAAACAACAGCAGCAAAGATAAAACCTCTTGTGTCCTTATCTTATGGTTCATTTCAAAGCTACTGATTTTTGTGGATTAATTTTATCTTGCTACTTAGCCAAAGTTTTGGATAAGCTCAAGTGGAGTCTATGGGGTTCTTTAAATACAGGATATTGTCATTTGCAAATAGGGAGAGTTTCATCTTTCCCTATTTGAATCCCGTTTATGTTTGCCTCTTGTCTTACTGCTCTAGCTAGGAATTCTAATACTATATTGAAAAGGAGTAGAGAGAATGGACATCCTTGTCTCATTCTTGATTTTAGAGAAAATGGTTTTAACTTTTTGCCATTAAGTATAATGCTGGCTGCAGGTTTGTCATATACTGCCTTTATTATATTGAGCAATGTTCCATGGATTCCAAGTTTTTCCAGAGCTTTCATCATAAAGGGGTGTTGGATCTTGTCAAATGCTTTTTCTGCATCTATTGAGATAACCATGTGGTTCTTATCCTTGCTCTTGTTGATGTAATGAATTATATTAATTGACTTTCATATACTGAATCAGCTCTGTATCCCTGGAATGAATCCTGTTTGATCACAGTGTATAATATTTTTGATAAGTTGTTGAAGTTGATTGGCAAGAATTTTGTTGAGAAGTTTTGCATTGATGTTCATCAAAGAAATGGGTATATAGTTCTCTTTCTTTGATGAGTCTCTGTCTAGATTTGGGGTGTGGGTTTTGTCTGGTTTCATAGACTGAATTTAGTGGTGAACTTTTACTTTCAATTTCATTAAAGAATTTGAGGAGTATTGCAGTGAGTTTTCCTTTGAAGGCCTTATAGAATTCAGTTGTAAATCCATCTGGACCTGGGCTTTTCTTGGATAGGAGGTCTCTTATTGCTGTTTCATTACTTGATATGGGTCTATTTAGTTGGTTTAAAATCTTCTTGATTTAGTTGGGCATATCAATTGCTAGAAATTCTTCCATTTCTTCCTGATCCTCAAGTTTGTTAGCATTAAAGGTTTTCCCATTTCTTATTTAATACGCGTGAAACAAAATGTCCAGGGATGATGAGTGACTTAACTTGCCCAAAGTTATACTGAATTAAAGTCCAGCTCTTTTCCTCTTCATAGTTTCTCAAAATCCTTTTAGTCATATGGTACTGCCAGATATGACTAAGATGATGATTTATCTGTAACTTGTAAGATCTGATAAATTATTAATGCATCTAGATTATTTATATATTCATTACAAATGTGATCAACGTTTTACTTCCTTAATTAAATTCATGAGTCTGTAATTTTAATTTCTGAAAGTTTGCTATATGTAACTAGCTTTAAATGTGAATCAGACTTGGCCTTCAATCTCAGCATGTGTTAATATCTATGCTATTCTTGAGCCTGACTGACATGTAGATTGAGTACCCTTTATACAAAGTTTGAGAGACAGGAAGTGTTTTAGACTTCAATTTTTGTTTTTTGGATTTTGGAATATTAGTGTATGTATATCTTGGGAATGAGATCCAAGTCTAGACATGAAATTTATTTATATTTCATACATACATTAAATATAGAACATGAAGCCAATATACTGTCTTTATTTTTTCAATTCTTTTTGTTCAGGGGTTAGACTCCAGAGCATCATGCACTATATGATTGAGTTACATTCCAGTTTGTATACTGTATTTTTAGTGCATCTGCATTTGACTGTGTTTTGTCACATGAGGTCATTTGTGGAATTTTCCACTTGGATTTTTGTGAATTTGGATTTTGGAATTTTAGGTTAGAGATGTTTAATCTCAATGTGTTATCTTTCCAAAATCTATTTGATTGATTAAATCAAATTTAATTGATTAAAATTGAATTAATTTATTTGGCAAATTGGTTATTATTTTTATATATTAACTGAAAAATGGGATTCAAATACAGGTAATTTAACTTTTTTCTATTTTCATCCCTTTATTTCTTTCTCTTTCCTCATTTATCTGGGTAGGAATTTCAGCACTATATTGAATAAAAGTGGAGGATGGACACATTTGTCTCATTCCTGACTTAAGAGGAAAGGATTTCAACTGTCTTCCAGTTAGTATAATGTTAGCTTTGGGTTTATCAGATATAGCCTTTACTATGTGGCAGTAGTTTTTTTCTATTCTTAGTATCTTTAGGGATTTTATCATGATGGAATATAGAATTTTGTCAAAGGCTTTTTATGCTTATATTGAGAGGATGATGTGATTTTTGTCTTGGATTCTGTTTCTGTGCTGTATTACACTTATTATTTGTATATGTCAAACCCTTGCATCACTGGATGAAATCAGCTGGATCACCATGTATGATCATTTTGAAATGTTTCTGACTTCAGTTTGCAAGTATTTTTATTAAGAATTTCATGCTTTGTGTCCATCAAGGTGTTGGTCTATAAATTTCTTATTTTGCTCTTATCTAGTTTTGGAATCAAGATAATACTGGTTTTATACAATATGCTTATGTTTCTTCCTTTTTTTTAGTTCATCATGGGGCTTGAACTCTGGGCCTGGGCACTGTCCCTCAGCTCTTCAGCTCAGGACTAGTGCTCCACCACTTGAGCCACAGCACTACTTCCAGTTTTTGGTAGTTTATTGGAGATAAGAGTCTCACAGCCTTTCCTGGCTTTGAACCACGATCCTCAGATCTCAGCCTCCTGAGTAGCTAGGATTACAGGTGTGAGCCACTGGCGCCCAGCTTGTTTCTTCCAGTTCTATTTCATGTGATCCTTTGAGGAGCATTGGTGTTATTTCTTGAACGGTTAATCCATTCGGTGCTGAACTTTTCTTTGTGCAGAGAGTCTTTATTACTACTTCAATCCCATGGACATGTTATATAAATGTTTAGGTGGTTTTTAATTAGTTCAATTATAATAGGTCACATGGTTCTAGAAATGTATTTTTCTAGGGTTTCTGTTTTATCAGAATATAAATGTTTGAAACATTCCTTAATGATTCTCAGAATTTCACCAGTATTTCTCATCTCTAATTTTATTAATTTAGGTCTTCTCCCTCTCTATTTCAGTTAGTTTAAGAGTTTGTCAAATTTTTAGTCTTCTCAAAGAGTCTGCTTTTTTTAAACTTAATTGATTATTCTTAAAATGGAGACCAATCTCCATTTTAATTTCTGCTATGACTTTATTATTTCTTTCTGCCTGCTGATTTTGCATTTCGTTTGTTCTTGTTTAATTAAGAGCTTGAGGTATATTGCTGGGTTATTTGAAATCTCTGTTTTTTTTTTTTTTTGGGTCCGGTCGTGGGGCCTGAACTCTGGGCCTGGGCACTGTCCCTCAGCTCTTCAGCTCAAGGCTAGTGCTCTACCACTTGAGCCACAATGCCACTTCCGGCTTTTTTCTTATGTGGTGCTGAGGAATCGAACCCAGGGCCTCTGGCATGCAAGGCAAGTGCTCTACCACTGAGCCACCTTCCCAGCCCCTCTGTTGTTTTTTTTAACTAACACATTCATAGCTATAAAGTATCCTCTAAGCACTACTATTACTATGTCTATTGGTCAGATATGTTGTGTTCTCATTTCACTGACTCTAGTTATTAAAAATAATTTTCCTCCCTTTATTTCTTCACTTATCCACTGATCAAAGTAAAATTTTTCAGTTTCCACCTGTATGTATACTTTGTATAAGTTCTCTTGTAATTAATTTCTAGTTTTATTCCATTTTATTCCATAAGAAATTATATAAATTTTCTTGTATTTTAAGTCTTGACTTATGTCCTAAAATATGATCCACTTTGGAGAAACTTCCATAGGCTGCTGAGACAATTATGTGTTCTGTAGTGGTTGGATAGAATATTCTGTTTATTTGGTCCACTTGATATATGTAGTCATTTAATTCTGATTTTTTTTGTTGAAATGTCCTGTCTATTCATGAGAATTGGTGATTTGAGTCACTCAGTTTTATTGTGTGGAAGTCTATCTGTGACTATATGTCCAATAGTTTTTGCTTTATGAAATTAAGTGTGCTAAAGTATGAGTATATGTTTCCAATGATTTTATCTTCCTGATAGATTTTTCCCTTTGTCAATACAAGTGACCTTTCTTGTCTCTTTTTCACTAATTTCTGTTTGAAATCTGCTTTGTTAGATTAAGTATAGCTAATCCTGTTTGCTTCCAGGCTCCATTTGCTTGGAGAACTTTTTTTTAACCCATGCTTTCTCTGTAAGCAGCCGGTGTTGTCTTTGCCAGTGAGATGCTTTTCTTGAGTACGACAAATCGTTGGGTATTGTTTTTGAAGTCAGTCTTCTAGTCTGTGTTTTTTAACTGGAGAATTGAGACCATTACCATTCAGAGTTATTGTTGAAAGTAAATAATAATTCTTGCCATATTGTTGTTTTTGTTGTGCTTGATTGTTTTTATACATTATTTGTTCATCTACTCACCTACTAAATTATTTCCTGTATTTTTGTGGTTGTATTTGTCTTCCACTTCTCTTTGTAGTATTCCTTAAGTACTTTAAGTGCTTTGTGCTGATTAGTAATAATTGCTTTAGTTTTTTTTTTATCATAGAAGAGTTTTATAAATGTGTCCTTCAATTTTGAAGAGTAGCTTTGGTAGATACAGTCATCTACATGGGAGTTATTTTTTCCCAGTGTTTGAAAAAAATCATCTTTCTAGGCCCTCCGGCTTTTAGGAGTTTTTGTTGAGAAACTTGTTCTTTCTCTGAGGAAGTTGCATTCTAGAGGACTTGTACTTATCTCTTGCAGCTGTCAAATGTTCTTTTATTGTTCTGTATGCCTATTGTTTTAACTGTAGTATGATTTGGAATGTTCTTTTCTGGTCTTGTCTGTGTGGACCCCTAACAATCTTTGGTATCTGTAGACTTTCCCAAGATTTTGAATGATATCTTCTATCATTTTTTTTTTTTTTTTTTTTTTTGTCGGTCGTGGGGCTTGAACTCTGGGCCTGGGCACTGTCCCTCAGCTCTTCAGCTCAAGGCGAGCGCTCTACCACTTGAGCTACAGTGCCACTTCCGGTTTTCTGGTGGTTTATTGGAGATAGGAGTCTCACGGTCTCTCCTGCCTGGGGTGGCTTTGAACCGCGATCCTCAGATCTCAGCCTCCTGAGTAGCTAGGATTACAGGCGTGAGCCACCAGCGCCCGGCTTCTTCTATCATTTTTTTAAAGCTTCAAATTATTTCAGTGTTTTAACCTATACTTTGGTGAAGTTGTGGGGAAAACCCACATAACCAACAAGGGATAAGAAATGGGAAGATACAGACAAAACAAGATGGCAACACAGTTATCAATCTGTAAATTGGAGGTTGTTTTTAAGACCTCCTATAAAAAGCAATTATAATATTCTGCTACCATTTTATTGAATTTGTTCTCAATGTGTTTTGTTTATACTTCTCTCTCTATGCCTGTTTTGTAGGTCTGAAGTTTTTAAAAAAATCACAGAGGCCTTGCATGTTTTATTCATATGTCTTCTGCTTTTTCTTTATCTTCATCTAGGTGTTCTTCTCCATCTACCTTGTCTTCTAGCCCTGACACTGGGTCATCCATTAATTCTCATCTACTGGGAAGATTTTATTTTATTTTTTTGCAGAATTTTGTTTAGTTCTTGACCTTTATTTAATAGCATATATTATGCTATGTATTATATAATATGCATCATATAATAATATATATATATCATTATATAATATATCATAGATTATATTATATTATATTTTATATAATCTATAATTTTGATATTTTGTTTTATATATTATATAATGTACTATATAATACTACTACATATTATATTACATAGCAGTAAATAATATGTTATATAATATATAATAACATATAGTGTACATATATAGTAATACAAGGGTTTTTTCATAGTGACAATTCCAAAGCTAAGTATTTTCTTAATTGAACTTTTTACTTCTAGAGTTCTAATGTGATTTTTTCATAATTTTTATATCTTTATTGAATTTCTCTTTTGTTCTCATTGTCTTCTTTATTTTGTTCAGCTCTGTGTTTTCTTGGATTTCATTAAGGCATCTATTCAATTTTGTTGATCACACATAATAATTTTAAAAAATTCTTTGAGAGTTCATCTACTTCACTATCATTAGTATTTGTTACTATGGAGCTGTTTAGTTTTTCATGTTTTAGTTTCTCATGTTGCCTTGTTCTTTCATGTTTCTTGTCTTTCTACACTGGAATTTTTACACCTGAAAGTCAAGATATTGCTTAAAATTCTATTCACCTGTGATCTTTCAGTTAAAATATTCTCATTATTCAGGACAATTGAGGCACTGGGTTGAGGTGCTATTTCTTACCACCAAACTGGGGTAGGAAGCAAATCACTTACCCATGTGGCTCAGGGCCCTGGGCTTGATTCCCAGAACTGCTGAAATCCAGGAAAATTAACGAGATTCTCTTACGGAAGAGTCAGTTGTCTACTGCTTGGCTGTTTCCAGTATAGAATGTTCCTTTTGTATACTGGGGGCTGCTGCAGACTGCAGGAAGTTTTATAACCTCTGGGCTAGGCAGATTCCCACTTGCTGAGCTTCCCAGATTGTGTCCTCAGGGCAACATGTGTCCAAGCCTACAGGTGACAGCTGACTGCATCGAGTTGGGGGCTAAACAGAATACTGAGTTTTGCACTTGGAGGTGAAGAACTGAGGGACTAAGGGACTCTGCTGCTTGTATCAGTGTTTCCCAACCATTCCCAGCCGTTTTGTCTCCCTCTGGTAAAGAGGAAGCTGTAGAAGGCTTGTGATTCCTAGGGTCTGGACGTGGGGCCCTCACTATTTGGTGCCAGACCCATGAAGGGAGGCAGTTCCTGGAGGTTGATCTCAGTGCTTAGATGCTGCTCAATAGTGTTCTTCCATGTGTTGGGGAGAGAAGGCTGTGAAAATCATGTAATTTAAAGGGCTGGGCTTGGAGTTCTCAGCAACCAACACATGTAACCAGGAGAAAAGTCTTAGAGGCCAGATATATCCCAGATATAGACATAATGCTCTTCATTCACGCCCACCATCAAGTGATAGGACTTTCCCCTTGCTGGAGAGGGCAGAGTGTCTGACTTTTACACTCTTTTTTACAACTTTTCAGCCAGTTGCTGATACCTGTAATCCTGCTACTCAGAAAGCTGAGATCTAAAGATTGAGGTTCCAAGCCACTTCAGGCAGTAAAGTTAGTGAGACTCATCTCCAGTTACCTACCAAAAAATCCAGAAGTGGAGTTCTGGCTTAAGTGGTAGTGTGCCAGCCTTAAGTGGAAAATCTTAGGGACAGCACCCACACCCCAAGGTCAAGCTCCAGGACCAGCACCAAAAACTCCCCTATATTTCAATACTCTCCCAGTTGTTAACTGTGTATTCTCATTCATGGAGTTAAAATGGAGCTGTTTCTATTCTGATGCCTTGCTCTGCCATCCCATGTGTTTTTCAGTTTCACTTTGGTAATATAGAGGAATGGACTGCTAGGGTTTACCTTTGGAGATACAGGGAAGGAAAAGCAGTTGTTAAAGTTGATCAGCATTATGGACCCTGTACTCCAACTACCATTATACTTGCATACATTTTTTTTTGAGGCATGGGAAGGGGGTTGTTATGTGTTCTCCAGAAGATGCAAGATCAGAAACAGTAGTAACTTTTTCAAGATCAGACTGCTAATGAGAGGCCAAGCTAGGATCCAGCTTATTTGGAAGACAGAGTGTGTAAACCATGAGTAAACTTTGGGGCCAAATTAAGGAGGACATTGGTTATATCACCTTTATTGATATTTAACTCTGGATAGTCCTGGTTTGTGAGCAGAGAGTATTTATAGAATAGAGTATTTGGATCAGTCTTAAAGATAAATATTAACTACTGTGATTTAGAGAGCAGATAAATAGCTGTAGGTTTGGTAAGTATCTAATAAATATTTATTATGTCTTTCATTGGTCTGAGGCAGTTTTGTGGAGAATGAGGATATAGCAAGACCAAGATCAAGGAAAATAAGTAAGGCATACGCAAGAAAGGGATACTCCTGGAGGAATCTTTAGAGAGAATGGTGATAGCCTATTGGGATGGTATGACATTTTTAATATGCTCACCACACACTGGGTACCCTGCAAATGATGAGTCTTAAAGATCTGCTGGAGAGGGCATTCCACGCAGGGTGGACAGAATTTCTTCACACCTGGGTTAGGAATATGTCTGCTCTGTGTGTGTGTGTGTGTATGTGTAGAGTTACTGGTGGGTGATGGGTAGTTGGGATTGAGGTCAGAATATTGGGTCCACAATCAGAAGGGTCTCTTGGGCTATTGTTAGGACTTTGCTTGAGTCTGTGTATAGAACTAATTTGGAAAGAATCATGTTGAGAGCTTGTCAGAAGACTCAGGGGCTCAGAAAAGAAGTGATGATATCATTAAAAAATTATTTATTGTGCCAGTCACTTGGGCTTGAACTCAGAGCCTGGGTAATGTCCTTGAGCTTCTTTTGTTCAAGGCTAGTGCTCTACCACTTGAGCCACAGTTCTACTTTTGGCTTTTTAAGTAGATTTTATTGGAGATAAGTCTCACAGACTTTACTTCTGGGGCTGGTTTTGAACTAAGATACTCAGATCTTAGCCTCATGAGCAGGTAAGATTGCAGGTGTGAGGCCACCAGTGCCTGGTGAAGAAGCCATTTAGATGCACTGTGACCATGTGAGCTGGAGGTCATGGAGACAGGTGGTGGGCCATCATGGTAGAGAGAAGGAGTCAGATTCTGATGATAATCTGTTTGAGGCCACAGGACTTGCTGATAAATTCAACACAAGTGTGAGATAAAGAACTGCCTCAAGCTCTGTGGTGTCTGTAGATAAACAGGAAAAGTCCTGGATATGTGATGGATAGGAAAACGTGAGAGGGACATATCAGGAGCTTAGGTTTGGATGAAATGTGAGTGTCCCCATGGAAATGAGTATTGCCTGTAACATACTGATACTGAGTGATTTGAATCTATGGCCCCATGCTTACGGGGCAAATGCTCTATCATTGGAGGCATGCTTCAAATGTGTTTTTATTTTTATTTTTTTTGAGACAGAGTCTTACTAACTTTTCCTAGATTGTCTGAGAGCTCGTAATTCTCCCGCCTCCTGAGTCACTGGAAAACAGTCATGCTGAATAGACAGGAGAAAGTATACAGTGTGGTTCTTGCTCTCCAGGAACTTGATGATAAGTTAATGGAGACACAGTTCTCATGAATTTTAAGAAGTGTGTGAAACTCATGATTGATAGAGACCAATGCTGCTTTAGGACTTCAGCTGATGAACAATCACCACATGGCACAACACAACTGTCATTATTAGGTAGATTTTGATGAAGGCCCGAAGTATTTGTCAGGTGTGGCAAGTCAGTTGGCTGGGCAGCTGGTAAGTAAAGAGTTATTTTCAATGGTCAGCAATAGTAAGTAAATTATGAGACACGAAAAGTTCAAGATAGAGATCAAGAGGGTAGAGGTTTGAAATGTATTTGTGTTGCAGAAAGCTCTGGGACTGGCAAAGGAAGGTGTTCTTTATTGTGTGGAGAACATGCTATGATTGAAAGGGTTGGATTCAAGTGGTTGGCCTATTGAATTTCTGCCTTAGGAAGTTTAATCATCCCCATTAGGTTCTTCGACGTCCAGTGGAGGTCAGTAATATCTGGATAGTGTTGACATTATTGAGTCTTTCTGGCACCCTTGCCCTTTTGGGCTCCCTGGATGCAGCTCATGCCTGAATTTATCTCGTCTCTCTGACCATTTACTCAGAAAGTATGCATGGAGAGTCCACGCTAACAGCTCATGCTGGATGCAGAGGACACAGCAGGAATGGTCCAATGAGAGGAGGATGGACCTCAAATAAGTGATTACACTCCACACTCTGTGTGTGCACTGAGCACGGGGATGCTGGACAGGTCCCTAAATAAAAAACTTTCAACCTGAGAGTTGAGACCCAAGTGGTATTGGGTAAAGATAGGATGAGCTAGGAGTCTCGGGGCATGTGCCTGAGCCTACAGGTCCTGTAGTCGGAATGAGTTTCTGCTGGTGTGGCTGTGTATGGAAAGGTCTTTGATATCCCAGGTCTTGGACCTGACACCTCTTTTCTGCATGCTTTATTACTCCCTCCTGGGGAGTTACTTTCCTCTTGGCCCTCAATGTGCTCTAGGAAGTTACTTCCTTCTTAGCAATTCATGACAAATCCATGGCCTCATTGGAGTCTTCCCCAGGTGTATGTATGATGGAGTTCATGTGTCCAACATTCTAAGTCTCTTCCCACTTTGCCATTTCTGGATTATAGCAAGTGGACTTGTGCTCTACTTTTCTTTGTGGTATTTTCTGGTCCAAACATCTTTTCCAGCCTCTTGATATTTTCAAAGAACAGCTCTACTGGTATTATTTCATGAAAGTTTGTTTATCCCTGTCTTACCTGACAGAATGAATGTATCTCTCTACATTGTTGGTTTGTACTATTGACCATTGTATATTTGTCTGGTGTGTGTGTGTGTGTGTGTGTGTGTGTGTGTGTGTGTGTGTGTGTGTGTGTGTGTGTGTGTGTGTGTGTGTACTAGAACTTAAATTCAGGGCCCATGGTCTGTTCCTTTTCTTGTTCAAGGCTGATGCTCTACCACTTGAGCTACACTTCCACTTCTGGATTTTTGGTGGTAATTGGAGATAAGAGTCTCATGGACTTTCCTATCCAACCTCACTTAAATCACAGTCTTAGATCTCAGCTTTCTGCATAGTTAGGATTATAGGCATGAACCATCGGCATCTAGCTTTGTATGGGTTCTTAATAAATGAAGTCTTTTTGGATCATGTATCACTCTCATCTTTCATGCTATTTGAGATCTCAGAGTTATACTGTTTTATAAGCCAAATAAAAATAGTTATAGAAACATTAGTGAAAACTTCAAATAGGACAATGGAAGTTGAAAGAATAGAAAGAGGGATGTCTAATAGAGCGTCAGAATATATCAGATGTAGAAAACACATCTATTGGGTTTTCCTCCTGTCATTGACATTAAGGGATACCATCCATTCTTATTGTGCTGGAGAGCTTTACAGGATTTTGTAAAATCTGAAAAGCAAGAGATATTTTGAGGGAGAATTGGTTCCTTGAGATAATACAATCAGTCCTTGAGTTCATTCTTTATATGTGAAATTACATTATTGATGGCCAGGGCAAAGAAACTGGAGCACTGAATTTGGAAGAACTGAAGAAAAAGAGATAAAACGGTATGCTAATTTGACCTCCCCCTTCCACTTCCTCTCCAAATTGTAATTGATACTGAAGTTTAACAACCAAGAATCTACTAGGAAGTAATTAGCATTTATTGAGAGTGCTTCTCAGAATTCATTTGTTTTAATTTTCTTCTTAATGCCTTGTAAGATGATGATGTCAGGCACATTGTTCACTTGTTCTGGGCTTTCTGGTAGGAGGTGGAACTCTTCCTGTGCTTCTGAGTGTGTTTGGGGCTGGCGTCAGTAGCAGAAGCGTGACTCATGTGAGTGGCAGTCTATTCAAAAGGAAGCAAAATCAAAGCCATTTAGAGGTTTAGTTGACTTGCCAAGATGATTGAATAAGATATGCATTGCTTACCCAAGAGTCATTAAACTCATTTCCATGGCAGCATTCATTTTCTCTGCCATGCCAGTGTCAGGCTGGCAGGTATGCATTCAGTACATTGGTTGAAGGCTGCTTTCTAATCATAGCAATTATCACAGGTTTGGGTGGTCTGCTTAGTTATCAGGTGATAACTCTGCCCATTGAAGGGCTTGTTTCTGAAGTTCTAATGAAGCTCAATTGAATTGTGTGTGTCTTTTTCTAAGGGTCCCATCTACTCACTTGTATATATATTAATTGCAACATTCATATTACACAGAGAACAGTGTTTTATGCTGTGCACAAAAGAAAGGGTGCTTTTTTCCATCTTAGAGGCGGAGTCCTGGGTGCCTGCAAAGACATGGAAAAACATTAAATCCTCAAATGCTGTGGTTTTTACAGTGATTTCATAATAATAAGTATAAGGAAGGATAAAAGCCTCAAAGAGTAGCACATAGTGAGTCTGGAATGGCTCAGTAGCTGCCACTTTTGAGCGTAGTGTGAGTGTGAGGTTCATGTGAGTGGTTCAGGACACAGAGTTCTCTTGTAGTGTTAGAGTCTTAGAGGCATTTTCCTATACCTGCATTCCAGTGTTTTGTTTCAGAGGAAGTAGCAGAAAAATTCTAAGCAATATAGTAACTTAAGCAAGATGTCCCATCTCTCTTTGTCTATTTCCCCAAGAACAGTATAACAATGATATAATGTCTCATAGGGTTTGTGTGTGTGTGTGTGTGTGTGTGTGTGTGTGTGAGAGTGAATGTGTATATGTGTATGTGTGTGTAGTTGCAGTACTAGGGCATGAATTCAGGGCTAAGATGCTTTCCCTTAGCTCTTCTACTCAAGCCTGGTGCTGTACCACTTGGGCCACACCTCCACTTCTGTTTTTTCTGGTTAATTGGAGATAAGAGTTTCTCAGATTTGTTTTCCCATGCTGGCTTTAAATCCAAATCTTCAGGAGATCCTCCTGCTTGATCCTCCTTATTGATTATCATTGTGCAGCACCATGGCTAGTGGCCATCTCTTATAATAATTTTTTAATGAAGATTAAATGGAAAAGAAAAGCAACATCAGAATGTTACATCACATAGCAAGTGTTCTGAAAATGTTAGCTACTGCTAATTATATATGTTAATAAACATGAAAATATTTAACCATTAAATTAAAGATCACTTTTGGATTGAATGCATTGTATTAATGGGAGCCTCTGCTTTTCTGTGACATGCACTGGGTCTCATGATTTTTTTTTTTTATGGACAATTTCCTACGTTGTCTTGGATTAAAGCTATCAGGGGTTCTCCATCCATTTTAGCCATCTGTGACCCTTACTTAGCGTAGCTACCTTCATGGAGCTCTGCTTGCTCCCTTGAGTTGTTTTACCATTTGACATCAACCCTAGTCCCTCTTCTCCATTACACCCTTTTACATAATTGAAGACAGATGTCTTGTCTCCCAGAGTCTTTTTTCTTTTACCCTTGGCAGTGTCAGCTTTTCCTGCTTTACCAGGACCAGCTTGACTGGCCTATCTTGTATTGTTCCCTTGCATAGAAGGAAACTGAAAGGAGAGGCCAGGTGTTCATAGGCTTTAGGAACATCTGGAGCCTATAAACACCTAGTATCTTCTCAGATGCTGAAGCTACAGGTGCAAAGTGGCCATAACCATTATTCCCGCTAAGCCCTAGAACTGCCTTTTATTGTGCTCTCTTTTTTTATGTGTGTGCCAGTACTGGGGCTTGAACTCAGGGCCAGGGTGCTAGCCTTAGGTTTTATTACTCAAGGCTGACTATCATTTGAGAGATGGCTAAATTTTTGTCTTTTGGGTGGTTACTTGGAAATAGAAAAAAAGAAAAAAAGTTTTTTTTATTGTGAAAATACTGTACAGAGGGGTTACAATCACATGAGCAAGATAATGAGTACATTCTTATTAAATATTGTTGCCTCCTCCAAAAAGAGAATCTTATAGACTTTCCTGCCTGGGCTGGCAGGAGATCTGATCTTCAGATCTCAGTTTCCTGAGTTGGTAGGGATCACGGGTGTTAGCTACTGCTGCTGCCTCATTTATCTCCAACTTTTTATACTAGATGGTGTGTTCATTTCCAAATAATTAACACATGCATAAAAGTCAGAATCACAGACTATTAAAACTAGAAGGCGTGATCCATTGGTACCTAGCTTTGTATGGGTTCTTAATAAATGAAGTCTTTTTTTATTGTGAAAATACTGTACAGAGGGGCTACAATTACATGTGCAAGATAATGAGTACATTTCTTATCAAGCATTGTAGCCTCCTCCTTTGGTTCCCCTTCCCATCCCTTCCCATCCTTCCCCCCCCCCCCAATCCTCCCCACTCCCCCCACCAAAGTTATAAAGTTCGTTTTTCCACATAATGACTTGTACATCTCATTGTTGCAATGGATCCACCTGTATCCCTGTTTAAATGATTTGTTTTTTCTCTTCCCCTCCACAAATTATACCAACCTCAAATACAGTGAATGCAGGGGTTATACCATGGGGGAGGGACATACAAAGCAATAAAGAAATTCAAATGTTTTTTTTCTTTCAGGTGATTGTTTCTAACACATTTATAAATGAAGTCTTTTTGGATCATGTATCACTGTTATTTTTCATAATATTTGAGATCTCAGAGTTATACTAAATGTTTTGTAAGCCAAATAAAAATAGTCATAGAAACATTAGTGAAAACCTCAAATAAGACAATGGAAGTTGAGGGGCTGGGAAGGTGGCTCAGTGGTAGAGTGCTTGCCTTGCAATGCATGAGGTCCTGGGTTCGATTCCTCAGCACCACATAAGCAAAAAAAAAAAAAGCCGGAAGTGGCGCTGTGACTCAAGTGGTAGAGCGCTAGCCTTGAGCTGAAGAGCTGAGGGACAGTGCCGAAGCCCAGAGTTCAGGCCCCACAACCGGACCCAAAAAAAAAGACAATGGAAGTTGAAAGAATAGAAAGAGGGATGTCTAATAGAGCGTCAGAATATATCAGATGTAGAAATCGCATCTATTGGGTTTTCCTCCTGTCATTGTCATTAAGGGGTACCATCCATTCTTATTGTGCTGGAGACTTTACAGGATTTCAAATTTCTTTTCTGGCCTCATATCTAAAATATACTTGGAGCTCAAAAAATTAAATACCTCCAAAAACATCCTCAAAGAAACACCCCCCCCCCCCCCCCCCCCCATTAAGAAGTGAGCTAAAGACTTAGAGACTTCTCTGAAGAGGAAATAAGAATGGCCAACAGACACATAAAGAAATGTTCAACTTTTTTTTCAACTAGTCCTGACACTTGAATTCAGAGCCTACACACTGTCCTCAAGTTTCTTTGCGTAAGGCTAGCCTTTCACCACTTGAGTCACAGCTTTACTTTTGGCTTCTTTTGGTGGTTAATTGGAAATAAGCATCTCAGAGACTTTCCTCTCTGACTTTCCTGTCTAGTTTGGCTTTGAATTGTGATCCTCAGATCTAAGTCTCCTGAGTAGCCAGGATTATAGGTACAAGTCACCAGTGCATGGCCCATATTCTTAAACACTGTAAGGGAGTGTTTCCATTTGTTTTGATTTTTTTTTTTAACCTGACAGAAAAGTAATTTATAAAAGACAAGAAGTCTAATTTGGGTCATCACTCTAGGGGCTGTAGCTGCTAAAATTCTTTTGCCCTGACTGGCAGAAGTCAGAAAAACAGGTAGGCATGGTGTAGAGGAGAGAAAACACAAGGGGCAGATTCCATAACTATCCACTCTATTAGTAACTGACCCAGTACTGAGAGTGGTGCAGTAATCCTTCTTGATGACCCAATCACCTTTTAAAGGCTCTGCCTTTCCAATACCACCACAATGGCAATCAAATTTTGACTTTGAACTGATTATTAAGAAGGTAGGAAAAATTCAGCTTCAGCCTTGGAGGGACAAACTCTATTCAAAGCAGAGTGGAAGGGCTGGCTCCTTGAGGTCTACATTCCAATGCCAAAGGAGTGCCTGACATGGAGAATGCAAGAGACAAGTACTGGCTGAGCAAACTGCACAGGGAGGTATGTTGAAGAAGCTTGTGTTTGGGCCATCTTGGGCTCTCACTAAACAGTTGCCAGGCTGAGAGGAGAGAGACAAGCCTTGGGACAAAGCTAATAGCAAGTTCAAAGGCCCAGAGGCATGACAAAAGTTATCTTTGTGGAACAATCCACTCTAAAAGTATCTTAATCCCAAACTAGTATATTTTGTAGCAAAATGTACCTAATATTTGCTGAAGTTAGTAGTGAGTTTATGCTTGAGAATGGAGATTATTGTGCATGTTGTTAGTTAATTTGCTTGTGAGTATATTTAGAATCATCCCTTGCCATTGGATGAAAGGTTGATGGAGATGGTCCTGGATCTTCTCTTCCCTTCTTCCTCACCCTCTTCTCTTTATTTTCTCTTCATTTTCTGTAAGACTCTATGACATAAAACACATTGTCCAGACAAGAATTAGAGTTTATCATCCTTCAGCAAATCTTAAGTGCAGGATGAGGAGATAAGTTAGGCAGTGATAAATAACATAGGAGAAACATTATTGAAGTCTACAATTCATCCCACAGGATG
The DNA here is from genome assembly GCF_019054845.1 of Dipodomys spectabilis. Lineage (NCBI taxonomy): Eukaryota > Metazoa > Chordata > Mammalia > Rodentia > Heteromyidae > Dipodomys > Dipodomys spectabilis. The sequence goes on from NW_024870772.1 coordinate 32,147,365, forward strand.
TGAGACTTACTTCCATCTAGAGAAAAGGAAAGAAAGCTTCCTGGTACAAATCACATTTCCTTCTTTCTTTTTTATTTTTTGTGGTTGGTTGTGGGGCTTGAACTCTGGGATTGGGCGCTGTCCTGTGCTCTTCAGCTCAAGGCGAGCACTCTACCACTTGAACATAGCGCCACTTGTGGTTTTCTAGTGGTTTATTGGAGATAAGAGTCTCATGGACTTTCCTGCCTGGGCTGTCTTTGAACCATGATCCTCAGATCTCAGCCTCCTGAGTAGCTAAGATTACAGGTGTGAGCCACCATGCCCAGCTTCAAATCACATTTCTTTTAGTCTGTGTAACTTAGGTATTTAGATATGTGGGTTGGTCTGTCTGCAGTGGTTTGGGGAGGGAGGAAGAGCATTCTTGGGGGAGGAAACAGCCGGAATGTGAAGACAGGATATCTGTCACCATTGGCTAGTGTGATCTATGGGGCAGGAGACAAATAACCTTGATAGATCAAAGAAGGTCTTACATATCAGGTGGGGAGTTTAAACTTGAATTTTTAGGCAATTGGAAACCACCGAAGACTTTGTGGCCACTATGTGTCAGTGCTGAGTCAGTCAAGGGTTGTAACTACTAGAACAGAGAAACTAGCTTGAGAAACTACTTACCAGTCAGTCAAATAGGTATTTGCATAGAAATAAAGAACCAAAAAATATGGAAGAATGCTAGTTCTGGCAGCTGGAGCTTTGAAGATTGTTGTAGGAATTCTTTCTGTACCTGTTGCATGTTGATAATGGCACAGGGCAGACATCTCCTGGAAAGGAGATGGTAAGAAGGGAATGGTAAGAATGACAGTGTTTTGCTGTGTACCAGAGATATCTATCAAGTAACGCAATTTGTGGTTGGATGTGTGTTGTAGCTACCAGGTATGGGCTATATTGTAGGTTCATTATGGATGTTTCTCATAGTTTTGGCTTGGTCTGGTAATTGCTCAAAGGTTTAATAGTGAATAATTCTGAGACTCTCTGAAATACAGGGACAGAAGTGGCCCATGAAACACAAGGCTTTCCCAAGACACTCTGTTTACTACTTCCCTGGAAGAGTTTATATTTCTAAAACATCAGGAAAAAAATTGTCTGAATATGGAACTACCATCCATTTACATGGTTTTTAAAGCTACAGATGTCTGTGAGAAGATGGGTTAAATACACTTTCCATCTGAATAGAACATGATTATAATTATTTCTATCATGAATTGTGAAGCTTAGTATCTACCATGTGCACATTTGCAAATTTTTAGAACTCAAAGAAATATGGTGACAATCTAGGAGCCAGATAGACATTGTTTTGCCATCGCTAAAGACTTGACATTTTATATGTATGGCAAGGAAATCACACCTTGGTTTTTAATAGTGAGGAAAAACCGCCTTGAGTAGGTTTGTGGTGGGAACTGAAGTGTAAGATTGTATTGTTGAACTCTTCAGAGTCTGCCAGACCATATCTTGCCATTTAACTTTGCTCTTCATCCCTATCCCTGCCATGCCATTATCCCTCTCTCTGCTTGCCAAATGAAGCCCTGACACCATCAATGTGACGGTGTTAGAAATGAGACCTTGGGGGAAATAATTAGGCTTAGATGAGGTCATGACAATAGCCTCCCTACCCATGGGATTCGTGTCTTTAAGAGAAATGGAAGAGAGACTGGAGTTCAATTTCTCTGCCTTGAGAGAACAAAGCAAGAAGGCAACCTTCTGCAAGCCAGGACATGCCCCAACTGTACCAAACCAGACTGGTACCATATTAGAAACTTCCAGCCTCTGAAACTGAGAATCTCAAGGTTTTACAGTTCGGCAGACCCACACTAATACGGTCCCTCGTGAGCAAAACCTACAAAAGTACAGCTAACACCCCATGGTCATGTGTTCACTGCATAGAATAGCTTTACTGTGCCTTGCCCAGGCTGTACTGTGCAACACAATTTTACCATGAATGTCTGACAGAGGCAGGTTGAAGTGAAAAACCAGGATCCATTTGTGCAACAAATTATAGTAGAGGGCATGTTTTGCCTAAAAACCAATAAAAATCATTATAGCACAGGATACTAATAGGCTCTAAGTAGGAAAACATGAGATCATTTGCACACCTGGCTTTAAGATTTTTTAAATCTAATGAATACAGTGAAGCTGAATATAGCCTAAAGGAACTCACTGAAAGCTATTGAACAGTAGGGATTAGGGAGGACTGGGAAAGAGACAGCAAGATGAGGTCAGTCTGCCTACATTGTAATATATGCATGTATAACGCACCATGGTGAAATCCTTCTGATAATTAATGCATGCTGGAAAACGACTCATAGGACAGTGAAACAGCTGTGTTGGTGGAGGGGGGGCAGTTACCAGTGGGGAGGGGAAGGGGCTACAGAGTGTAAACAAAGGTGAATATCATCCAAGTACTTTAAATGCATGTATGAAAAAAAGACTAGCCGGGTGCCGGTGGCTCACGTCTGTAATCCTAGCTACTCAGGAGGCTGAGATCTGAGGATCGCGGTTCAAAGCCAGCCTGGGCAGGAAAGTTCATGAGACTCTTATCTCCAATAAACCACTAGAAAACCAGAAGTGGTGCTGTGGCTCAAATGGTAGAGTGCTCCCCTTGAGCTGAAGAGCACATGGACAGCGCCCAAGCCCAGAGTTCAAGCCCCACGACTGACCAAAAAAAAAAAAAATAATAATAAAGAACAATAAAACCTGTTGAAATTGTTTTAAGAAGGGATAAGGGGATTAGAGTGTGAGAGGGTAGTATATTTGATCAGAGTACATTATATGTATGAAAATATCACAATGAAACTTGCCCTTAAAATTTGCATATTTATACCATGTAATGTTTTGGTATATGTACATGGTTTAATATTCAAATCAGAATGGGCAAGTATATCTTCAAACGTGTATCATTTCTTCAGGGGAAAACCATTCAAAATCTTTCCTTCTAGCTTTTAGAGAATATATAGTATATTGTTGTTATCTAACTTAATGCTTAAATTAAGCATTCTATGTACAATGATATTAATTAAATGGTTAATTTATGATTAATATCAAATTTGGAGGCCACAGTAATATGGCAATTAAAAACACCTCAGATGACGCATTTTTAAAATAGAAAAAAAGGGATTGGGACATATGAAAGTATTTCAAAGAGCTTAAAATCCATCTGTCAGTTACAGCTCTCTTGAAATCATCTTCCACAGTGGCGGAGATCCAATCTGGAGGATGCCAAGTTATGTTTAGAAAATCAGGGAGGAAGGCAAAGCTCTCATTCACATGTGGGGGCGGTCCCAGCTACGCTCTCCTGCCCCCGGATCTTAGGTAGAGTGGATCCCCGAGAACACAGCTTTGTCACAGGACCCCACGCGGCAGCCACTCTCCCCCAAACACACCATCCAGGCCTTTGATTGTTCTATGCTAATGCAATAGCAGTCTTTCCTAGATTTGATTTGAGTTTTCTAAATTTTTTTTGATAATAAGTTGTGCTTCTGTTGGAGTTTTAGTATACAGAAAGGTATTTTGAAGTATTCTGGTCCAAAGAAAATTATAGATAGCTTGAATTTGGAAACGTATTAACTTCAAAGTTAATTCAGGCAGTTAAGAGAATGATATTCATTCTTTTAGATTCAATGATATGAACAAACAGTGCCTACTTACAAGGGATTGCTTAGGCAGTGGAGAGAGTTTATAACTTTTTGAAAACATGTAGCTTGAAAATTTGCTTGACCTCCTGTAGGTCCATGAAGGTGAAGTTAAGTTCTTGGGAAAGCAGGAAAAAACTTGAGCTGTTCTTAGTTTTGATGTCTGCACCAGGCCCCATGGAAGCTGCAGAAAAGGAGCAGACCTCAGCCTTCCATTACAGTAATCATAAACCCAGGTAGAAATTTAAATGTAAGTGAACTAAAGCTCAACACAATATCTGTTTGGTATGTTGATTCCATTGTCTTTGGATGTATACCCAGAAGCAGAACAGCTGGATCATATAGATGAACAGCTGGACTGGGTGCTCATCAACCTAGGTGCTTATCACTGGATCAATGGTTTAAGAAAATGTAGTGTAGCTACACAATGAAATATTACTCAGCATAAAGAAGAATGAAGTCATTTCATCTACAGCAAAATGAAAGCACTTGGAGAACATTAAGTGAAATACACCCATCTCAGAAAGATATAAGCTGCATGTTTCCTCTCATTTGTGGGAATTAAAAAATGTTGATCTGCACATGTAATAGTGATTACTACAGGCTGAGAAGGATGGATGGAAGAGGGAGAGCAAAGGAGTTTAGATAATGGGTATCAAATCATAGATAAATATATTCCATGTCCTGCAGCACAGTGGTGATTATGGGTCTCAATAATCTGTTACATATTTTATGGAGATCTAGAGAAGAGGAGCTTAAGGGTACCAAACATCTGGTAATAGCCAGGAGAAGGAAATATAGTCACCACTACACTTTGATCAGTGCATACTGTGTGTTGAAGTATGATATGATGCTCATAAATTTGCACAGCCATTATATGCTCATTTAAAATTTACAAATAAAAATGTTCAATAAAACAAAAAAACTTATTTCAAATCTAGGACAAAAAAGCATAAAAAGCATAAAAGAAAACATAATTAATATTTTAACAGTAGTGTCTCTGAAGTGTGATTGCTTATTAAAGTAAATTTGTAAGTGATAAATGAAACAAGGCTAGGCTGAGATGGGGAAGACAGACTTGTGAGGTTTTTTTTTGGGGGGGGTCGGTTGTGGGGCCTGAATTCTGGGCTTGGGTGCCGTCCCTCAGCTCTTCAGCTCAAGGCTAGCGCTCTACCACTTAAGCCCCACTTTCAGCTTTTTGGTGGTTAATACAGGTAAGAGTCTCATAACCTTTCCTGCTTGGGCTTTGAACTGTGATCCTTAGATCTCAGTCTCCTGAGTAGCTAGGATTACAGGTGTGAGGCACTAGTGGTTTGCTCAGATGAAAGTTTCATTAAGCTGGGATAGGACAATAGAAAATGTGTTTGAGGAGTAATTCTGTAATGTGCAAGGCCCAATAGAAAATGAAAATGTGGAGCCTTCTATTAAAAATTTATTAAGAGATTCCATACAGTGTAGGTAACCATTAGACCAAGCACATGGCCTTTAAATAGATGGTTGCACAGCCATGAAGTTTGCTTTGGTTTGAGGGACAGTGAGTGAGCCACATTGTCTAGACTCTGATGAGTTCTATCCATCATTAATAAATTATATGGCCAGAAACACCAAAGCTCAAACACTTTGACTCAGCTGTAGCATATCAGAACATGGAGTATTCCTCATGAGGTTTTGTTTGAAGGTAGATCCAGTATTATCTTCCATCAGGAGTAGGTCATGGAAGCTAGTGATATTCTTCTGGTTATACTGCCAAGTGATAATGAATGATGACCTCCTTCCTCCATGCAGACTGCAGACAGGAGCGCTTCTAGGAAAATGAATGATAGGGTTTAGGAAGTGCCATTTGAGTGCCACACTAGCTGGAGCTTGGCATTCATTAGTGTGTTAGTTGACAGTTGTAACAGAACTTTCAGTTAGAATGTCTTGAAAGATTTATCACTCCAAATAAAATGAGAAATCACTGTGGAGTCATCCTATTTTTATTTTAGACATGTTTATACAACAATCTTATGCAATAGTTTGGATTCTTGGTGCTTAAGTTCTAGTTTTTACATGAGCCATAATGTGTGGTGCCATCTTTGATGACATGTGTGGTCCATCAGTGTAAAGCTTGTTATATGGGTGGTAAAAAGACGTTAAAATTAAAATAATGCAGACATGTTGATACTGGGACTTGAACTCAGGGCCTGGGTGATATTTTTCAGCTTTTATGCTCAAGGCTGTTACTCTACCACTTGAGCCAGAGCTCCACTTCTGTACATTTTTTCTTTTGTGCTGGTTAATTGGAGATAAGAGTCTCATGGACTTGCCTGCCCTGTCTTTAAACTATGATCCTCAGATCTCAGCAATCCACAGCTCTCAGCCTCCTGTGTAGTTAGGGTTACAGGTGTGAGCCTCTTGTGCCTGGTTAATAAAGAACACTTTTCTTTTTTTGGGGGGGGGTCCGGTTGTGGGGCCTGAACTCTGGGCCTGGGCACTGTCCCTCAGCTCTTTAGCTCAAGGCTAGTGCTCTACCACTTGAGCCACAGTGCCACTTCCGGCTTTTTTCATTTTATGTGGTGCTGAGGAATCGAACCCAGGGCCTCAGGCATGCAAGGCAAGCACTCTACCACTGAGCCATCTTCCCAGCCTATTAAAAGGAACACTTTTAATGAAGATATATACCTTTAATTGAAAAAAGCAGTCAAATTCCCTTTGTTTCCACCTTCTCTGTAATCTATTCCACAGCCATCCTGCTACAGCAAGGATGTTTAGTTTTTTTTAAATTTTGGAATTATAGATTCATAAGAGGCTTTAAGAAATGAGAGATGACTCATGCCCTTTAGCCAGTTTCCCAAAATAATGGTATTGATATAGTCCAGTGAGCATATTGATTCCCCGTTTTACCTCTGTGTGTGTGTGTGTGTGTGTGTGTGTGTGTGTGTGTGTGTGTGTGTGTGATGAAGCCCGATCAATGTGTGGGTCCATGTATCATCATCAACTTCAGTCAAGTTTCTAAAGTTCTGTCACCAGCAGGATTCTTCATGTTGTTTGATATTTATCTCTTAGCCACTGTCTCCCTCCCCCATTCTTAACTCTTGGAAGCACTTATCTGTTCTCCATTCTCATAATGTTGTCTTTTTAAGACCCAGTAAGTATAATAATACAGTATGTAATCATTGAGTGACTTGTTTTCCACTGAGCATAATTCCTAGAAATCCAAGGTATATGTGTAGTAATAGTTTGTTCCCTTTCCACAGCTGTTTAGTATAAATTTATGATATGGACATACCACCACTGGTTTAAAGGATGTCTAACTAGTTTCTACTTGTGGGTTATTACAAATAAAGTAGCTTTTTACAAAACAGTTGCCCAATGCCACTTCATTTATGTATTAGCTGGCTAAGCAGTCATAATTAAACAGAAAAGGTGATTTAAGCAACAGAGATGGACTTCAGCATATAAATTTGAAAGGTAGGGTTCATCTCAGCACCTAACATTTGTGTGTGGGTTTTTCAGTTTTTATTTCTTTGGGATAAATGCCCCAAAGTGCATTTTCTCTGGGTATGTGGAATTACATACATCTAGATTTTTAAGAAAGTGCCAACTGTGTTGGAGGGGCCATCCTAGTTTATATTCCCACCAGTCATGTGTGAGGGATCCATTGTCTTCAAGTCTTCCAGCATTGGTATTGCGGTTACCTTTTATTTCCACCATTGTGATATGTGACATTTCACTATATTTGATTTTTCATTATTCTAACGGTGAATGAGAGTAAACATTTTTCAGATAAGTGTCCACTTCAGCTGGACTCCTTGGTCCTTCTGCCTTTCCTGTTGTATCAGCCAGCTTTTCATAAATATAACACAATAACAGGCGTAGGCTACTTATGAAGGAAAGACGTTTATTTAACTTACTTCTGGAGGTTCAAAGTCCATGTGGCATAGTATAAGCTTGGTGTGAACCACCCCTTGGCTATATTGCCTCATGGTGAATAGTAATGGTGGGAGCATAGTAATTTCATGAAGCCAGCAGATTACATCTCAAAACAGGACAGAGCAGAAAGAGTGGGACAAGGCTTGCTTCTTAAATGACAACTGTTGAAAAACCTTATGGAGTTACTCAATAACTAACTTTGAAGAACACAACTCAATAACCTAAGCAACCCCTAAGGTCCCATGGCATCTCCCAGTGGTGCCACTCTGTGGACAAAACCTCCAGTCACCTGAGCCTTTGCTGTCAGCAGGATTGTCATGTAATTCAGGGGGAGGAATGAGCTATCGGGCCTGTTGCTAAGTTGAGAATCAGGAAATGCCAGGTCTGGCTTGCTTACCTAGGGCACCCAGCTACTCACACAATCCTAGGTCCCCAACCATTAGTTTCTCTTTACACTTCCCAGAATTTTCATTTGACTGACTCTTGCATTAAGGCCAGGGTTTATTGTTGGACTTCGCACGGAGAAGCCAAGAGAAACGAGTCTATGCCATTTTGTTCAGGCACATCTATTTTTCCTTCAGCTTTCATTTTCTTTCTGAATTTGTGCTTCCCTACCTTTTCTTCAAGAAGTTTTAAGTGTGGCTTTATATCTTCTTACTTTTGAGTACAGATGTACAGTGCTTTGTTATATCTAGTGAAGGTCAAAATTCCAATTGGCTGACTTTGTTTTGCTGTCATTCAGTTAATTGAAGAACACCAGTGTAAGTCGCTGAATGTAGGAAATAGAGGTGAAGTAGATGCTGCTGCTCCTCTGGAGGGTTGGCAGGCTAAGCTGGCACTGCCCTGTCCTCTCTGGCATGGTATCCATGGTCGGTGTTGGTCCTAGCTGGTGAGGAGGGTGGTGGCCATCTGGCCATGTGGTCGCAGTCACTGGAAGCAGTACCTGATGGCTTGTGCCCAAGAAGCTGTCCTTGGATTACCTCGAGGCAATTCCTGTACTTTGGGCATTGAGGAGGAATGGGGAAAGTGTGGAACTCATGTTACAATTAGTAGATGAGTAAATGAGATCTCTAGTGGATGCGGCTTTTCCTTTAAGAAAGGACACATACATCGCCTTCTGTTCTGGTAGATAAACCAAATTTGTCTTGTCAGGCATGATGTGTTCTGTCAGGAAGACTGATTCTACTGCATACTGAGTGGCCAAAGAAACCATCTCATTCCTGCTCACCAGCTTACCTTCTTTTCCTGATGCTGTGAGGACAGTGAGATAAGAGATGCCTTGTTGGGCTGGGAAGCTGGCTCAGTGGTAGAGCGCTTGCCTTGCATGCATGAGGCCCTGGGCTCGATTCCTCAGCACCACATAAGCAGAAAAAGCCGGAAGTGGCGCTGTGGCTCAAGTGGTAGAGCACTAGCCTTGAGCTGAAGAGCTGAGGGACAGCGCCCAGGCCCAGAGTTCAAGCCCTATGACTGACCAAAAAAAAAAAAAAAAGAGATGCCTTGCTACTATGGGGTCATAGATGGTTTTGACCATAAAAGGTGATTTCAATTATTTTGACATAAGTAGCTGTTAACCATCCTAACTATGCAGGATTATGAACTGAAGTTTCCTTAAGAGAATAATTGAAATGATATTCATCATTTCAATTCATAAATTCATGGTTAACTACATTTTCTGTGTGATGTAAGACAAATATTTTCTTTGACTATATGAAAATAAGTTTGACACCAATATACATTGGGATGGTATCTCAATTTAAGTATTTTAAATTGGCATTTGAATCTGTTTCATAAAGAAATAATAACCACTGGCAACTTTTAAAGCAGTTTAAAAATTAAGTGGCCAGGTGGAATCCTAGCTACTCAGGAAGCTGAGATCTGAGGATTGAGGTTTGAAGGTAGTCCAGGCAGGAAAGTCCAGTTAACTAGGGAAAAAGTGCTAGAAGTAGAGCCATGGCTCAAATGGTAGAGTGCCATCCTTGAACAGAAAAAGCTAAGGGACAATGTCTAGGCCTTGAGTTCAAATCCTAGTACTAGCCTTCATACACACACAAAAAACAACATTAAGTATCTAGTGCTATGCACTGACAATCTTAGTGGCTGTCCTAGCAACCCCCATGACTCTGGGGTGGGCTTTGCTCTTCTCATCCTGGGCACATTAGTGGAAGCTGCTTAAGAACTTGTCTGGGTCCATGATGCTGTTTTATGTCCTAGCTGTATTATTTATAACTTGGGCATCTTAACACACCTCTAGGGCCTCAATTTCCTTTTACCTATGAACTAGAAAATGTAGACCTACTTATGGGGTAATATGAATATGAAATGGACAACATATGAACAACATTTATAAGATCTTGCTTATTGCAAACACATTATAGCTGTTAGCTTTCTTTCTCATGGGTAGAATTATTATGAAACTATATTAGCCTAGTTATAGTAAAGTGAAATTGCATTACTGTAATACAATAACTGAGTAAAGAAAGTTTTTCTGGATCATAGTCCTGGAAGCACAAGAGTTGAGGGCCCCCCTTTGCCCATGACACTTGGTAAATGGCCTCCCAGTGGGACATGAAGACAGAGGATGGGAGTGGCCCATCTTTCTCTTTTTTAACAGCTCTCTCATGGGAACTAATTGGGGTCTCATGAGAATCACATAGACCTTTTTTAAGTGACCAGTGACCTAACTACCTCCCCTTAGGCCCTCATCTCTTACAGACTCTCCTCCACCTCAACAATGCCACACAGAGGAACCGCACACGGACCCTTGGGGAGAAAACCACATTCAGATTGGAGCAGAATCCAAAAGACACAGGCATGCGCAGAGGAATTCAAATACACATTTACATATAAACCACCTTGGCCCCGTTACCTCTCAGGATCTTAAATACTCTGGATGAGTAATAAAAATGTTGTGGACTCACATTTACCTGGACGCAGCAATGTCTTGTGTGAACTAATAGTACCTTGTTTCATTGGCTATCTTCTATCGCTTATTTGTTCATTATTGTTATTTTGGTGGTATTAGGATTTGAATGCAGGGCCTCCCCTTTGCTAGTTGCTGTACTGCTAGAGCCCCTCTGTAGCCTCTTCTACTACTTCTGACATTCTCCCTTTCTTCTCCAGTCCAAGTGGTGGCAATTCTCTTGAGTTCTTAATAACAAAGAAGAGATAAGCTGTTGAAGACATAAATCCCCATCTAATCTGTTTCTGGAAAGTAGGGACTTCCAAGTAGTGGGCACATACGACAGTTAATTTTGTTTTCCTTTGTTATTAACAGAAGATGATGTTACTGAATGAGTAATAAAAAGTCAATTAAAATCATTTAGGGAAATTAAAGTGCTGACAAGTTCATAATAGCTTTTCTGGTTGTGAAATGAGATTGACATGGATTAACAATTGGTGGTGGACAGAAATTTGCTAAACTTATTGGAGTCTATTTCCATTAAGATGACAACTGTGTACAAGCTGGCACAAGGGCATTTAGTTATGGGAACCTTGAGTATGAAGGAGAAAGCTAATCAAATAAGACAACGTGCACTTAATTTTAATTAGGTAAATTCCCCTTCACGTTTCAATCACACAGTCTCAGTCATTTATAGTGTGGAAAAACTAGCCAGCCTATTTGTTGTTTTCCTGTTTGTATTAGTAAATAAAGTGAACACTCAAAGAAAAGAAATGTTGTTAGGAGCCGGTGACTCATGCCTATAATCCTAGCTATTCAGGAGGCTGAGATTTGAGGATCGTGGTTCAAAGCCAGCCTGGGCAGGAAAGTTTGTGAGTCTCTTATCTCCAATAAACCACTCAGAAAACCAGAAGTGGAGCTGTGGCTCAAGTGGTAGAGTGTTATTCTTGAGCTGAAGAGCTGAGGGATAGCGCCCAGGCCCAGAGTTCAAGCCCCATGACCAACAAAAAAAGGAAAAAAAAGAGAGAAATGTTTATGGGCTGTATTCTTTTATTTTCCCATCTTCCAAATAATTTTTTTCAGCCTTGTGGTAAAATGAGGTATGCTCATAAATGAATTATCTGCTAAATAGGATAGCATTGTGCTTTATCTACTGAAATCTATTGAGATTCTTTATGCAGAATTGTTCATAGACAATCTTAAGCTATCTTACCATTTTCCCTGAACACAGACTGAGGATGTGGTAGGAATGGGACCTGTGAATTACTTATCACTGAGTTAGCCTTGAACAAGGAGAATATTGTGTGATGATGAGTGAGCCCCTGGCTTTACCTCTTCTTCTGGGGCTAGGAATAAGGGCCAGGCAGGGCCCTTCACAGCACTCCTGGTTCTACATTGAAACCTGTGGCTCACTCTGAATTGGTACAAATCATAGGTAGGATTAAAGTATACAGATCCCATATACCGGGTATAAGGCAGTGGCTCTTAGGGCAGTATGAAGACCATCTTGCCTAGCCAAGATTTGTCCATCCCTTCAGCACTGACGGTTTCATAAACCAATGGTTTTCAGTTCCATCCAACCCAAACTTTTGAGTTACCACCTTTGTTCCACTTGCTAGTAGAATTCCACCTACTAGTGGAATTTCCACTATCATACGATGGAATCTGGCACGTTTTCTTCCAACAGAGCTAATGGGACATAACACACTTGAGAGAGAGAGTCCTTGGATTATGTGAGCCACAGGTATGTTTGTGTATATATGGAGGAGGGTGTTGGTGCAGTTCACGAACCATAGTTGGCTGAAAATTAATATACAAGCAAGTGTAATAATTGCTAGTAATGGTCCCTGGTTTTGGCTAGCTGCTCTATAACTCTGAACCAGTTCCTTGTGGTAGATTGAGCAATTGAGGACAAGTTCTCACCCTCTGCTGTGGGATTACACACTCTGGCCAGGATCTTGTGCTCACTGCTTACTTCCTTAGCCATTTGCTGTGACTTGCCTTTTTGTTTGTGCATGCCAGTAATGAGGCTTGAACTCAGGGCCTCCAGCTCTTGCTTGGCTTTTTCACTTAAAGTTGGTATTCTACCACTTGAGCCACATCTTCATTTCTGGTTTTGTGTTAAATTGTAGATAAGAGTCTCATGGACTTAACTACCTGGACTGGCTTCAAACCATGATCCTCAGATCTCAGCTTCCTACATAGCTAGGATTACAGACATGAGCTACTAGCACCTGGCTCTCTGCGGCTTTCTTTGGATGCAGCATTATAGATGGGATGCTGGAGGAGGGTTGAAGGTGGCTGTGAGCCTGGGCTTGTGCTCTGGTGATTCATGCTGTGTTAAACACTTTGAATTTGCCACCCATCAGCCTGACCCCCCAGTGAGAATAGGGAGCAGACCTGCTGATTATGTAGCCATGGTCCTGTGGGCTTTAGCTCAAGCAAGAAAAGTAAATACATGCTCTAACTCACAGAGGTTTGTGGGGTTCCCCTCTCTTCAGAGGAATATCACCCCCTTCCTTCTCAGAGCACTTCCAAAAGTGTAAGATGAAATGATGCTGTTGCTACTGTGCTTGATTCACAGTAGGCAGCTATAATAAACTACAGTTATTTTTTAATAATTAAAACATGAGATGCATAGTGTACCTCAAATAAAGGGGATAATTTCCTGTGCAGTAGGGAATAGTCTAGGTAAAGAAATAGAAAAAAGTAAGGCTCTTAGGTTATGCTGTGGGTCTACTGTGAACTCATTGAACTGGATGTCCTTTGATGGATGCATTCGTATTCTTCAGACAAACCTCAATCCTCAGATCTCAGCTTTATGAGAATATTCTTTTTCTCAGTTGTGGGACTTGAACTCAGGGCCTGGGCACTTGTCTCTGAGCCTCTTTGTGCTGAAAGCTAGTACTCTACCACTTGAGCCACAGCTCTACTTTCATTTTTTTGAGTAGTTAATTGGAGATAAGAATCTCACGAAGACTTTTCTGCTAGGCTGGCTTCAAACTGCAATCCTTAGATCTCAGCTTCCTGAATAGCTAGGATAACAGATATGAGCCCCTGGTACCTGACTAAGATTCTTAATCTGCCTTGATTTAGTTTTAAAATATCATAGGAAAAAATATCATAGAACTCCAAAAACTGACTAGCACAAAAAGTAAATAATCCAAATAAAAATGGATGAATGATCCAATTATTCTCTAAAGAAAATATGCAAATGGGCCAACTCATAAAAATGAAAAGTATGTGTTCAGACTACTCATCAAGGCCAATAAATAACCAGAACAACAATGGCTTATCATCTCAGATCTGTAAGAATGGCTGTCCTTAGATTAAAGATAGCAAGTACTGTTGAGGTTGAGGAAAAAGAAGACCCTTGTCTTTTGTAGTTGGGAATGTAAATTAGTAAAGCTATTTCAAAAAACAGTATGGAAGTCTCTCAAAAAATTAAAAAATAGAGCTACCCTATGACCCTGCAATACTAGATGTAGAGGAAGCAATATCAGTATATCAAGGAGACATTTGCATACCCTTTACTCACAGAAGCCAAGATGTGGAAAGGACTTACGAGTCCATCACTTCAAGAGCAGCATACAATAATCAATCAATCACATTGGTGATGGATAGATAAAGCAAATGTGGTATGTACCTGCAATGGAGTTTCATTCCTCCATAAAAAGGATGAAATCTTGTCATTGTGACAGTGACATTATATTAAGTGATAGGCCAGGATCAGATAGAGAAGTATGGCATGATCTCACTTATATGTAGAATCTGGACTCTTTAAGAGTTGATGTCATAAAAGTAGAGAGCCAAACTGTGGTTGCCAGAGGCAACTCTGAGAGATTCCTTAGCCTTGGGGAGAAAAGAGAAGGTAGGGACCAGGAGAGTTGGTCAATGAATCTAAGTTACCACCAATAGGAGCAAGGAGTTCTGTTGACTTACTGCACAATGACTATAGATGACTAAAATACACTGGACATTTCACAAAACTACAAGAAAGGACACTGGAAGTTTTTTTTTTTTTATCACCAACCAATGTTAAATGTTTGAAGAGATTATGATGTATACACACTTTATTTTTTTTAATTTAATTTTATTTTATTTGAGAACATACTGTACAGAGGGGTTACAATTACATGGGGGCAGGATAATGCATACATTTCTTACCAAGCATTGCAGCCTCCTCCTTTGTTTACCCTTCACCTCCCTTCCCAGCCTCCCCCCTCCCCCCCACCCAATCCTTCCCCCTGTATACACACTTTAAACATTAATGGTAATCCTTGTCTTTTGATATTCAAAATTAAAAAGATAGGCAAGTTTTCTGGAACACATTTAAGAACTGTACAAGTGACTGAGCTGACAGCAATAGTCACGGCATATTGTCACCTCCGTTCAGTTCTGGGGTTGTGTGAGTGTGTCCTAACCCTTCCCCTGGCTCTGCAAGGCTGCTCTCAGATCATTGACCTTGTAACATTCAAAATGTTTGGATGCTGAGTCTGAGTTGAAGCGTTTATGATTGATTACATTTGTGTTTCTTCCAGGTCATTGCATTATGACCAGAAGGGACTTTGAGGGCCAGATTTTGTACTAGGGAAATAAAGAGATGTAGTCTGACTTGAAGTTACTTCCTTTGCAGCCCCTGGGGGGTTTGGCCAGTTGCTGGGATGTTTGCATGGTTATGTGACTGGAGCTAAAGTGGGTGTCACGCCTGCATGGGCCCTTCATCACCTCCAACTCACTCTCTGAACACAAAGCCTGAACGTCAACTTGGTTCATGACTATTTCTTTCTACATGTGGAACATCGTGTTTCCACGGCTATGCATTTTACTTGAGTTAAAGCTACTTGCCTCCCATCCTGACCTAGTTTGGCAAGGCCTCCAGTTGCTCTCATCTCTAGGAGTCTCCAGGGCTGTGTGAGCTCACAGCTTAGAATATGGTAGTATAGGCTTTGCCCTGTCTTTCTCCCATCACGATAGAGGAGCATGTGGCTTGTCTTTAGGAACTGACACTACATCCTCCTGCTTTTCCTTTGCCTTGAATTGAGACAATGTTTGCAATAACCTTTCCCTGGGGCTAGGAAGGTGGCTCAGTGGTAGAGCGCTTGCCTTGCATGCCTGAGGCCCTGGGTTCGATTCCTCAGCACCACATAAGCAAAAAGAAAAAAGCCGGAAGTGGCGCTGTGGCTCAAGTGGTAGAGCACTAGCCTTGAGCTGAAGAGCTGAGGGACAGCGCCCAGGCCCAAAGTTCAGGTCCCATGACCGGACCCCCACCCAAAAATAAAATAACCTTTCCCCTTCATGCCTGTAATCCTAGCTACTCAGGAGGCTGAGATCTAAGGATCGCGGTTCAAAGCCAGCCTGGGCAGGAAAGTCTGTGAGACTCTCATCTCCAATAAGCCACTAGAAAACTGAAAGTGGCACTGTGGCTCAAGCAGTAGAGTGCTGGCCTTGAGCTGAAGAGCGCAGGGACAGTGCCCAAGCCAAGTTCAAGCCCCACGACTGAGCAAAAAACAAAACAAAACCAAAACCAAAACAAACCTTTCCCCCTTTAAAGGAAGAACTACTTCGTCCTAAACTACTTGAAAGGCAGAAATATGAATGATGCAATTTGAGGGTCAGCCTAGGCAAAAGTTAGAGACCCCATTTCAAAAACTAGCTGGATATGGTGGTGTGTGCCTGCAATCTCATTTATATAGAAAGTGGAGATTGGAGGATCATAGTCTGTGAAAAAGCATGAAATCCTTTCTGAAAAATATGCTAAAAGCCAAAAGGACTGGAGATTTGTGTCAATTAGTAGAGTACTTGTCTTGCAGGTGTAGCCTTGGCCACCACCTTTCTTTTTAGCTGACCATTCTACATACCTAAGAATCAGCCACCTACTGAAAACATGGAAATTATACTCTGTTAAATCAGTGACTTCATTACAAATGTACTTTTGTTTTCCTAAAGAACATACTGCAAGGAGAATATCTCTGTATATCCGAGTTATTGTGATAATAATTGAAATAAGATTGCTTTCTTGCCCTCTTTGCAACACGTTGTGTATATATGACAAAGAAACTTGGATTGTTTTTTAGACAGTCTGTAGGTAACAAAAAATGATATTAAGAACTTTGTCCCAATTCCCTGTCTCACTCACATAGGTGATTAAACAGTTATAAGGTTTTCCCAAGTTCCTTCATGGAGTCTCAGTTCCTGAAAGAGAAAGGAAGTGGTTATTGGAGAAATTAAGGCACAAGAAGCCATGAAAAGGCCACATATTTTACTGAGCTACACCAGTTATGTTTCTTAGCAAGCTGGTGTGTGAAGTACTGTAGGACAGTGCAGACTTTCAGTTTAAGACACTGAAAAGCACGCTAGAGAATTCTAACATGATCACCCATGAATGTGAACATAGGTGAATTTGTGCTTTTCAAATAAATCCTCTGCACTCATTTCAGTCCCCTAGTTATACCATAATAAACTAAACAGAGAAGTCAAATTTCTACCCTTCTAATTTCTTCATTTTGTTCCCCAGCTCTAGACTTTCCAGGAATGATTCTAAATATCTGGTACAGCTCTGTAACCCATTTCCTCTTTTGTGTTAGGCAAGTCTACTTTGGTATTTCCATATCTTCTGTATACTTTACACTGCCTCACATGTTATGCTTAACTCTTAGTGTTCTTAAACTCAAGAATGATAGTCCTTGTTTTGTTGGGAGTTTGGATTGCATCTTCCCAATTGCCATTCCTTATATTAAAACAGTATTTCTTTTCTATCAAACGCTAATTTTTAATAATATCCTTATAGTTGATACACACACATATAATTATCTTTTTGTGTGGGTGCAAGATAGCTGAAAACTCCTTTTCATTTTTGGCTAGGCAAACACTCAACACTTGAACCACATTCTGAGTCCTTCTTGTTTCTGGTTTGTTTTTCGGATAGGTTCTTATGCTAAATATGCCCTGGCTAACCTTGGATCTCTGCTTTCTACCTTCACCTCCTGATTTGCTAGGATTACAGAAAAGCATCAGCATACCTGACCCCTAAACTTGGCATTTTTAACTGGAGAAATAGAATGATAAATACTAAAGACTATTGCCTTTTGTTTTTATGTAATAAAAGGTAATTTTCCTCTTTTAATTTGTGGAGCATCTGTCTTTGTGGCTAAGTTGGTTTTTTAAAAAAAATTTTATTGTGAAAATACCATTCAGAGGGGTTACAATTACATGGGCAAGGTAATGAGTACATTTCTTATCAAGCATTGTTGCCTCCTTCTTTGTTTCCCCTTCCCATCCCTTCCCATCTTTCCCTCCCCAGCCCCCCCCCCCCCCCCCCCCGCCAAAGTTGTAAAGTTTGTTTTTCAACATTACGACTTGTACATCTCATTGTTGCAATGGGTCCACCTGTATCCCTATTTAAAAAGTTTGTTTTATAAGATGGTTTTTATGCTACTAATTGTTTCTGTCTTTAGGACTAAGAAAGTATGAGAAATGTTAAAAAAGCATCAACAAGGCAGTTTCCAAATTATTTAAAATTGTATGTATGTTTTTGTGACACAAATGAAGCCTTCATTAGTTACTAGTTCAGGATCAATTTTTAGTATTGAAATTTTACAAATAAAGGTTACATTTGAGATCTATTTCTGGCTAAATTAAGAAAATAAAAAGAAAATATAAGCCAAGACAAACTAAAAATGTAGGTGTATACATGTTTACAACTTTGCTTTTTTTTTTTTTTTTTTTGTCTGTCATGGGGCTTGAACTCTGGGCATGGGTGTTGTCCCTGAGCTCTTCAGCTCAAGGAGAGCACTCTACCACTTGAGCCACAGCACCACTTCCACTTTTCTGGTGGCTAATTGGAGATAAGAATCTCATGACTTTCCTGCCTGGGTTGGCTTTGAACTTTGATTCTCAGATCTCAGCCTCCTGAGTAGCTAGGATTACAGGCATGAACCACCAGCACCTGGCTACAATTTTGCTTTTTAACAATAGTTCAAAGGGAGAAAAAACCCAAAGTCATCAACAAATTGTGTCATATACACAATATGGGCTATTATTAGCAATAAAAAGAAATGGCTGATTAATTGACCTCAAAAACAGTGCATGAGAAAGAAGTCAATGGAAAGAGTAACTTATCACATGAGTTCCTTTGAACGAAATATCCATAGCAGGTGAATCATAGAGACAGCACATTGGTGGCTGCTAGGAATATGGAGAGAGAGAGAGAGAGTGGGGGGAGGGAGAGAAAATGGACAGTTATTTCTTGATGGACATGAGGTTTCCTTTTGTGAGAAGATGTTTTACAACTAGACAGAGGTGGTATTTAGGATTGTTGTTATTTTCTTTTTTTATTAAGTTATTTTATAACTTCTTTTTGGCAGTACTGGTGTTTGAACTTAGGGCCTCAGGCTTACAAAGCAGGATCTCTATTACTTGAGCTATGTATCTAGCCCCATGCCTCTGAATTTTTAAATAGTTAATTTTATACAGAGTTCACTCATTAATGAATTTTTAAAATATCTCTGTGCATAAAGCTATTAGAACAAGATAGTAAATGATCATTGAACTAAGATTTCAGAGAAGAGAGCCTGACTTTAGCAACCCTTTTCTCCTTTAAGTATATACCTGTTCAACTGAATAAATCTCCTAGAAGATTCATAAGTGTCAAAGAATAGCAGCATAGTCCATTGCCCACCTAATATAAAGGGCTTTGGTTAAAGTATTGCACTTTGACACTACTTAAGGATCATAATGTAGGGCTGGGAAGGTAGCTCAGTGGTAGAGTGCTTGCCTTGGATTCATGAGGCCCTGGGTTCAATTCCTCAGCACCACATAAGCAGAAAAAGCTGGAAGTGGCACTGTGGCTCAAGTGGTAGAGCTGAAGAACTGAGGAACAGTGCCCAGGCCCAGAGTTCAGGCCCCCATGACCGACAAAAAAAAAGGATCATAATGTAAGCATATGAGTGAGTTAGAGGCCAGCCTTCACAAAGCCAGAAACCTAACACAATCCCATATGAAATTAAGTCACTCTTCCCTTCCCCATTGCCTACTTTGAAAAAAGTCCTCTCTGGAGAAGGTTACATTCTCTAGAACATAAGACATATTTTATTTCCCATGCATAATTCTTACCCTTCAGTAATTAGTTATGAAAAGAGTTGCTAAATCCAGAGACAAAGCATATAACAAAATAAAAACTCTACAATTTGTTACTGGGTTATCCTATTATTAGAGTTATCCAGCTCAGAATTACTATGTGAAAATTCCTATATTTGGGAAATTAAATATGGTGGACAATTAGGCCAGAACTAGAATTAATAAGGGAGTAGAGCTGGAAACCTATGGGAATATATAAAAACCTGGACTGAAACATTAACTGAAATTATGAAGACAAAAATAGGCTTGAATAGCTCAGCTACAGCTGAAGAGAGAAGTGGCAAATTCGAAAGTAGATTAATATTGTGTCAAAAACACGACAATGAAAGCTAACTAAAAAACCTATCAAATAGAAAAGAACATGGTAAAAGATGTAAGGTGAGTATATGTGAGTCTCAGACAATGAGGAAAGAGGGAGGAAAGGGAGGAGGGCAAGAAATAAAGCTTGAACAGCTAGTGCCTGAAAATATTAACCAAAACAAAGCTAATGCCACTGTCAAGTAGGCTTTTAGGAAAGGATTATTACTAGAGGAAAAGATACTGATTTTATCCATAACTCTAAAATAGAAACCAAGTAAAACAGAAACCAAATAAAAATGAAACCAAGAAATCTATAATCATGAGCATTTAGGACCTGTCTTTCAGGAATTGATAAACTATAGTAAGATCTCTCCAACTTTCTGGTCTTGGGTCTCTTCTACACTTCGAAAGATATTTGTGTGTGTGTGTGTGTGTGTGTGTGTGTGTGTGTGTGTGTGAGAGAGAGAGAGAGAGAGAGAGAGAGAAAGAGAGAGAGAGAGAGAGAGGAGAAAGAAAGAGTGAGAGCGAGAAGGAGGGACAGAGAGAGAGGGACAGAGAGAGGGAGTAGTGGATTTTGTACTCTGATTTTTTTGCTTAAGGCTGGTGCTCTACCACTTGAGTCATCATGGTTCAGATTTTTTTGTTCATTGTGGGGCTTGAACTCTGGGCCTGGGTGCTGTTGCTCAGCTCTTCAACTCAAGGCTAGCGCTCTATCACTTGAGCCACAGCACCACTTTAGGTTTTCTGAGTGGTTTATTGGAGATAAGAGTCTCATGGCCTTTCCTGCCTGGCTTTGAACCATGATCCTCAGGCCTCAGACTCCTGAGTAGCTAGGATTATAGATGAGCCACCAGTGCCTTGCTCGTGGTTCAGATTTTTGATGATTCACTGAAGACCATAGACTTTTCTTCCCTGGGCTGGCTTTGAACCATGATCCTCAGATTTCAGCCTTCTGAGTTGCTAGAATTATAGGCATGAGCCATCAGCCACCAGCACCTTGAAAGTTATTTGAGAAGTCTAAACAGCTTTTGTTTATGTGGGCTATATAGTGGTTACTGTACTGTATATAACGTATATGAATATGTATGGAAATTACTTTAGAAGTTTAAAAATATTTGAATGTATTCATACTAAAATAACTAATACTGCTCATGCTAATAAAATTTTCTAAACAAATTTAGTGAAAACATTGTAATTATTTCTTACTTTTGTGAATTCTGTTCCTTTTAGGCTTAATGAAGATATAAGAAGTTCATAGGAGACAATATATCTGTTTTGATATATTGAGTTAGTTGAAGTATATGAGGAAAATACAGCCTCAAAAAGACATATAGTTAGGAAAAAGGGGACTTTTTAAATAGCTTTAATAATAATCATGAATATTTTAATCACCAAACTTGATAAGTAGTATTTTCTTAAAGCTTAGTGCAGAGTAAAATCTGATGCTGTATTAATTAATTTTAATACCATATTGAAGTAAATATTTGTTAATTGAGTTTTGTTTACTCATTTATGATTTTTTAACATTAGGCAGATTTTTTAAAATGTTGATACATTTCATTGTATAATATGAAGAGTCCACCACCATTAATCCTCTCAGAAAAGTTTAGAATGCATTAAAATGAGGAATTCTGAGTTTTAGGAAATCATGATTGATTATGAATTGGAAAGCCACTATAATATATGTGGGTGATAAAGGACTTATATCTAAAATATTATATTGGTTATGTAGTGCTTATTTTAAAAAATTGTTATTTGTTATAGAGCTTGTTTTAACAGAGTTTAACAGAAATGTGGGCAAAAAACTTAATTTGCACTTCCTATAACAGGATATCCAAGTAAACAAATATATACAGAGATAAACAACCTTATTAGTAACCAAGACAATGCAACAAACCCACAAATATGTCAACACATAGGCTTTAGAATTATGAGAAGTAAATAGATGGACATATCAGTGTTGACAACACTGGGTAATATTAACATTTTTATATTTTGTTGACGGAAGTGATATTCCTACAGCATTTTATAAAATTTCCAGTCAAAAAGTTAATTATTTGAATTCTTAGGACTATA
The DNA here is from genome assembly GCF_019054845.1 of Dipodomys spectabilis. NCBI lineage: Eukaryota > Metazoa > Chordata > Mammalia > Rodentia > Heteromyidae > Dipodomys > Dipodomys spectabilis. Next base: position 32,169,349 of record NW_024870772.1, read on the forward strand.
GTTAATAGAAATGACACACATATGCTTCAAAAGACATGTCCAGTCCCCTGGGCACCAATTTTCCTAATTTCCCCAAAGCAGAGACAATCCCAGGTGTCCCCCAGTAAGAGAACAGATCTCTAGCCTGTGGTGTATTGTTACAATGGAATCCTGAACAACAGCCAGTACAATCTGTTGGTATACACAATGGGACATTGACAGATCTCATGAAGTGTTGAGTGAATGGAGGCAATCACAAGAATATGTACTATAGGATTTCACATTTCATCAAGGTCAAACCCAGGCAAAACTATCTACTGTGAAAGAGATCAGTATACTGTTACCTGTAGGCAGGCTAGGGTTGGGGCGTTGGGAAGGTAATATTCTATTTCTGCCTTGTGTGGTAGTGTCATTGGAATGTACACTTGATACTGATTCATTTAGTTAGCTAATCACTTTTCTCTATGTATGTTATATTTTAATAACATAAAGCTATATTAAAATTAAGAAATGTCACTGGGTACTAGTGGCTCACACTTGTAAAATCCTAGCGACTCAGGAGGCTGAGCTCTGAGGATTGCCATTTGAAGCTAGCCCTAGGCAGAAAAGTCCCTGTGAGACTCTTTTAACTCCAATTAACCACTCAAAAACTGGAAGTGGAGCTGTGGCTCAAAGTGGTAGAGTTCTAGCCTTGAACATAAGAGCACAGGCACAGAGCCCAGGCCCTGAGTTCAAGCCCCACGACTGACAAAAAATTTAAGAAATGTATATTAGCAAGTTGCCATGCCCATATCCCCAAAAGCTTGCACATAGCGGGTCCAAGGGCACAGTACCCCACTGTCTCTAGTTGGCATTCTTTCAACATTTGAGTTAGAGTACCTTTTCCAGCATTCATTAGGGGTGTTATGGAGGAGACTGCTTAGATTCTTAGTTTCCTCAATATCAAGATAGGGATTATTATAAAAAGCACTGTTATTTAGTATGTTCCCTTTAGGCCAGGTAGATGGTATATTTTAGTGTGCTCAACATAGTGTTTGGCTCATTGGTAAACATTTACCCTGTCTCTGCTTTTGTCACTAGCTTTGGGCTAGTGGAATACAGGGAATATAAGACAAACTTACTAAACTTGTAAAGGATGATTGTGTTAGCACCATAGTGCCTAGCCTCATAGCAACTGATGTTCAAATTAGATAAAAAGTTCACGTTGTTACTTGTCCCAGTTCTCTATAGCCCCCTGTGGCTGGGGCATCCCAGTAGACAGCACATGTAGAGCATTTGCAATGCTGCAGAAAGAGTTCTGGAGAGTGTAGGGCAGGGAAGATGATAAAGAGGGCCATTGAGAGGTGTCCTGGTAGAATAAAACTTGACTTTCCTTTTCTTGGCATGTGGTGCAGGGGATTGAATTCACAGCCTTGTGCATGCTAAGCAGACACTCTATCACTGAGCTACACTCCTACTCTCTTCTCTCCTCCCACCCCAACTCTTCTTCGAGCAGAAGACAGGAAAGTTCATTAGCTAGCAAAGGAGCGAATACAATGAAGTGCTGTCTGGGGAGAACTTTGACTTAAGTGGAGATTGAAGGAGATTGCATATGTCAGGATCTACACCTTGACAGGTGCAAAGAAAAGGGGACCCAGTCCATGAAGAGCTGGGATGACCACCTGAAGGAGCTTCTCCGTAGGACATTTGATTGATCTTGCTGATTTATTTTTACCTCTTAATGGGTAATATATATATATATATATATATATATATATATATATGGCTATATATACATATATATGCATATATGAATATGTAAATATATACATGTATGAATATATAGGTATACATATATATGTATGTATATACTTTTTTATTTAACCTAAACAAAAAATACCTGAAATACTTGTCAACTTGTCAAAAATATTTTTCCTAGTTTCTGCAATCTGGATCTTAAGTTTCCTCCAGGTCTGTGTGTTAATGTCTTGGTTGCTAGCATGTGTCACTTTGGGGAGCTGGGAGTCCTGGAAGAGGTGAAGCCTAATGGATGGATGTTATGCTCCTGGGAATGCATCCTTGAGGGGAATTTTGAGTCTCTAGCTTCTTGCAATTGTTCTGTCTTTGCTTTTCTGACCATCAGGAGCTAGACAGACGAGCTTGGGTCTACTACATGCCCCCTGTGCTGCTTTACCACAAGGAGAAAGGCATGGATGGAAACTTCTGAACCCATGAACAAAATTAACTTTTCCTCCTCATAAAATGGTTGATGGCATTTGTTACAGTGACAAAAAGCTCACCAATATACTAGTCTTTTGTTTCTGTTAGAAAAACACATAAATTTTCCTGTAGGTAAATATTGCTGCATTGTCATCAGAGTTTCTAAGCACAAGAAAGTATAACCCCTAGAGGCTGAAAAAATGTTCAATTCGCTTAACGTTTCTGTTTTCCTCTGGTTTTATTTTCATATATTTTAAAATAAAATTGAGTCCAGCTAATTTTTGTATGTTTGTAGTGGAGGATCTAAATAATGTATATATATATATGCATACATGTGAATATATGAGTATATAGATATATGCATCTGTGTGAAAATGTAGGTGTGTATGTATAAAAGTGAGAAATAGAGAGCTTATGAGAGTGAGAGAACTGGTAATTAGTAAGAAGCTCCTGAGCCAATTAGTAAATCTTTCCCTTTCTTGGTGATGGATCCTTTGCCATGCATTATATTCTTATACATAATGAGATTTGCTGCTGAGTTATTACTTCTGTTCTATTGCTTTCCTTTCTTTATGTCAGTGTAACTTATTTATGCCACAGAATTTATTACATCTCTCTCTGTGTTTCATAGATTAAAACTCATAATTACTTAGTCTTCTGTTATGCTTGCACACTGAAACTTCTGTTCTAGCCCAGCAGTGAGTGCTCAGTAAGGCTCAGCTCCACAGCTGTCAACAAGGGATGGGCTAGCTTGGTATTTCCCACAAACACCACTCATAATAGGTGAATCCTTCAAAGTAAGGGCCTCGTATGCTAAAGACAGCTTCATGATGCTATGTTCACTAGTACAGTTACCATGCTGCACATACCTGGAAAGGATTTTATTTAGCAATTTTGTTATCTTTCAAGAGTTTCAGTGATATAATTATACATTACATTATACATTATATATATAATTATACATTACATTATAGCCACATGCATCTATAAGAACCAACTCTAGGAAAAAAAGCCATATTCCTGACTTTTTTCTAGGACTTTTGAAAGTGGAGGTGAATCACAACTGTAATTCTTCAGAAGACCCTACAGGGGAAGGCAGGTATATCATGGGTTTGTGGGAAATAGCATGGTGGGCACTGTGAGTGTTCTCCAATCTGCCAATGGCACCTTTTATGTGACATGTGGTAGGGATTTACCTTTAGGTGTATAGTTACTGACAGCCAATATTTAGAGGTTCCTTTAAGAATAATTAGTAGCAAGGTACCAGTGGCTTTATGCCAATAACCCTAACTGCTCAGGAGGCTGAGATTTGAAGATAGTGGTACCTAGGCTGTCCTCAGTCTATTATTCTACCTTTACCTTTACCTTCTGAGTAGTTGGAATTATAGGCAGGCACCACTACATCTGGTCAATGTGATATTTTGATTCCTGAAGTTGGGTAGTACTGATCAATTCAGGATCATTAGCATTCCATCATTTTAAGCTTTTATCATTTCTTTATCATGTCTATACTTAAACTCTTCTTCTCTCCTCTCTCTTTTTTCCTTCCATTCTTTCATAGTCTTTGCTAAGTTCTGTGCTGACAACTTCTCTGAGATCAGCCAGACAGCAGGATATATATAATTTTTGAAGGGGGGGCGCGGTGAGTACAGGGACTTGAACTCAGGGTTTGGGCACTGTCCCTGAGAGTTTTTTTTGTTTGTTTTGCTTTGTTTTGTTTGCTCAAACCAAGCACCTTACCACTTGAGCCACAGCTCCACTTCCAGTGTTTTTCTGGCTAACTAGAGATAAGAATCTCATGAATTTTTCTGCTCAGGGTGTCTTTGAACCTCAATCCTCAGATCTCAGTCCCTGAATAGCTAGGATTAGAGGCGAGAGCCACTGTGGTACTTGGTTGAAGCAGTTTTTAATTGCTGCCTTCTATGCATTTGTTGTTCACTAGTCCCACGTGGAAGTACATTTTCTTGGAGAACTTTAGCATTTCTTTTTCTTTTTCTTTTCTTTCCTTTTTATTTTTTTTTGGTTGGTCATGGGGCTTGAACTCTGGGCCTGGGTGCTGTCCCTCAGCTCTTCAGCTCAGAGCTAGCGCTCTATCACTTGAGTACCATTTCTGGTTTTCTATTGGTATATTGGAGCTAAGAATCTCATGGACTTTCCTGTCTAATCTGGCTTTGAACTATGATCCTCAGATCTCAGCCTCCTGAGTAGCTAGGATTAACAGGTACGAACCACTGGTGCCCAAACTGAGTTTTAGCATTTCTAAAGCACCCTTTCTCAGTTCTTAACTCATTGGATAGTAACAGCTCACTGTGAGGTGAGTAGCCATATCAACAATATTTTACCAATGGTACAACTGGGGCTGTAGAGGCTAAGCAGCTAACCCAAGAAAGAGGAAATTCCTTTTCCCATCTGCCTGTGTCTCGGATCTGTTTGCTTTCTCCTGACCTGTACCTTAGGGTTTCCTATGAAATGAAAACAAAGAGAATTGCTGTAAGTATAATGCCAATCTTATCTGTCCATAATTATTTATGCTTATGGAGACTGGTGATATGGCTGCATCTGAAGTAGGTCTCCCTGTGGGAAATGTTTGCTTTAATTGGTGATTAGTTATAAAAACCATTTTCAACCTACAGCCTGATGAAGAGCCCTGAGTTACATTCTATCCTGAAGCCAGCATATGTTTTACTATTTGACATAGTTTTCCTATCCCTGCCCTCCCTTGCAATGGGTGAGTCACTACAGAAGACACACCAGAGAAAGATCCTCTGCCTATTGGAATGGTGGCACTATAGGCCCCTGGGAGTTCATGGATCACATTGCTCATTTGTACTCTGTGTGGAGGAAATTTTGGTTTGCTCTCATTTAGATTTAGCAGCTCCAATGAACAGCTGCCTCTCCCTGGGTTTGCTGTTGCCAGATGCCTCCTGTGGGGCCTGGTTCTTTCTTTACTTTCCATTCCTTAGTTACTTATGGAACTTGCTTCCGAATGTTCTGCAGTGAGTCTCAAGACAAAGACAGATCTCCTCAGCTTTCCATGTAGTTCAGGATAATAGGTGAGAGCCAATGTGTCTAGGTATCGATTGAGAAGGAATCTTTTGATCTCTTCTGCCTGGGTGAACCACATAGCACCTGTGCTTATTATTAGTTAACAATATCTATGACTATTATTATTTGTTATTATTTTTGTGTGGCTACTGGGGCTTGAATTCAGGGCCTGTCCTTTAGCTTTTTTTGCTCAAGGCTGGTGCTGTAACACTTGAGCCACAGCTTCACTTCTAGCTTTTTGATGGTTACTTAGAGATAAGGAACTTTCTACCTGGGCTGGCTTAGAACCATAATCCTCAAATCTCAGCCTCCTAAGTAGTAGCTAGGATTACAGATGGGAGCTATCAATGACTGGCCCTGTGATTATTTTTAAATGTTTGTTTACATTTAAATCATTTCAGAAAAACATATAACTGTAACATTACTTTGCAAATAGACTAATGATTAATGTAGTCTTGCATCTGAGGAGCTCAATACCTAGCCAAGGATATACAAATAGTTTATACAAATACAAATAAAGGATCAGGACAGGAGAAATATAAAAATTAACTTTAGCTGGGGATTTTGGAATGCTTCATTAAGGAAGCTATTAAGAGGAAGGTACTGGTGGCTTAAGCTTATAATCTTAGCCACTCAGGAAGCTGAGATCTGAAGGAACATGTTTGAAGGCCAAACCAGGCAGAAGATTTTGCTAGATTCCATCTCTTAAAAAAGAAAAATTAATGATAGAGTGCCAGCCAAACCCCAGTACTAGACCACCATCACCAGCCCCCAAATCAAAAAACTACAAACAAACAAACAAAAAGAGTGAAAGATTTGGACATAAGGGGCTGAAAGCACAAGGTGTTTCAGACAGGGAGAGGTCGGTGGGAATGCAGCCTGTGATGTGGTAGAGACAAAGCTTGCATTTATTTGGAGCATGGAAAGAGGTGGTGGTGAGAGATCAGCAAGATTAAGAAGCTAGCTGGTCTCGGATCACGGAATCTTCTGAATTCTTTCATTTGCTCTTTCTACCAGTTGGACATTTGTGATTAAGTCTTTGAAATACTTGAAAATATTTTAAGATTTTCTCAAGAGAACATCACTTTATTTCCTGATCATTATCCATATGGAAGGCTGGTATAGCTTTCTCTGCAATATTATTTCTACAAGGGCTGGAGGATGGCTTGAGTGGTAGAGCAAGTGTCAGCTATGAGCAAGCAAGTCAAACAAATGGATGAGACCCTGAGTTTAAGTCCTGGTTCCAGCACACATAAAGGTTGTCACCACAAAATGTTAGAAGGGCCAGATGCTGGTGACTCATATCTGTAATCCTAGCTACTCAGGAGGCTGAGAGCTGAGGGTCGTGGTTCAAATCCAGCCCTGGCAGGAAAGCCTATGAGACTCTTATCTCCAGAAGTGGCCCTGTGGCTCAAAGTGGTAGAGCGCTATCCCTGAGCTCAGGGATGGCACCCAGGCCCAGAGACTGACCCCCATGACCAACAAAAAAAAAAGTTATAAGATACTTTAAATGTTTTGTATGGGTTGGGATGTGAAGTGGTTCATCATCATCATGTTGATTTACCTGGACTCTGTGGAATGATATTGAGCAACCTGGCTTGCCAGGAGCTCAGGGAACTGGGGAAAGATGTCTAAAGCTCCAACCAGTGGGCCATATTTGTCTTTATATATCTGTTAAGAATGGTTTTACCTTTATTTTAAAATAACTTTTTTATTGTGAAAATACTGTACAAAAGGGTTATAGTTACATAAGCAAGGTAATGAGTACCTTTTTTTTTTTTGGCTGGTTCTGGGGCTTGAACTCAGGGCCTGGGCACTGTCCCTAAGTCTCTTTGTGCTCAAGGCAGCACTCTGCCACTTTAGCCACAGCACAACATTTGGCTTTTTCTGAGTGCTTTATTGGAGACAAGAGTCTCATGGACTTTCCTGGCCTATCTTGAACCATGATCCTTGATCTCAGCCTCTTGAGTAGCTAGGATTACAGGTATAAACCACCAGTGCCCAGTGGTTTTACCTTTTTTTGATAGTTGTAAATAATAAAAGTTAAGATTTTATGATACAGGAAAACGATACACAATTCAAAATTCAGCGCGTATCTGTAGAGCCAAGGTCTTTTGTCTACATATACAGTCTCTATCTTCTTTCATGGTATAATGGCAAAATGAAGGAGTAAAACAGAGACTATAGGAGGCTCTAAAGCCTACCTTGGCTACGTTGCCTATAAAGCCTACACTGGTCCTTTGTAGACAAAGCTTGTCAATCCTCTATCCTAGCAAGTGGTTTTCAAGAACTGTGGTACAATCACAGTCAACACATTGCTGGGCCTTGCACCAGAATGTTTAGTTCAGTAGATTAGGGCTCAGGCAGGTGTATCACTAACCAATTCCCAGATTCTGCTGATGCTGCTGGGCCTGCGACCACTCTAAGACCCACTGGTCCAATATGGTGGAGCTGACTTTATTGTGCTTGGTAATCACTTGGAAAGTTTGTGGCAATGCAGGTTCTAATGCCTAGCACCAATAAACTCATGTCTAATATACTTGGATAAATATGGCTAGTGTGGTTTTCCTTGATCTGTTGATCTAGCCAAAGGTACAGACTTCTTTTAAGGCAGAGGAAAAACAAAATCTGTGTGACTAGGTTGCAAGTAGCTATTTGAGGAAATAAAATTAATTGGAGACTCTAGGATGGTAAACAAAAAAATATGCTTGGACTCTTTATGTTAATTTTTAACTCATGAGAATATCTAATTGCCTTTGATGCCACTTATATGCATGTCTGAATACACATTAATGAAAATATTTTTACTTAACTAAATGCTTTTTATTGTCACTGAGTTCACTCACATTACTTTGACTTTCATGAGATTTTACGTTACTTTATATAAGTATTTTAATCTGAGCATGTCTGTGTTAATTAAAATTGTACTGGCAATTTATGCTTTGGCTATGAGGGACTTGAACTGGAAAGCCTGTGTGCTTCTGGAAAGCGTGGGGTGCTTCCTAGACTCTGGTACTGGTTAGAGCTCAGTGATTTATATTCCGCCTAGATCTGAATGAAAATTATCCAGCCTAGATCTGAATGAAAAATTATGAGCTGGACTATTCCTTTGGATTGCATAGGCTATTTCTGATTTTATAGAAGGATAAGTTTGAAAAAATAATGTAATATTATAGTTTTATTTTCATGAAGCCTAGAAAAAGTAACATCCAATATGTGATTTATTTATTTAGATAATGACTTTTCAAAATAATGTAGTATATGCTAAATGCATAATGAATCTAGTGCCAGCTGGCTTATGCCTGTAATACCAGATGCTCAGGCAGCAATCTGGAAGAGTCTGGCTCAAGGATATCCTGGGCAAAAACTGAGACCTCATCTCAACAAAGAAAAGCTGAGCATGCCTGTACATGCCCGTTTTCCCAGCTATGTGGAAAGTAAAAATAGGAAGATAAAGGTCCAGGTTGACCCAAGCATACACACAAGACCCCATCTCAAAATCAACAGAGGCAAAAAGGACTTGGAGCGTGGTTCAAGTGATAGTGCACCTGCTTGGAATATTATTTTATATACCCCTAGTATATCATTTTGTACCTTGAAGAAATTTTTTTTTAGAAATTCAGACAGAATTTAGAGGCCTTCTTTTATTTGTACAAAGATGACAGCTGTTTTTCAGAGTTAGCATACTTATGCAATGAAAAATTGTTCATGACATTAGCTTTCTTTTTACTATTAAAATAATTTGTCTTGTAATAATAATTTTTCTGGAATCTCTTCTGGCCAGTGCCCACACCGAAATGTCTCCTAGTCACTTGGATGACTTTCCTGTTCCTCCTAGCAAATAGTTAATACATTACCTCAAATGATGGATAGGAAGGTTTTCGTATGGTCCTAAACCCTCTACACGATTATAAATATCCTCTCTATTTTAAGAAGGTAAGGCTCAGGCCCAAAGATAGAAGTTACAGAGAGGGAATTGTGGGTTCTGTATAGGAAGAACTTTATGACTCTTTAGTGCTGCTCAAAAATAGGATGATGTCTCATTAGACAGTGACAGTGCCTACAATTAGAACTGCTCAGGCAGACGGCAGACACCTACTTGTCAGAGGATCTGTGGGTGGGATTCCACTATCAGGTAGACAATCAGTCTTGGTGACTTTGAAGATGTTTCCTCATTCTGGTATCACTTCATTCTATAACTCCTTTAAGTGAATGTTGTACCCCTTCCAAGCTGAATCACTACCAGAGGTGGGTTTATAGCCTTGTTGACATATTTTTAAGCACTGAGGAAGACAATAATACCTACTTTTCATGACAGTGATGAACCCCTTGCATTGTTTTAGGAGATGGAAGCATGGGGAAGGAGGGAGGGAGCCATGACAGCTATATGGCTAATATAAAAGGTGTGCATTGTCCTGGGGCTGGATAGGTGGCTCTGTGGTAGAGTGCTTGCCCTGCATGCATGAGGCCCTGGGTTCCATTCCTCAGCACCACACAAGCAGAAATAGCTGGAAGTGACACTGTGGTTCAAGTGATAGAGTGCTAGCCTTGAGCTGAAGAGCTGAGGGACAGTGCCCAGGCCCAGAGTTCAGACCCTACGACCAAAACCAAACAAACAAAAAAGGTGTCCATTGTCCTGGCTTGCAATTGCATCAACTCAGTTCATATTTTAGGCACATGTTGGTGATGGAGAATTGTAATGTCCTTTGGGATCTTTTGAACATAAAGCAGTCCGATGAGGTCTACCAACTTTTAAAACCTGGACAATGCTTAATATCACTGAATTGTTTTTCTTCCTTTTACTTTGTAAGAGAATATATATATATAAATATAAATATATAAAAAAAAATATATATATAATAGGGCAAAAGAGAGCACATGTTTATGTACAAATTCAGTATCCCTTACCCAAAAAGCTTACAATCAGAAGTGCTTCATATTTTAGAGTTCTGAGAGTATTCAAATATTTCTGTAGACTTCATTGGTTGACCAACTCTAATCGTAAAATCTCAAATCAAAAATGTTCCCTTTAGCATTTTGAATTTAAGATTTGTAGGATTAAGAGTGCTCAATTTGTAAGGAGTATGCATGTCTAAACCTTTAAAACTTTTTATTTATCTTTTTGTGATGGTACTGGGGCTTGAATTTAGGGCTTGGGTGCTGTCCCTGAGCTTTTGTGCTCAAGGCTAGTGTTCTACTCTTTGAGCCATACCTCTGCTTCCAGGTTTTTGGTGATTAATTGGAGATAATAGTCTCATGGCTTTGAACCTTGATCCTCAGATCCCAGCCTTCCGAATAGCTAAGATTATAGATATAACTCACTGGTGCCTGGCTGCTGGTGGCATCCATTGCTCATGTAGGAGAGTACCAGTGCTAAATTCTAGGAAAACACTTGAAAAAATAAAACACCCCAGGAGAGTTTTTGTGGTCTGTGTCACTATTATGTTTGATTTTTTTTCTAGAAAAGCAAGCTTTCTTATTTGATAGTTTAGTTATGGAAGTAATCTATATTTGCTTTCTGTAAATGGAGCAACTTGTTGCAAGCTTATATATTGTTGGTTATTGATCTCTTTCCCATCCAACATGGCCTTCCCTGAGATAATCTGTGTTAACAGCCTCATCCATCTTTCCAAATCTCTCTCCTTTCTCCACCAAATAAATGTGCTTACTTGTACAATATACTGATACTTTGTTTTTTTAATCTGCATAGAATATTTCTTCACATTATTCTACAGTTTTCCTTTCTCAACTTGACAGTAGTCATATACCTCTTTGCAAATTGATAGAAAGAGATTGAACCCCATTCTCCCTTCCCAAGTATCTTTATGCATATATGCAGAATTCTATACATGTTGGGTGTTCTTTGGACTTTTTGCTAATAACTTCACTTATTTCTTTCTCAATGCCATAAGTAGCCTGCATTCATTACTTGGTGTGTATCCTTCCCTGCTTTCTTCAGTGTTTAGATAACCATGCATGAATGTATGCACATATAAGGGGCTGGAGATAATGGCATAGCAAACATACTTTTCTATATCATACTTTTCTACTTGCACAAAATCCTCATGGAAGTTCAACATGCATAGCCCTAATCTATCCTTTAATGGATATATAATATTTCATAATATGTGGACCATCATGTTATTCCACTTTTACTTCAGTAGTAAACATATTCATTTTCTTTCCTTCTTGCCACTGGGAATAGTGGTTCTGTGGACATAGTTGCACATTTTTGTGCTGCTGTTTTTACTGCAAAAAAGGTATTATAGGGGCTGGGAAGGTGGCTCAGTGGTAGAGTGCTTGCGTTCCATGCATGAGGCCCTGGGTTTGATTCCTCAACATCACATACACAGAAAAAGCTGGTAGTGGGTGCTGTGGCTCAAGTGGTAGAGCACTAGCCTTGAGCTGAAGAGCTGAGGGACAGTGCCCAGGCCTAGAGTTCAGGCCCCACGACCGACCAAAACAAAACAAAACAAAAAGGTGTTACAGTATTTGAAATTGCACTAACATGTCTCTTTAGCAATAGATGTTGTCAGATAGTTATTAATTTTTTAAAATGAGGATTGCCACTGGCAGTTTCTGAGTGTGTTTTCTTGACATCTCACTTGGCACTAAGTGTTCATGCCTTTTTTCTGTATTTTGCTAGTCCAGATGGAAAGATAGAATTTGAGCAGCTTTCTATAGATTCTCTTTGGTCCTTGTGTTTTTGGAAATTGTCTATATATTTCCCCACAGTTTCTGCTGCGTTCATCTCCTTACAGGGCTCTCTGTCTTGTCAACATTGGCATCTTATTTAAGATTTAAAATGTGAATATTTACCCAAATCTTTTAATTTTATACCTTGCTTGTGATAGGTTTTGCTCTTAGGGAGTTTTTGCGTTTTCATAACACCAACTATATCTTTTATTTTACGTTTCTGTGTAATTGTGGACTAAGATCCCCTTATATCTCCAGTTTCTACCTATAGTCCCCTTTCTAGATTTTCTTTTAGAGCCCATCAGTTTATTTATTTATTTAGTGTCAGTCCTAAGGATTGAACTCAGGGCTTCATGGTCTCACCTGGCTTTTTTGCTCAAAGCTAACATTCTATTACTTTAATCACACCTTTACTTCTGGCTTTTTGCTGGTTATTTTGTTGTTGTTGTTGGTTATGGGGCCTGAACTCTGGGCCTGGGAGCTGTCACTCAGCTCTTCAGCTCAAGGCTAGCACTCTACCACTTGAGCCACAGCGCCATTTCCGGCTTTTCCCCCCCTGCTTATGTGGTACTGAGGAATCGAACCCAGGGCCTTATGCATGCAAGGCAAGCGCTCTACCATGGAGCCACTTTCCCAGCCCTTGCTGGTTATTTGGAAATAAGAGTCTCTCAGATTTGTCTTAACATATTGGCTTTGAACCAAGATCCTCAGGTATCAGTCTCCTGAGTAGCTAGGATTCAGGTGTTAGCCAGTGGCGCCAGGCTTTATAGATTTATTTCCAACATCTAGTCTTGTACTTCATGTAATTCATTCTTAATATGTAGGGTTAGAAAGGAGGCCACAGTGATTTTGTTCCACATAGAGAGTTGAGTATCCCAGGACCACTTTTCAGGTAAAAAACTATTGAAGGGATTTTTGGCACTTTCCTGCCTAAACATTACATCATACAAAAAAAGGCTACTGCTACAATAAACTCAGTACAATAGATAACTACAGTAGACTACTGTATGTGTGGGTCCTGCATTCATGTTCCAATCACCAAGGATAGAGAATATTAAAGATCAGTTCCAAATGTATGTAGACTGTGTTCTTTTTTTATATAAACAATACAGCATAACAGCTAGTAATATAGCATCTACTCTGTGCTGGGTATTGTAAATGATATAGAGATAGTTTAAAGTACATGGGAGGATGTGTGTGTAGCTTCTGTGTAAATACTACCCCCTTTCTCATATGGCATGTGAGCACTTGTGGTTCAGGAGAGGTTCTGGAACCAACTCCCATTGATATTATACTGCACCATACTATATCAATGGAATGCAGAGGATAAAGAAATAGATTCTAATATAAGCAAAACATTTTTTGGTAGTGTTGAGCTTAAACTCAGGGCCTTATACTTGATGAGCAAGTGCTCTATCAACTGGGCCATATTCCCAGTTCTGCATGTAGGTATGTGCTCATTTATATTTCCTCTTCAAGTTACTTTTCAGATAGGATCATACTATCATTTTCCCCAGACTAGCCTCAGACTGTGATCCCACTTTTGCTTCTGGTGTAGTCAAAATTACAAATGGGCTCCACCATGCCAATCTTGTTCTTTGAGATAGGATCTCATTAACTTTCTCCCAGTTGTCCTTGAACCAGGGTCCACTCAAGTTAGCTGGGTTTACAAGTGTGTCACCACACTTGGCTATAAGTAAATTTTTAATCAATGACAAAATAGTATTTAAACTGTTGGGAAAAGAGTGAAGTATTTAAGTAATGTCTACTTCATTAAAGTCACCAGGGGGAAAGTTAGAATTTATAAGCTCTGTTCATTTCACTAACAACTGAGATAATTATTTATGTCAGTTGCCAGTAAATTCTACAGAATCTTTGTTCAAGCACTTCCCAGTGGCTCATTGAGTATATTTTGGTGACTGTGACAGTGGAAGTCAAGTCAGGGTTGTGGCTTTGCACCCTGTGTGTTGACAAGTCTGAGTGAATCTCCCAGTGTGTCACTTATCTCAAGACGCTGTAGATGACACAGTGTTAGTTTCTTTGCCTATGAGGAACAAAGATGCAGACTTCTGTGGGTCCCATGCATGGTGTTGGCAGCATGTCTGAGTTGAACAGAGCAAGGCTGAATTGACGTGGATTCCTTTAGCTCTTCACTTGTTCACATACTCACAGTGAGCCATGTCAGGATGCCGTGAGTGCTGAGAGATGGGTGGAGAAGGTCTGTGGTGGGATTATGGTTGACATGGAGCCATGGAACAGGGGTAGGTTTTTAACAAATAGATATGGGAGGGAAGAGAGGAAGGTTTTCTTCCCAGATGAGAGTCCTGTAAGCTGATGTACAGGTCTAATGTTTGATGGAGTGACCTGTGAACAGGGGGAGGTATGAGCAGGTTAGGAGGAAGTGGTCAGAGGGGCGATCTTGGCTGGGGATTTACATAGGGGGCTGAGTTTGTCTCTGAAAGGTTACCTCTAAGAGGGCTGGTGTATAGTACAGCCTTTAAAAAAAAACAGCATCCATTAGGTGTTCAAGGGGTTCAGTTATATTTTTATTTCCATACAAGTAAGCATCTAGGGATGAGTTTTGTGTAGCATGGGGTTTAAAAAAGAAACTTAAAAAATCGTATTGTCTGCTGTATGGCATTCCAGCCAAGGCTTGCCAGATAGAACTGTAGTGGCCCACTTAGATCCTCTTTAATTGCTCACTATAAATAGCTTAATGAGGTTGCCATAAAAATCTTTGTTATAACTGAGGCACTCCATGTGACCCACATATGTAACACCTCTCTGTGTTTCTCTGTGCGGGAAATTGAAGGACATGAATGAATGAATGGGTTTCCATTGCTGAAATGAAAGCTTTATTTCCAAGTCAGTTATTTCTTCTCCTTCCCCATCAGCCCTGCTGTCTCAGTCATTCCTTTCTGCCTTCATCAGATTCACATATCACCTGAGCTGGGAGAGACATGGGGGCTTGGCCCAGGCCCCTGAGAAAGGAAAGGAGCCAGATAGGCCTTTGTGTGCTCTGGTTACCCTCAAAGCCTGGATGTCTGACTTTGTTCTAGACATTGATGAATTTTCCCCATTCAGCCACTGAATCTGCTCTGCCATGGATGTTACCAGCCTTTGGCAGTCCTCACCCCCCCCCCTCCCCCCCCGCCCAGGCAATAGTTTTTATCCAGGTTCTCTCATTCTACTGTGTGTGTGTGTTTGTGTGTGTGTGTGTGTGTGTGTGTGTGTGTGTGTGTGTGTGTGTGTGTGTAAGTCATTTCACATGCGTCCAGTGTGGCTGTCACAATCCAGGCCCATCCCATTGCCTCTCCACCTCATCTCTACTTAGGCTGCTTTTCTACCTTTGGATAGAAATTTCTTCATCGCTTGCTTGCTTTCCCATACAGATCTTCTCTTGCCAGACTCTAGGGGCATATGCCTATAATCCTAGCTACACAGCAGGCTAAGATCTGTGGCTCTTGGTTCAAAGCCAGTCCAAGCAGACAAATCCAAGAGACTCTTATCTCTAATTAACCAGCAAAAAACTAGAAATGGAGCTATGGCTCAAGTGGTAGAGAGCCAGTCTTGAGTGAAAAAGGTAAACTAGAGTGCTAGGCCCTGAGGTCAATCCTTGATAGTGGCACCCACAAAAAGTCTTCCTTTTCACAGAGTGAAACAAGTTTGGTGATTTGAAAAGGCAGGAGAATTGCATTAAAAGTTGAGGTTAAAAAAATACATGAAGGGGCTGGGAAGGTGGCTCAGTGGTAGAGCCCTTGCGATTCCTCAGCACCACATAAGCAAAAAGAAAAAAGCCGGAAGTGGTGCTGTGGCTCAAGTGGTAGAGTGCTAGCCTTGAGCTGAAGAGCTGAGGGACAGCGCCCAGGCCCAGAGTTCAGGCCCCATGACCGGACCCTGAAAAAAAATACATGAAGAAGAAATATCCAAACTGGGGAAAATGTGTGACTGAGGCAAAAACCCCAAAACAAAATCTCTAACTTGGAAGATGAGAGATGGCTGTGGGAGGCAGTCTGGGAGTGAATGGATGGATGAACTCAGGGGAAGACTGTGTGATGGGAACAGAGCAGAGCATATGTCCTTCAGGAGTGATGGTTTTAATTCCTGGGCTTTGCATCTGCCTCTGTGTGGGTGTACAAGGATGAGCCTCTCTGCACAGATGACTAAGTGTGGAGAGGTGGAGCGGATTATAAGCAGACTAGTAGTCGGCCCATAGATACTAATGACTTGATCGTAGAATGCAGAGGTCTTTCCCTTATTCACAATTACTAATGATAATAACTACCATTATTGAATACTCATCTTTCTTTTTTTCTCCAAAGCTGGTTGTAACTCAGTGAAGTAAAGGACCTTATGTTGTTCTAACAAATGAGAAATCTATTCAGCAACTTTCAGGCTACAGGAGTGAATTTCTAGTTCTCAGACTTAAAACTCCCACTCTTTATTTTTACTATCTTTAAGTAGTTGTACAAAGAGGTTTCAATTCAACATGCTAGTTTATGAGTACAATGTATCTTGATCAACATCACCCCTTTCCTCGTTCTTTATTAAGATTATATTTTAATCTTCTTTAAATACTTGTCCAAAGGGTGTAGTTACAATTAAACATGCCAGCTTATAATTACAATGCGCCTTGATCCATATCACCACTTTCATTGTTCTCCTCCATCCCTCCCAACCCCTTCCATTCTTTTATCATGGCCCGTATCTCCTCTCCCAGAAGCAGAGCTGGACTTGAGCCCTATAGTCTGATGTCAGGAGTGAATTCCCAGTGCCATGGATGGTGGGAAGGTAGTACTTGGTAGGTGATAAGCATAAAAGTAATCTCTGTGATGGACCTTGAGCCAGCTGTTAGCTGTTTTCTTGTGGAAACAGACCTAGAGGCATGGCTTCTGAGCACAGCCTCTTTCCTGAAGCTAACAGGTGCTCTGATCCAGTATGCTGAATGATCATTCTCTGATGATAAGACCGGAAGAAAAAAAATTCAAAGGGCTTAGTAGGCATCCACTTTAGCCTGCTCTTCCTGGTTAATTAGCACAGTAGTTTGGAGTCCCTAGCTTTCAGCTTTCCTGTGATCTTGGGTACCCCTCTGGGTAGTGGGGTTCATAGAGCCACCAGGAGGGTGATATTTTCCCAGCAGTATGCAGTTGGCATGGAGCCACCTTCTTTCTCATGAGCCTACTGCATGTTTGATCTATCCTGATTAAGGAAAGATAAGCTATAAATACTGTGGCACTTGGGAATTTTCAAAGTCATTTCTGTGTAACTTGAACTAAACAGAAGATGAAGAGAAAGGACCCATTAGATCAAAGGGCATTTGAGCATTCCAAATATTGAATAAGTTTGGAATATTGAATATGATGTTGCAAGGTTTGTGTAGGAAGTGGAGAGTCTGTTATTCTTAGTCTGTTTACTATTGTTTAAAAATATCTCCCAAAGATTTGGCTATCTGCTTTCTCAGCCTGTGTGCTGTTGAAGTAGCAGATTAAGAGGTATGGAGATTCTCTGGAGGGAACCACATTAACAAGAGGGAGAAATAGAAGATGGAACCAGCAATTAGAGAGGACTTCCACAATTGGGTCAACAAATACTATTTCATATGATGGCACAAGTCAGTGTGTTTATCACATGCAAATGTAAACCATAGCTCATGGAGTAAACAAATATAGCCCTGAATGTTTGTGTTAAGCCTGTCAAAACAGTGAAATTAATTGTATGGGCCAGAATTTCAGAAAGATAAGGCAAAGCATTCTTCACCTTATAGCTATTTGTGTGTTTAAAAGTTAACAAAAGTATTTCTTTTAAAACCCTTATGTTATAAAAGTTTTTTTAATAAGATGTAGATGAATTGAAATGTTGTTCCTTGCTGGAGGGATTGCAGAATGATGCTGGAAAGCAGTTTAGCAGTCACTCAAAATATTAACTATTTTTAAATTTAATTTTTTGTCAGTCATGGGGCTTGCACTCAGGGCCTGGGCACTGTCCCGGAACATTTTTGGTCAAGGCTAGTGCTCTACCACTTTTAAGCCACAGACCATTTCCTCAATATGTTAACTAAGAGTGATAGTACAACCCAGTATTTCCATTCCTGGGTATGTAGCTAGGAGAATGAAAGCATATTTCTACACAAGGATGCATGCATACATTTAAAAAACACTGTTCATCATGCTTTTGCATGTTCTTAGCATTGGTCAGAAGTAGAAATAGTACAAATTCCCACCACATGATGAATGTGTAAACAGAATGTTATATGACCATATCATGAAATGTTATTCTGCCACTTATTCATGCTTTAATATGAACTTGGGAACCATTATGCTAAGTAAAAGAAATCAGACATAGATCATATCTTCCCTGCCTCCCTCCCTTTCCTTCTTCCTTCCTTCTCCTTTTCCTTCTTCTCTAGCATTTGCCTGACTTGGTCAATGTCACCCCTTTATTTGTTCTCTCCCATTCCCCATCCCCTGTCCCTACCCTCAGGTTGCATAGTTCATTTTTAACAGGTATTCAATATAATGACTACATTTGCTCACTCTTCTTCCCTTCATTCAGGAGCCTTTGCAGAAGGCTAGTTCCCACTGGGTTAGTCTGCATTCCATCACTGTGACAAAACACTTGAGAAAATCAACTTGAAAGGAAAAATGAAAATAAAGAAAAATGTGCTTAGTGGCTCACACCTGTAATCCTAGCTACTCAGGAGGCTGAGATATGAGGATCGCAGTTCAAAGCCAGCCTGGGCAGGAAAGAAAGTCTGTGAGACACTTATCTCCAATAAACCACCAGGAAAGTGGAAGTGGTACTGTGACTTACATGGTAGGGTGCTGGCCTTGAGCTGAAGAGCTGAGGGACAGTGTCCAGGCCCAGACTTTAAGCCCCATCACCGACAAAATAAAAGAAAAATGAAAAAAAATAGAAAAGAAAGGAAGAATGGTTATTTTGGTTCATGGTTTCAGAGGTTTCATTCCACAATCACTTGGTCCCATTACTTTGGGCCAGTGTGGCACAGTACATTATAGGCAGGAGAGTGTGGCAGAGGACTGCTCATCCTGTAAGAAGAAGTCAGGAGAGAGAGGGGAAAGAGGCCAGGGTTTCAATATCCTCTTCAAGGCACACTCCCAATGACCTAACTTCCTCCCACTGGACCCTATTTCATGTAGTCATGACTTCCCAGTAGCACTTACAGGCTGGTGACTATGCCTTTATTGAACACATTGACCTTTGGGAGACATTTAAGATCTACACTATAAGACTTTCTTCTTGAGACATGTTTTCTCGCCTCTGGCTTTCCTGTTCCTTGTGGATATATGGTCAGTCTCCTCCTTAAGTACACTCTTGTTAGCCAGTGGTCAATGTGTGTCTTTTATCTTGTCCTTTGAATGTGAGAGTATTCTGTGGCCTATCTGGAATTCTCTCCTTTATTTCCAGTTTTCCCATATAGTACAATCTGGGGCCTGTCTGAAAGCTATATTATTGCCAACATCCCCCTTGTCCCTCCCCCCCCCAATACTTGGGCTTGAACTCAAGGCTCACTGCTTACACTGGGCTTTTTCACTCGTGATTGATGCTCTATCACTTGAACCATGCCTCCACTTCTGGATTTTGCTGATTAATTGGAGATAAATGTCTCAGATTTGTCAGTGAGGATGACTCTGAACCTTGATTCTCAGATCTCAGTCTCCTGAGAAGCTAACATGATAGGCATGAGCCACTGGTGCCTGGCTAAAGTTTTAATCCCTAGTCCCAAATGTTCCACAAAGTTTCATATTTAGTTGGCTAATCATTGATAGCTAAAATTAGAGGTCTACTAAACATCTCAAAATTAACCTTTGCGAAGTTATCTTCCTAAGTCTGTCCATTGCCTTGATTTCCTTTTCTCTGGGCATTTCCATTCTGATAGATAGTACTGTGGACTCTACCTCCTTTTTAAATTTATTGTTATTGTAAAGTTGATGTACAGAGGGGTTACAGTTACATGAATCAGGTAATGAGTAATGAGTACAATTCTTTTAGAACCATGTCTTCCCTTCCTCTCTCCCAGTTTTTCCCTCTTGTCCCCACCCACAAGATGTACAGTTCATTTTCCACAGTGTCTAGTGAGTTACCACTGTTGTATTTGTTCACCCTTGTTTCATCTTTTCAGTGCCCCCCCCCCGTGCCCTCCCAAATACAAGTAAACTAACAAACAACAGTTTCCTTTTTCTTGGAGTTCACACACACTAGAACATGATAATTATGTAGGACTGTAGATATTCACACGCTGAGACCAAAGGAGGATATACATAGGAGTGGCTTGATAGCTATGTGCATATGATCATATAAAATATTGTTTTATCAAATGGATTCTCCCTCGTTATCAAACTCAGCAGGTCCTGTTGTTTTTCCCTTCAGTCGATGTCTCCTACTTTTCTTGAATGTTCCCGTTCTAGTCCAAGCCACTATTCCTTCACCTGTTCTGTTATTCTGGCCTTGGTTCTGAGATGGAAAGAACTGTGGAAAACATAAATCAAATGATGAAATCAGAAGAGGTCATCCCTCATATCTCTTAGCATGAACTTCTGGCCCTGGGACCTAACCAACAGTGCCTCTCATTTCCTGAACTTTTAATTTTTTTCTTCAAGCCTAAAGGGGTTTTATTTTATCATGTAGTTGAGTGGTTCAGGGGTATCTACTCCTTCATGAACTGTGGCTCCATTCAGGACCCCAGAAAGATGACTAGTCCTTCTGTTGATTGATTTGCCTGGAAACAGGCTCAGTGTCTAGTGTGCTGTTTCCTCATGGTTACAGGATGGCTTCCAGAAGATGCAGAGATTATTTTCTTCCTTCTTTATAACTGTACTTAGATAGTACTGCTGTCACAATAATGTTTTCAGCATGTGGTGCTTCTCTGTCTTCTCCTTCTTGGTTGGCATGCATAATTGTATTCTCTCTTGAGGCTCCCCTCAAGGAGAGGCAGATGCTCCCAGGAGTCCAGGCTCCATCCTTCTGGCTCATCCATCTCTGCAGGATGAATTATCTTGGTGATGGTAACAACTGTCTTATGAGTCAGTGCCTGGCATCCAGTAGGTGGTCTGTGTCACAGAGGACAGTGATTGCAGGTGTGGCTGTAGAGCTGCAGTCAACACCAGGATAAACATACCTGCTGGGACCTTCCATGCATTGCTTTGGCAGGGTCATGTGGATCTGGCCAGTGTTTCTGTCTCTCTAAATGCTAATCATGCACAAGAAGCTTACCTGCATTTTCAACATCTTGGACTTGTGTTAGAATACAAAGTGTCCAAGGATCTATGCCTTGTACCCATGGCTGGCCTTACTTGATTGCAGGAACTATTCTGTTCTCAAACTTAACCCTACCTTCTTTTGGCAAAGTGTCATGCAGGCGTGCATATCTGATAGTTCCGAATGTTCTCTCCATTTTGATGGGGCTCCCATTTTAGCAATGTGCGCTTTGTGTGCGGATGCTCCATTTGGCAGGAAAACAGCATGGTAAATGCATTCAACCTCACACACATGTGTGACAGTTTCCATTTTAGAAATGTAAAGGGAAACACCTCTTATTTTAACCCACGTTGTCTAATGAGGTTCGTGTGGGTGGGTGTGATTTACTATTTAATTTTCGATTTAGCTTTTCCAGCCATCATACATTTCTTTATAATTCCCAAAGTTCTTTCAGTAAACACAATTCTAATTTGAGCTTCCTGTGGTGAGCACAAGTGGCTGCAGATGTTCGTTCTGCAGCCAATCATGCTTACCACAGGAAGAAAGGCTTCCATTATTTGATCAGGTTCATTGACCTAGTGGACAATGAGCACACTAACCTACCTGGCCTGTCCTATGATATTAGGAACCTGTATAAGTGGAGGGGCGGGATCTTGGGTTAGAATCTTGTGACCATTTCCATGCCCCCTTTGCAAACTGCCCACTTCACACCCACCTGTCCTAGCCACCCACTGACATGATCTGTGCAAAATGTACAGCTTCACAGGGAAATGTGTATTTCAGGATTCTATATACAGTCATTCCTTCTTATCTGCAGGCTAGTTTTCCAAGATTTCAATCATCTACTGTTTGCCATGGTCCAAAAATACACTAGAGTAGTATAAGATGCTTTGAGAGAGAGAGAGAGAGAGAGAGAGCCAGCCAGCCAGACAGACAGACAGACAGCCAGAGACAGAGAAAGACTGCATGTTCACATAATTTTAGTTATTGTATATTACTATAATTATTTTATTACTATTTTTGTTACTGTTTTACCATGCCTAATATATAAACTAAAGTGTGCTATAGATATGCAAATATAGGAATAAACATAATATCTCATAATATCCTCAGTTTCAGGCTTCAACAAAGTCCCTTGGAATGTATCCCCATACATAAGTGGATTATTATATCCAGAGACAATTTATTTCATGGGGAGAATAGGGCTGTGGTTCTTTTGTGTTATAAATATCACATAGAAGTGAGTGAGCTGAGCACAGTGGCACATTCCCATAACTCTAGCTACAGGAGAGGCGAGATTGAAGTTCATAGCCAGCAGGGGTAGGGGTGGGGAGGGAGATTGTCAGAATTTGTCAGATTCCATCTCAACAATAAAAATCTGGGAGGGGTACCATATTTCTGTCCTGGTCCAGGAAAGACTTAGCCTACTGTGTAACACCTTATTCAAAATATAGCCAATGCAAAAAGGCTAGAAGTGTGACTCAAGTGGTACAGCGCCTACCTAGAAAGTATAAAACTTCAGTACTGTAATACAAACAAACAAAAAAAACCCAAACAAAACAAAAATAAGCCCTCTTCACCAAAAAAACCCCAAAACATGTATAGACATTAAAATATTAGGGGAAGGAAGGATTGCACCTTATTATTTTATTTATTTTAATAATATTTATTACTTTTTATCATTTAAATGTGACTTATTATATGTAATTAAAATATGCAATAATTAAAAACTATCCATGATGGCACCATGGACAACTATCCCTGATAAATGTTAGAGTATAAAGCCTTCAAATCTTCTCAATTTATTTTTTGCTTTATGGTTATATGGTAGTAATTCTTTTTTTTTTTCAGGTAACGTGTACCAAACGCCATTTTCCACAAACAAATTCAGAATTAATTTAAAAACTATAATTTCCATTTTATGAATGAACCAAAATACATTTTATACAATGAAGCTGGAGTAAAGTTCAAAGGGAAGTCTTCATACCCTATAACTATACATTCAACAGTTTAAAATTGAGTGAACAAACTTTTAAAAAAGAATGTTATACTCTCTACACTGACAACTGTGTTATTGCAACAGAAAATTTTTGAAAATGTGTAGGGAGGATTTTGTGTGTGTTTATGCTTGTATTCAGGACTGAACTATGGGCTTTGGGCTTTTACATAGCTTTTTTTTCTCAAGACTGGTGCTCTACCACTTGAGCCACCCTACCACTTCCAGATTTTTGCTGGTTAATTGGCTAAAAGAGTCTCAAGGACTTTTCTGCTCAGGCTGGCTTTGGATGAAGATTCTCAGAGCTCAGCCCTTTGAGTAGCTAGGATTATAAGTGTGGGACACTTGAGCTCTGCTTGTTAGGAATTTTATGTGGGTGATTATCTTGAGAAGGTCAACTGAAAAGAATTTATTACATTCTGATTACATTCACAAAATGGGTCAATGATGTTAATTGTTTTCATTTAATGAAAATTATAAAATTTCTGGGATCTTATCTTATTAGTTCAGGTCTTGGACTAGCTGAAGATACCTTTCTTGATCATTTTCAGTGCTTTGATCAGCAGCAGAATCTTCATTGCATAAAAAAATCATTGGGACTATTTCTGGACTTTATGAGGTATATCATCTTCAGAAACCTGCTTACTTTTGCTTAAAAAATTTGAAATTTAAGCAACTTGCTTTGAAGATCTTTTTTTTAAACTTTTACCTTTGTTTCTTTTCTGAATTCTACTTTTATAATTGCCATTTCTCAAAATGATATTCATTTGTATTTATTTCCAGTCATCTAAAGGATTGAAACATTTTCCAAAGTATATTTTCGTTAGAATTAGGAATAAAAGTAAATGTAAAGACTAATTTTTTTGTTGGTTGTTGGTCCTAGACTCTAGGCCTCAGCTCTTCAGTTCAAGGAGAATGCTCTACCCCTTGAACCACAGTGCCACTTCCGACTTTTTCTGCTTATGTGGTACTGAGGAATCGAACCCAGGGCCTAATGCATGCAAGACAAGCACTCTACCACTGAATCACCATCCCTGCTCATAAAAGCTAATTTTTTAAGAAATTGTTTTTCTTCTAAAGTATGCAACTTGTGAAAAACTAAAGGAATGACTAGAGATTAGAATTTATAATATTAAATTTTGAATAAAATCATTTTAATGAAGCAGCAATTTGAATATTTTGAAAGTTTAAATCTCATTGAAGTTTTTGAAAATGAGTTTTTAGTAATTACTAATTACCAGTGCAAAGTCAGTATTTAGCTTCATGCTTGCTGTGTCTAGATATTTATATATACAAATGGGAGAAACATTGTAGAACAGTCTTTAGCCACCATTGAGACTAGTGAATACTGGACTAACCAGTGAATATCTCTAGAATAGGGTCAGCCATCCATGACCCATGTTGTCACTCTGTCCTGGTACCTGTGTGTGGGACTACATCACACTGGTTACATGGCCACCTTTGCCATTCGGTATCATCTATACTACCTTCATGATGAAACAGCAGATTTGTCATGATTCACAGCTTGATCCTTTACAACAATAGCTTGCTCCCTCTGCTCTGCAACCATTAATTTAGAACATGAAGAAATGATTAAAAGAAGAGGAGGAATAGTCTTTAATCTCCTGGGGAACCAAACCTTTTATGCAAGTGCTATGTATTGAAGGCCCTAGGTCTGTACCCAACTGGTGGCACTGTTTGGGAGGTGGTGAAACTTTTAGGAGGTGGGGCCTAGTGGGAGGGAGTTGGGTTATTGGCCGGTATTTGCCCTTGAAGAGGATGTTGGGACCTTGATTCCTTCAGATTTCTCTCTTTGCTTCTTGGTCTGTCTTTGCTTCCTCTGTTCTGTGCCACAGACTCCTGCTATGATGCACGGCCTCATCACAGGCCCAAAAGCAGTGAGACCAAGGGAACGTCGATGGAAACTTCCACAATTTTGAGCCCAAATAAACCTTTTCTGTTTTTAACATCTCAGATATTTTGTTCCAGTGTCAGTCCCTTAATTATATTTGAGCCTGAGAGGAGGATAGAAAATTTACTTATGCTCTTCTCTAAGTCTCCTTCCATAGAAGTGCTCTGGACCCTCTTGATACAACCTCCATCTCCATGTTGGAAGCAACAGCACAATTCACAAACCTATAGAGCGTTCTGGTTATTTCCATTAGGGCCTTTAGGAAAGGGCTGTGTACATTTGTTTCCCCAGGATCTTCATGGTGCTAGTGACCAGAGGAGAGGCTTAGAGTTAGAGGACAGCTATGTCCATGCAGAGGGCAGAATGCAAAGTAACAGAAGCACCCATGTGGCACTTGTCCTGTACATCTGTGATTTGTGAGAACATTTGCTATAAATAGAGGCAAAAGCAGAATTTGATGTTTAGTTTGTGAATCACCTGAGCTTTAACCCTGACATTGCTCAAAGGCATATTTATACACCTTGTGTCAGGGAGAAACACTTAGCATTAGTACCAGGAAGTAGAGATCTGGGTGTTGAATCTGGAAAAATTTTCCCTACAATGGTATGAGAAAGCTTTATCACTGCAGTCTTTCAAAAATATTTTAGATATCTGGATCTAATGTGTGTTTGTATCAGTACAAATAATAGCTCATGTCTTTAGCTACTCACAAAGCTGAGATCTGAGGATCATGGTTCAAAGCTGTCCAGGCAGATAATCCAAGTGACTCTTTTTTTTTTTTGAGTAAGATAGAATCTTTTTTAAAAAAATTTTTATTGTGAAAATACCATACAGAGGGGTTACAATTACATGGGCAAGGTAATGAGTACATTGCTTATTAACCATTGTTGCCTCCTCCTTTGTTTCCCTTCCCATCCCTTCCTATCTCCCACCCCACCAATCTGAGTGACTCTTATTTCCAATTAATAAGCAAAAAATGGAAGTAGAGTTATAGCATAAGTGGTAGAGTGAAAAAGCCAAGCAAGAGTGTGAGACCATGTGTTCAAGCCCCAGTACTGGCATAAAAATCACAACAATGTACTGACTCAAGTTTCATTTTGAGATATAAACTGAGTACCTGTTCCCTTAAGCTGAAAAAAAATTGCAATAAAGAACTCAAATGAATAGTTGAGAGAGAGAGAGATTAAACCAATTAAGACTTTAGCAATAAGAGCTAGAGAAAAATTGAATGGCCTATAATGCACAAATATGGAAATAGAAATCTCAGTTGTTGATTTGCATTATATAATGGAGTCAAGCATGCATTGCTGTTACCACTAATAAGGGCACCACATTATGATTTCACAGTGCTGTTTATTTTACATGGAATTCCCACCTACATACGCCCATTTGGCTCTTATGCAAATGTATGAGCCAGTGCAGACAGAGAAGCTGAGTTTCAAACAGTAAAAGCACGTGTCCAAAGTCAGAGTGCTTCCTTGTGGCCAAAATGGGATGCAGACTCAGCTGCTCTTTCCCATTCACTTTGTCCTTCCAATGATCTCAAAGCCTCCTGTGTAAAAAGGTGGAAAGTATTGGAACTAAATTTCTGTGTTTCATGCAAACAGCTACGCTGACTGACAAGTCATGATAACATTAATTCCAAAGTATGAATGGCCAAGGGTGAAATTCAACATAGGATTTTTATGGCTTTTGTATTAATGAGAACTTTCAAATTTCTTAAAATACAGATGGGATTGAGATTGAGTAGGTTAAACTATGCCCGCAGAGTAAAGATTGAGGATATATATTTGCTTAGGTCTAACTGATTTTGAATACTGCTCAGCAACTTAGATCTGCACAAAGCTGCTACAGGAGGGTGAGGATGGTGGTGGAGGGGCTCAGCCTTCAGGATAATAATACTCCTAGGTAGTATAATGAATGGCTTTTCTGATAAGTGATCCTCCTATTTTCTGAGGATACTTGACCACAAAAAATTGTCAGCATTATTAATCTACAAAGTCATTGGCTTCTGCAAAGTCCTTCTACATTATTTTAGTCGGTGGTGGTTCAAGGAGTCAGCTAAAATCATGCGTGGTCAGCGCCAGAAAGTGTTTCAACCACCTGAGTTTCAGAAAAAGCAGTGTGCCTTTGGGAACAGGGCATTTTAATGTTCAGGAGCCCCACACAAACTTAGTTTCTCAAAGGGCCAGCAGTAAATAATTCTGAAAACACACCACTTAGGTTAATGCTACCATTAACACCTCCCTATGGTGCCCTGATTTCTGAGACTGTGGACTATTAGAGATTTTCAAGGTCTCCAAGGCTCAATTCTCTAATTGGGAGAAGATATACCTTGAAAAGTAAATCCTTTAAATTTTTTATTTTATGACTTAAAATACAGAAAATAGTTCACTTTTATACACCTACTTAAATACAGATAGAAATGGGTGATAGTGGCTTATACCTGTACTCCTAAGTACTCAGGAAGTTGAAATCTGAAGATTGATGTTCAAAGCTAAGCCAAGAAGGGAAGTTTATGGGGCTCTTATATCCAATTAACCAGCAAAAAGGCTGGAAATGGAGGTGTGCCTCAAGTGGTAGAATGCTAGCTTTAGCAAAAAGTCTAAGGGATAGTGCTCTGGCATCAAGTTCAAGCACTAGTACTGGTGTGTGTATACACACACACACACACACACACACACACACACACACGGATCTTTTTATTTTCTAAAGATTTATAAAGAAGAAATAAAACACTGGATAGATATATTGCCTCAAACCCTTATTTTAGTCTTTTCCCTATGTGCAATCCCCCAAGAAAAGAATATTCTAAAGTAGATTTTTTTTGTTTTTTGTTTTTGTTGGTCGTGGGGCTTGAACTCTGGGCTTGGGCACTGTCCCTGTGCTCTTCAGCTCAAGCCAAGCACTCTACCGGCTGAGCCACAATGCCCTTTCTGGTTTTCTAGTGGCTTATTGGAGATAAGAGTCTCACATACTTTCCTGCCTGGGCTGGCTTTGAACCGCGATCCTCAGATCTCAGCCTCCCGAGTAGCTAGGATTACAGGCATGAGCTACTAGCGCACGGCTTAAAGTAGATATGTATTTTGTTAGTGATTCTATCCTTTCACACTGTGAGTATATATCCAAAGCAATATATGTGGTAGTTCTATTTTGTATGTTTAATGTGTACCTCTAACATTATGTTTTTTTTTTTTTTTTAAATTTTTTTTTTTTTTTTTTTTTAAACTTTCTGTTTAAAAATATAGATGTCCTCAGCCCTGCTCAAATTTCTTTTTTTTTTTTTTTTTTTTTTTTTTTTTTAATTTAATTTTATTTTATTTGAGAACATACTGTACAGAGGGGTTACAATTACATGGGCAGGATAATGCATACATTTCTTACCAAGCATTGCAGCCTCCTCCTTTGTTTACCCTTCACCTCCCTTCCCAGCCTCCCCCCTCCCTCCCACCCAATCATACCACCCCTCCCCCCCCCCCCCACATTGTAAAGCTGGTTTTGACATGACATTTTGTACTTCTCATTGTTGCAACAGGTCCACCTGAATCCTTAAACGACTTGATTGTCCCCATCTCCTCCACATGTTATACTGACATCAAATATAGTGAAAGCGGGGGTTACACTGTGGGGGAGGGACATACAAAGCAACAAAGAGATAATATTATAAATGCGTTAGAAACACATGCATGAAAGAAACAAAAACATTAAAATACATATTTGAGGGTTCGTTTTCCTGACATCACATTCTCTGACTTTTTCCGCTTGACTCATACCTATACTAGATATTGCAAATAAGGGAAACCATGGGACCTATGTTTCTTTGGGCCTGGCTTACTTCACTTAATATAATTTTTTCCAAGCCTTTCCATTTCCTAACAAATGGGGCAATGTCATTCTTTCTGATGGAGGCATAGAATTCCATTGTGTATATATACCACATCTTCTTGATCCATTCATCTACTGAGGGGCATCTGGGTTGGTTCCATCTCTTAGCTATGGTAAATAATGCTGCAATAAACATAGTTGTGCTGGTAGCTTTAGTGTGGCCTTGTTTGTGATCATTTGGGTAAATGCCCAAAAGTGGGATTGCTGGGTCATTGGGGAGCTCTATGTGGAGTCTTTTGAGGAACCTCCATACTGCTTTCCAAAGTGGTTGAACAAGTTTACATTCCCACCAACAATGAAGTAAGGTTCCTTTCTGTCCACATCCCCTCCAGCATCTGTTGTTTCTAACATTATGTTTTGAGATTCAAATGGATGCAGTTAGTTTAGAGCATTTAATTTAATTAGTCCATTTCTTTTTATCTGCTCTATAAAATGAACATGATGTGAATATGAAGCTTTATTTTTCCTGCCTGTGGGTTGATGGAAGTTGAGATAATTTTTAATATTTTAGTCTCAGCAAAAGTAATGAGACAAAATTTCTGATAGATAATGCCATACCCACATAAGACACATCACCATGTATTCCTCAGTGTGGTTGGAGATCAACTTAGTAGATTGCAGCTGATGTAAAAAGTCATATATTATCTAGATGGTAACAAAACTTTATATTGTAAGTGGCTTTGTTAAGTATTTTTCCCATTAGGTATAAGCACATATAAGTATATTGGATTGTAATGTAAAATGTACGTCTAACAGAGTCATAGGAAAAAGGTAAACAGCGACCACTTTAGGGCAAGTATTGCAGGTCCCACTGGGGACATAGGACACCTGTATCTTCAAACATATTACAGTTGCCAGATTGCTCTTGAAAGTGCCTGCATCTTATTTGTAAGGTTCTCCGTATTCCAGCACAGTCTGCCCTTGTTTTTATTGTGACCAAGGTTTCTAATGGCAAATTTAGTTTACTTTTCCCGATTATGACTGAGGCTGAAGACAAGTCACTTCTGAATGCTGGAAATTTTTATTTTAGTATGGTGTTGAATGCTCATAAAGAAAAATAACCAAGACAAGTGAAAAGCAGGCGCCAGGATCTTTACAGTTTGACAGAGAAGGAAAAAAAAGTGAGGAAGAGCTCATATTTTGGTATGTGTTGTTAAGGATATCAGGCTCAGAAAGAGGCTAGTACTACTAGTTTTCTCTTCTGTTATGTGATGGATTGCACCTAGGGCAGCGGTTAAAGATGCCCTTGGCAGGCTGCAGTCTTACATAAATGAATGAATTGTGGTAGTATATATTTCCGTATTCAATGTGTAGAGCAATTCTTCACTCCTAGTTTTTTTTGACTCTTCCCTCTTTGTTTCTCATTCTGGGGATGCAGAGAACTATCAGAGATGGCCAGTGTAGGACCTGAAGATGAACCCCAGTCCACTGCAGTACCAAGTCTGCATTAGGGAATTTATGTTTGTGGGAATATAAATCCAATGCTGGTAGCTACATGGGCATCCATTTTTCTTGAAAAAGTGGAAATACTGTTGAAATTTTTGTCTAATTTTGTGACATCTCTTGATTTCATTTTTAAGACACTGACTCATATTCTTGAAGACACAGTGTGGGCCAAACAAATCATATTTGAATTTGGCCTGTGAACCACTGATTTGCTATTTTTGCACTACATTTGCTATTTCTGCAATGTGAAATGGCTGACATTTTTAAAAACAAATCATGAACACTAGGCTGTTTTTTTATGACCTTGTTTGTCATTTCACCTATTTTGCTCCTGGGTGAATATCTTGGTGTTGAAGAAGCTGTGAAATACTGAATTATATGTATTTATCTCTGTTCTTTGGCACCCCTCCACCCCCATAGGAAGTGTTACAGCATAGGCTCATAACAAATACTTGATGAAGGTAAACACATAAATGAATGATGAAAACGTAGAGATCCTAGATTCCATTACAACTGAACAGCTTAAAGTTAGAAAGTGTAGTTTGTACTGGCCAGTCTTGTGCTGTTTCTTTAGGACTAATAGCACAGGGAAATTTCTGCTGCCCAGGAAACTTCCACACATCACACACTGACAGTTTTACTGCTCACCAAAATGCCACATAGCTAATTCATGATTTATAAAGGAAGCTTAGCGCATTAATAGATTAGATAGTCAGCCGAATGAATAATAAATGGCAAAGCTACGTATACAAAGAAAATATGCATAGCACTTGGAAAATCACATAAGAAGGTTGATGCATCTGGGGCCTTTGCCTCCCTAGGGAAAAATTGTGAGGCCTAAGTGATAATCCTTCAGTCATAAGAGGAGAAAATGAAGTTCCATATGGGCATTTGATACAGCCCAGGAAATTGCAGTGCTGAGGAAATTCTAGAACAATAAACACATTACACTTAATCCAATAGGCAGCCCCATTGGAAGGGTGTTAGGATGGTATTGAAAATGTGAACATCGAATGGTTTCTACTCTGATTCACAATCCTTTGCAATCCCAGTGGTCAGAACCCTTGACTTATTTTGAGTGTCTTTGTCCTGATTTCAGGCTCCAGTCAAGGACTTTCGCTTCCATCCAGTCAGCTTCTGACTACTCCTGCCTTCAACTTACTCATCTCTTTGTCTAAGCCATGGAAAGGGGTAGGCTGACCCTGATCTGGAGTCCTGAACAGGAGTCCTGATTGTCTTCTGGATTCTTCTCTTTGGGAGTTTCCAACCATTTGCATTTAGCACTATGAAGGCAACTTTTTAGATGACCCTGGTGCCAGCTTGGCCAACCAACCTCCAAGTTACTTCTCAATTCTTAGAAACTGTAGTTTGTACCTTAAATGAATGCAAAAGCCCCGGGTGTTGGGGGTATGGTAAGCAGCCTGTGGTGCTCTTCTGAGTAGGAAATGGAAAGGCTTGGAGGTCAAGGAACCTTTTAAGAAGTGGAACCTGGGTGTGAGGTCTTCCAGTCACTGGGAAAGTGCCTTCAAAGGGGATAATGGGAATTCAGCTCTTTTCTCTTTTACTTCCTAAACATGAAGTGATTGTTTTTGCTCTACTGTGCTCTCCTGCTATGATGTGCTACCTCAGCACAGGCCTCCAAGGAAAGGGCCAAAGGAGAAATGGTCTTCTCAGTTGTGGACCAGAACTCCTTTAAAGATTCAATCCAATAACCCCTTTTCTCTGAGGATCTAAGGCATTTGTAGTGATGGATAGCTCACAAACACTCCTTACTCTTTTGACATTATGATGAAATCTATTGAGTGCTTTCCATATGCCAGGCACTGTTATAAGTATTCAATGTCTATCAACTCATTTAATCTTTAACACCACCCTACAGGCAGAACATTAACCCCAATTTTTGTGGGTCTTTGCCATTTTGGAAATAAGTTACTCTTTTACTTTCCATATAATTTCTTTTTTTTTTTTTTTTGGGGGTCTGGTTGTGGGGCCTGAACTCTGGGCCTGGGCGCTGTCCTTCAGCTCTTCAGCTCAAGGCCAGCGCTCTACCACTTGAGTCACAGTGCCACTTCCGGCTTTTTCTTTTTGCTTATGTGGTGCTGAGGAATCGAACCCAGGGCCTCAGGCATGCAAGGCAAGCGCTCTACCATTGAGCCACCTTCCCAGCCCTACTTTCCATATCATTTCATGCGGATGGATGT
The DNA here is from genome assembly GCF_019054845.1 of Dipodomys spectabilis. Classification (NCBI taxonomy): domain Eukaryota; kingdom Metazoa; phylum Chordata; class Mammalia; order Rodentia; family Heteromyidae; genus Dipodomys; species Dipodomys spectabilis. Next base: position 32,201,924 of record NW_024870772.1, read on the forward strand.
GAGAGTATCTGCTATACATGAGAGTGTCTACTATAGGGGAAGAGAGAATCCATTGTGATGTCATACAAGAGAAGGCTGAGACAGATGCAGTTGCCATAGAAGCTCATTTTCAATTCTGAGGGTCAGAGTCACCTTCCTGGGGGAGCTGGTGGGACAGAGGTGCTGAAGGCTCAGTGAAGATTTCAGTGAGAAAAGGTGGGAATATGTTCTAGGAGGAAGGCACAGGGTAAGCAAAGGACTACGAGGCAGCCTGATATTGTACAGGGACCACAAGTCATCTGATGTTGTTAAATTATCATAGGACTACAATGAAGAGGACATTGTAGAAAGTATGTGGTCCTAGCTTCACTGCCTATGTAATCGTGGAAGAATTTAAAGCTCAGGACAGATATAGACAGAAATGTGATTGAATGGCTTGTAGTGCTCTGTGGAGGATGGATTGGAAGCAGCTAAGAATCCAAGGAGACTGATTCTATGACTACTGTGATAGTCCATGGAAGGGATGTCACAGAGGCTAGTTGTAGAAAGAGACAAGAGAAAGCAGACATGACAGATATATAGATGTTAAAACAAGCAGGGCATTGTTTTCAACAACAAAAGATCAAGAGCATGTATATGACTTAGTGTAGGAGGGTTAAATTACATTTCATATATACAAAGTCTCATGATTAACTGTTAAAAATAGGAAGAGCCAGGTGTCAGTGGCTCATGCAGTAATCCTGGCTAGTTAGGAGGTTTGATGATTGTGGTTTGAAGCTAACTGGAACAGAAAAGCCTGGGAGAGGCTTATCTCCAATTAACCACCACCAGACAACAACAACAACAACAACAAACCAGAAGTGGAGCTATGGCCCAAGTGCTAAAATATTAGCCTTAAGGGAAAACAAATCCCTTCAGGGATAGCACCCAGGCCCTGAGTTAAAGACCCAGCATTGGTACAAAAAAAGCCAGGAGCTAGTGGCTCATGTCTGTAATCCTAGCTATTCATGTGTCTGAATTCTGGGAATTGTGATTTGAAGCCAGCGGGGCAGGAAAGTCCATGAAACTCTTATCTCTAGTTAACCACCAAAAAAACTACTGTGGCTCAAGTGGTAGAACTCCAGCCTTTAGTAAAAGAAGCTCAGGGACAGCCCCCTAAGTTCAAGCCTCAGGACCTACCCCCACATACAAAGATTAAAAAAACAGGAAGACGATTTTACATGGGATAGCATGGTTGAATTTACAATTGGAAGTAGGTGTAAGAGGAAGGCACAACATAATTCATGCATTATTACGCTTCCCATGATTGTAAGGAAATTTACAAAGACTTAACTCTGGAAGACTATACATGTTTTTTCTATGGAGGAGAATAAGAAGATAGGGGGGAAAGGAGAAAGGGAGAAAGGGAAGAAGGCTACTTGGACTTTTTGTGTCCTTTCCCCTTTTAAATTTGTGCTTGTATGGCTTATTCTTAGGAAGCTGTAGCTCTGTGAGTATAGAAGGGAAGATGTGGGTGGTAGGAACCCCCAGGTTCCCAGATGCATGTGAGTTAGCAGGTTTATCAGGTAGACTATGGGCTGGCTGAGCTGATTTGTCAGGTATGTTTTTCTCATAGTGGATTTAAGTAGTCATGATCAGTAATCTCATTACTGTGTATTTCTTTTCCACTTAAATGATCCAAATTATTATTGCAGAATACTTCAACCTGGACCCTCCTACCCTGGATGATACATTTTGCCCATACTGGTTGGAGTTCCAACTGGTCCTGCTCATGAGCTTCTTAATTCCAACTTTGCCAACCTGACTGACTGACAAAGCTGAGGAGACCTGGGGAGACCTGGGGATCCCTGATCCAATCCACCTCCCAGACTTATTCCTAGCAAGTTGTCTGACCTTAAAATATGCCTCACAGTGATTTATCCCGACTATTGTTTTAGTACAAAGCAATTAATAATCCAAAGGATTGTGTAATTGATAAAATCTTAGAAAATGTAAGCAATAAGAATGGAAATAAATAAGCCAAGAAGACATTTTGCACCAGGACCTCCACAAAAGCTGGCTGCCCCCACCTTGAGTCTGCTCTTATGAGCTCCCGGACAAACTCAGTGCTTCCTGGTAGAGGGGTCATCACAGCCCCATTAGAGTGATGACAGAACATCTATCTGGAAGATGGAGATCAAGGGGCAGAAGGCAAAGGTAACCAAGCACATACAGGCTATGGGAAGGTACTGATCTATACCAACAGCTCTGTTAGCTGTCATCTGTCCTGCAGACAGTACGTTCCTGTTTGATTTCTCTATCAAATTAAAGAACTATTTTTTCCTGTTACATTCTTTTCATTGTACTAAATTTTACTTTTATTTTATTATTATTATTTTTTTGGTCATGGGACCTGAACTCTGGGCCTGGGCGCTGTCCCTGAGCTCTTCAGCTCAAGGCAAACCCTCTAACTTGAGCCACAGCGCCACTTCTGGCCTTTTCTGCTTATGTGGTGCTGAGGAATTGAACCCAGAGCCTCATGAATGCGAGGCAAGCATTCTACCATTGAGCCACCTTCCCAGCCCTGGGAGTTTCTTTATACAAGTATATAATTACTCCCGGCTCCTTTCCTTTTTACAGTAAAATGGAATATATTGTTTTCCTCACTTACTGGTATGTCCTAGAGTTCTTCCCATATCAGAACAATAAGGAGCTATATAGTGTTATTTTGTTCAGGGTAGATGTAATTTGTGGAACTAGCTTTCTATGGAATAGATACTTGGATTATTTCTGATGTTGTTCTTGTTGATGATGCTATATTTCATAGTTCATAGTTTACTTGCAGATACATTTTTCCCCCAGTGGTATTGGGATTTGAGGTCAGTTCCTTGTGCTTGCTAGGTAGATGCTCTACCACTTGAGCCATGCCTGTAAAGTCTTTTTTGCTGTAGTTATTTTTCAAATATGGTCTTGATTTTGCCTGAAGTGGACTAAGAAACAGTCTTCCTATATATGCTTCTCACCTAGCTGGGATGATGAGTATGCATTTACCATGTCCAGGTTTTTATTGCTTGAGTTTGGGGGAGTTTACCCAGGTTGGCCTCAAAACATGATCCTCCTAACTATACTAATAAGTCCTAACTATGCCTCCTGAGACACTGTAAAAAAAATGCTTCCTATGGAGATTTTTTAAGAGTTTTGTGATTAAGGGGAGGAGATTGGGTTAGGAGGGAAGGAGCAGAATGATGGAAGGAGTGACGTCAAGACACTTATAAACTGATTTGTTGCATAACTACTCCTATGTAAAACTACATAAAGATAGTAAAAATATGATTAACAAAAAGAGCCAGGTAGCTGGGCACCAGTGGCTCATGCCTGTAAATCTAGCTACCCAGGAGGCTGAGATCTGAGGACCATGGTTTGAAGCCAGCCTGGGCAGGAAACTCCATGAAGACTCTTACCCTCAATAAATTACTCAAATAAGCTGAAAGTGGCACTATGGCTCAAAGGGTAGAGCACTGTCTTTGAGCAAAATAAGCTCAGGGATAACACCCAGGCCCAGAGTTCAAGCTCCAGGACCGGAAAAAGAAGCAAGGTGCCAATGGCTCATATCTGCAATCCTAGTCAATCCAGGAGGCTGAGATTAGGGGACTGCGGTTCAAAGTCATACCAGGCAAAAAAGTATTGGAAATTCTTATCTTCATCTAACCAGGAAAAAAAGCTGGAAGTAGAACTGTGGCTCAGTGTGTAGAGTGTTAGCCTTGAGCAAAACAAAACCAAAACCAAAACCAAAAAAACCTTAGAGAAAGTGCCTAGGCCCTAAGTTCAAGTACCAGGACCAGCACAAAAGAGAGACAGAGACAGAGTTAGACTTGAAGCAAAATATCAGAAGATCCTGTAAAAAAGGTACTTTTTTGTTTTCCCATAAGGACTATTTGAGGCAAATTTATTTCCGAGTGGTCAGCACAATCAGGTGCTCTTTTTTTCCTAAACCAAGATGCTTTTGAGAGTGAAAGGTATCTGTCCATCACACTAGAACAACAGGCATGAGCCTGCACTTTACTGGGCAGTCTGAGCTGTGTCTTGATTTATTCATGTCCTTGCCAACAGGACAACTGTCAGACTTTCAGGTTTTTCCTGAGGGACAAGGAGTTCAAAATTAAGTACTGAAGAGGCTATCTTTTAAGTGTAAAGCCAGCAGTGAAGGCTTTCATGGTGGACCTAATGCTATGGAATCTGATGCCCATTCCTCAAACACAGTTTAACATAAATGTCCCATATATTCTATGTAATTTACCACAGTCTTAACGATGAAGAAAGATGAGCAAGCCTCCTATAGATGAGTTGCTAATGATACAAAAGAGGAGGTTCTCAGTAAGTTATGTATTGCATAGCTCTATTCATAGATAGTCTGGAGTGTATTTGAATCTAAATTGTGACTTAATTTAAAAATAAAAAAACAGGAGATGGAAAATAATAAAGTTACCAGATCATTTACTTTACACTCTGGGAGAGATGTTCCACTTAGTGTGGTATTCTATCTGGGTAAGGGCAGCATGACCAAGTGGCACTTGCCAATGGGCCTGCTGCCCAGTGACCACTGACAGTTGCATCAGAGTCCTGCTGTCCAGGCACTTGGCATTGTGAGGTTTCATCTGGTCTGACATGCAGATCTTCCCTGTGCCAAGGTCAGGGGGCCAAGGTTAGCCTGGCCAACTAATGGGTCACCCCCAGGCTCAGGTAGGAACAAATAGGTCTTTTTCTTTTCTTCTAGCAAGGGATGTGGAAGCGGGAGCCTAATCCCTAACACTGCAAGTTTTCTTGCACTCCCTAAAGATTCTCTTTTGTGAAGTGGCAAATGGATTTTTAAGCAGTGAATCAACCTTGGCTGTGACAGGGGGGTGACAGTTTATTGCTTATGTGAATGAATGTCTGTTTTTTGGACCAAGTCATTATGGCAATGCAGATGGCCAAGAACTGAGTGGCCAACATGAGAGTGAAGAGTCATGAAGACAGTTGGAACAAGCCAGGTCACCTGAGCCCAATCTAGAGGGCCAAAGTCAGGCGTCAACAATAAAAAAGGAATAATAAGAGGAAACTCTGATCATTGGCTCTGATTACTAATCATTAGTAAAATACAAGTCAAAACCCAGTGAGGTCACACTTCATACCTGTGAGGATGATTCTTATAAAACAACAAACCACCACCACAAGACAGAAAATCACAGGCATTGTGAGAATGTGGAGAAATTCTATACTGCTGGTGGTGGGGATATATAATGGTATGTCAATGATCGAAGATAATATAGTCAATTTTCAAAAAATAAAATCTAACCAAAACCAAACCAGATCCTAAAAATCTATTGGGCATATTCCAAAGGAAAAAATACAAGGAGTCATACTCATAGCAAGATCATCAAAAGGTGGAAGCACCAACTAAATGTTGTCAAATGATTAGATGGATGAGCTATGCTCTAGCTATCCAATATGATACTATCTAGCTTTTAAAAATAAATTCTGATATATGCTACAACATGTTTGAACCTTCAAGACATTATTCTAGCCAGCTGCCAGTGGCACTGGCTTATAATTCCAGCTACTAGGGAGGCTGAGATCTGAGGGCTTGAACTCAGTGCCTGGGCACTGTCCATTAGCTTTCACACTCAAAGCTGGCATGTTTCTGCTTGGACCACAGCTCTATTTCTGGCATTTTGGTGGCTAATTGGAATTCTTTGCTCAGGCTAGCTTTGAACCGTGATCCTCAGATCTCAGCCTCCTGAGTAGCTAGGATGACAGGTGTGAGCCACCCACTCAGTTTATCTGGGATATTTGAAATCTCATAAAATTGTGACTATGTTGGGAAAAAGAATTTGGAATTTATCTCTCCCTGCTTTTATTTCCTTTGGGAGACACATTTGATTTCTTCCCCATATCAATGATTGGTCCTTATAAGGCTTCTGTGCCTGATTTTGATGGGATTTCGATGCATTTGTAGAAATTATTTACCTTCTTAGTCCATGATCATGTTAGCCTCTTTCTGTCATTGCAGGTGGAAGTCTGGATGAATAGGGTTTAGAGGCTAAGAACCTTTACACTGGTTTTGACTTTGGGTCTCATTGAGCCTTGGTGAGCACATTCGTAAAATATGATGCCAAAAACTGTTAGTAAATTACTCAGAGCCAAATAAGTGTGGAGATTTCACTTCTTCAGGTCATTAGGTGTACCTAATGTAATTTTAGGGTCTGGGACAGCACCTGGCATCAAGTACATTAATAGCCAGGAAGTGAAAAATAGGAATAGTTATGTTTTAAAGATAGATATAACTAACTCTTTATTGGTCTATGTTGTATTTTGCTATGCAGTGCATTGTATGATTCATTGTATGATTTTTAGATCTTTTGGTATTCAAGATTTCAGATAAAAGCTTGTGGATTTTGGTAGTGACTGTGTTGTCTGAAGTGGTGGAATAAATTCAGCTTGGCAAATATGCAGTTTTGGCTTATTTTGGAATGACTGAGCAATGTTCTGGATTGGGAAAAGATTCCAAGGAGGTGATCTGTGTTGCCTTTCAGAGTTAGTATTGATGCCATAGCCTAAGAGGGCTATTCTTTAGTTTTAAGAAGCAGTGATAAATGTTTTGGTTTTCATTAACAAGGGAAAAAAATCATCCCAATTCAAATGCACTTTTCAGTATTGCTATATATGCATGCTAACATAATGTTTTATTTCTGTGAAAATAGTACACGCATTTGCAAGAAGCCATAACAATTTCATGGGTTTATGGTAATGACTAAATGTGAGGCTATATGTAATGCAGTAAGCCCAGTATAGTCCTTAATAACTCAGTAAGTAGGAAGTAAGCATTATATTGTTATTATAATTATAAATGTTAACAATAAGTAGCTAGGCCTATTTTATACCAGATATAAATGCTTTCTTGTCAAAATTTGTTCTTTATGTTTTAAAATACCTTTAGCAGTAGAGGAAGTGATACTCCTGAATTTTTTAAAAGCTTATTTTAGGTTTTCTCCTTGACTTTAATACAGTGTCCTTGGTTAGGCCAATTCAACTCGGTTTTGATTACTTTTACATGTCAATTTGGCTGGCCTACTGGCTTATTTGGCTCAAAACTGAAATGTATCCAGGTGTCGATGGCTCATTCCTGTAATCCTAACTACTCAGGAGGCTGAGATCTGAGGATCAAAGCCATGGTTCAAAGCCAGCCCAGGCAGGAAAGTCTTATCTCCAATTAACTGCCAGAGTGAAACTCTTTATCTCCAATTAATTGCCAGAAAATCAGAATTGGTGCTGTGATGTAAAGTGGTAAAGTGCTAGCAAGCCTTAAACAAAAAAAGCTCAGAGACAGTGCCCAGGCTCTGAGTTCAAGTCCCATGACTGACAGAAAAAAAAAACATGGAGATTTTTATTTTACTGTTTTCTTATTTCTTTTTAAAAATTTTATTGTAAAGATGCTGTACAGCGGGAATATAGTTACATGAGTAAGGCAATGAGCACATTACTTGTTGATCATTGTTAACTCTTCCCTTGTTGTTGGCCCACTATCCCTTCCCTCCCCCCCAACTCCTCCTCACCACCCCGCCCCCAGCCCGAAGTTGCAAAGTTCTTTACCAATATACTGTCCTGTAGGTATCGTCTTGCAATGGGTCATCCTGTGTCCTTGTTTCAGCGATTTGTAATTCTCCTTCACCTCCCCAGATTAAACAAATGTATATACAAGATGCAGGGTACCAAAACCAAGTACAATGACAACAGGGGATATACTCTAGGGGGAGGAACATACAAAGGAAACAAAAAAAAATCACATAGTACCTTTAAAACAATAACAACATGATTTGGATGAGAATAACATTTAAACTGATAGTTTGAGTAAAGAATATTATCTTCCATAAGGAGAGTGAGTTTCATGCATTCATTTCATGGTGTAAATAAAAGACTGAAATACAGTAAGAAGGAATTCTGCCAGTAAACCGCTTTTGGAGAACTCCAACATTGCCTTTCTCTGGTCTCCAGCCTATTTTATTCTGCAGATTTTTTTACTTGCCAGCCTGAATAAGCATGTGAACCATTTTCTTAAAATAAATCTCTGTGCAGACTCTTGGTTCTGATTCTTTGGAGAACCCTGACTAGTATTTTTCTTTTGACCTCATTTTTTTTTTTTGTTTCTTAATGTATAAGAGGATGGGAGAAAATAACTCGAGGGTTCTTCTGACTGTGCAAAGAGTTATCTGGATATAAACAGTTTCATTTGGATTTGGAAGCTCTCTAGAAGTCCCAGGTTTGGCCTTTTGAGAAGATGGAGTAGGGAGTGGAGCAGACATGGGCAAAGGGATCAAGATGATGAGCTTGGCTGGCACTGTGGGAGCCTATAAGGGTCATGTGCAGGTGACCACTGGGCATCTGCATTAGGGTTGGTCATAGAGTGATGGTGATTCACAAAGAGATGTTAGACACAAGATGTAAGAACTCACTTGCTGCACGGAGCAGAGCCCTGGTGAATGCTCGAGGTGGAAGGACCACCATCCTCTGATCACTCTAAAGGGAGACTCCGTAGCAGAATTTCCTCTTAATTGTCATAAAAGTCCAGCCCCCATTGTCCTGGAGACCAGAGCCTCATTTGTTTCTCCTTACCAGATGCAAATAGCTGGGACAAAACAACTCTTGAATGTGTCCCCTGAAGAATTATGGTTACTCTCCTGAGCACAAGGTCTTCCAACAGGACCATGCATCTGTCTGCAAAGGCTAGGGTACAGGTGGGAGGTTCAAGCTAGATAAAATTGCTATTACTACTTCCTTTGTTAAAAGTGACAGTCAACAGAAGCTCTGATTACTGGTGCTTGATTACTGTTCAGTTCTCCAGAGCTGTGTTTCCAACAGGAAGCCCCTGGCCCCATCTAATGTTACAAATGAATTATCATCTAATAGTAAATAATTTAATTCTTGGTCATACTATCCATATTGCCAGTGCTCAATAATAACATGGACCTAGTGGCTTCCATATTGGATGGCATAGATGGAGACCATTTCCATCTTCACCAGAAGTGCTTTTGGAGAGTGATGCTCTATAGTGCAAACTTTGCATACATTTTCACATGTATCCACAGTTGTTTTTGTTTTGTTTTGTTTTGTTTTGTTTTTGTTAGTCATGGGGCCTGAACTCTGTCCCTCAGCTCGTTAGCTCAAGGTCCACAGTTGTTTTGAAGGGAAACTGAATACTCTTATTGTTCAGATAAAAACATTGGAGCTGAAGGTGACTGACTAGCCCCAAATAAAGTAAATAAGAGAACTAGGAACTCAAAACCAGGTTTATTAGACTCTCATTGAGTCTGTGACCAATCCTATGTACAGACTTGCTAGCAGGTGAATGGTGGTACACCGTGAATATGTGAGAAATCTCCCTTTTCTGTGGGAAAGGAAGGAGAAGAGGCGAGGAAATCACAAAGCATGGAGTTGCTGGAAGGACACAGAGTTTGAGACCATCCAGTAAGAGCAGACAAAGTCAACCGCTAGCAGCATTAGGTATTGGTTCCTGACAGGGCAATTCTGATGTACTGGAGGAAGAGAGAGATTTTAGAAAAAGACATGAGATTGAAAGATACTTTTAGACTTGAAAGGGCTTGTCCTTACTAACAGGCTAAGATGTAAACCTTGTCTTGGAACCAGGGTGGGAGTAACTTCAGTGTGGGGGATAACACAGATACTTGCCTGCCTAAAGGGGTACATCTCTCTGACTTAGCCCACTGCCACTGGGAGACCAAACTGGCTTTCTATTGCCAGATCCAGATTCCTGTACTTTAATATGAAATGTCCCTAATTATAAATATGTCTAAAATAGCATGCTATAATCCTTTCTTAAAAAGTATGCATTATATTGTAGAAGAGTGTGCATGTATTTAATGCTTAAAAATGTTGACAACAAAGCCACGCACTAGTGGCTTACTCCTGTAATCCTAGCTACTCAGGAGGCTGAGATCTGAGGATCACAGTTCAAAGCCAGTCCAGGTAGGAAAGTCTGTGAGACTTTTACTTCCAAGTAATTACCAAAAAGCCAAAGTAGAATTATGGCTCAAGTGGTGGAGCAACAATGCTAAGGAATGGCACCCAAACCCTGAGTTCAAGCCCCAATAACGCCCCCCCCAACACACACACACAAATAGGGAGAGTAGTAAATTTTATATACACATCCACCAATATTTAACCAATAAATCCAGTGTTCTGTTTGGCACACAAGTTGTGAGTTTGACTCTGGTTTAGGACAGTACTTCTTACATGACTATCTGCTTGGTTGTCCAATAGAATCCTAAAGTCCAGGCCACAACTAAGAGCAGTAGAGTCAGAATGAGTAGAGGAAGGCCCAGCACCAGAACTGCTTACAAGGAACAGATGGTTTCAATGGGGAGTGTGCTAAGATGCTGTAATATGGGAAGATGAAATAGTTGGAGGATAGAGGCTGGAAGCCATAGTAGAAAGGCCTCAGAAAGAACCCTGATGCTTCTGGGACTAGATTAGAAAATCACAGTCATGATTAGGAATGTGAAGATACTGAATTTGACCTCAACTGTTCTTACTTCTCCAAATGTTTATCTGATTATATCAAGCTGTGTCTTCACAGCTTGGGAAATCTGTTTGTTCCTTGGGATTCATTTGGAACACATGTATAACAAAGCAAAAGTGTCATCTTTGTTAGTGAAGGATAACCTTTTCAAACATCACTTTAGATTACTGTCCCTACTACCCTAACAACCTACTAATTCAGTTTGAAGATAATTGAAAATTAGAGAAATGAATTGTGAGCCAAGAGATCAATCAAGAAAAAGAATGTAGATACATAGAGCCACCAACAAAGCTTTTAGCAATCAAACATAGCCAGAGTATTTGCTGAATATAGCCAATTATATCTATCTATCTATCTATCTATCTATCTATCTATCTATCTATCTATCTATCTATCTATCTATCTATCTATCTATCTATCTATCTATCTATCTGCCTACCTACCTACGAGTCATCTGTAAGTAGTTATACAAAGGGGTTTCAGTTTATGAGCACATTTTGATCAGTGTTACCCCTTTCATCATTCTCCTCTATCTTTCCCAACCCCAGCCATCCCTCAATTTACCTGGTTCACTTTCATATATGTACATTGACTATTATGGCTTCCTTTACCCACCTTTCCTCTCTCCATTTATCTGTCTTCTCTTCTTGATCACCTGATAGTTCCAGCCTGCTAGTATTCTTTTTTTTTTTAAATTGTAAGTTGTTCAAAGGAGTTATCAGAATCAAACTCACAGCTTGTGTGCTATCAGAATCCTCCCCTGAATATACCATACTTTAACATGTTTGTGTATATGCATGTGTATATGTTTACTTATTATTACTTATTATTTATCATTTAAATCTAACGTCCATATATGTGAGAAAACATATGTCCTTTATCTCTGAGCCTGACTTACTTCAATTATTTCAATGAAGTTACCACTTTTAACCCACTGAATGTTATAGAGTCCACAAATGACCAAATACCTAGAGAATTGTCTTTGGAGTATATGAAGCTCCTAGGCATTTCTCAGAGGGAGCATTTTTATTAAAGGGTTGTACATTTGTGTGTACTAAAAATTGGAGAAGGTTTTGAATAATTCATGGAGGAAATAAAGTTCAATTTCCCTCCTGATTGTAATGTAGTTGGAAGTGATGTTGGTGCACTTCTAAAATATTAGTTTAATATGAGATCAAATCTCTTTGTAGCCTGAAGTTGTTGCTCATTCAGCTTTGCTGGTAATCACAAGCAATTGTTGTGGTCTAGCTCCACACTACTTTGATTCAATGGATGTTGGACCAGCCTCTGATGAAGAGATGAAAATGCTTTCCTGTCAAGTTTCACGAGCTGATGGGGATTTATACTGAGTCCCTGTAATTTCAGGTGCTTCATTGGGCTTGTGTGATAACACTGGAGACAGATTAGTGGTGGAGCCTCTTCCCAGGATCAGCTGCTCTGATGAGGATCTGGGGACTCGTCAGCCCCAGGAGATTCCTGTTTAGCAACGTGGATCTTTGGCTATGAATTCTCATTATGCTCAGCACCTAGCCAGTGATGGACACTCATGCAAATGAAGCCAAGAGAGTGACACTATTTTAAAAAAGGGATGAAACGTGAGGAAATTTGAAGGATGCATGCATAGTTCAGATATACAGCTACAAAATTAAATACAAACTGGCTTCATTAACAAAGTCCTTCATCAGCTCCTTGTGTTCAGGAAAAGAAACCCCATCCCCTAACAAGCGGTATAAAGTAGAAGGTCACACAGGGACAAGACACTAAAACCTCAGCTTGTTGGTGACAGTGGAGCCATTCACAATGTAACCACAGTTCTACTTTCTCTTCCAAGAATCCTCTATCCATGGGACCACAGGACCCAGGCAGCGGGAGGCTGGTTGGGAGGAGGATAGGGGTGGAAAGCAGCCACCTTGCACCTTTGGCTGGATGACAGTATGATGGAGAAAATAAGATGCAAGGAAGCAGATTTCCTGAGGAGATGCTGCTGCTGTGCAGTGTTGTGAGGCCATTGGTGTGGGTCTAGCACCTATTGTGGGTACATTAGAATATAGCACTTGCTGACCACTGCTGCATAGGACCCCTGGGCTATCAGTATCAACTCACATCATTTTCCACCTGAAGGCAGACTCATAGATATTCTCTGATTTATATGTGTTGATTACAAGTTCAAATTATTACACGGCGAGGGTCAACTACAACACCTCTGCAGGACATTTTTAATTCAGGCATCTGTTCTGCTTTCCTGATAGGGGACTAGTGTAGGAGGAGGGCACTAGCTCCCCATCAGTTACCTTCTGTTTGGGAAGCATTGCCAACGGGGTTGGGGAACTTCCATGAATCATGAAGCATGTAGATGCCTCTTGGGACATCTAAGCAGGGGAGCTGTTAGGGGACCGAGACATTGGAGGGAGCTGGTAAAAATCCCAGACTGACTCTCCAATGTGGTTGGAGAGGAGAATCTAAGTGAGAGAATGGTGGTGAAGGCAGGATATGGTGTAGTAGGCAAGTTAAATCCCACTTGGGGATGGGGTTGCGCAAGAGTTTGGGTTTTGCTGTATATGTAAAAAGCAACTATTTAGTAGAGCAATGATATGGCCACATTCGAATTATTCAGAATAAATCAGAACTTTACATTGCTGCCCAGCAGAACAAGGGGAAGCAGGAGGGCCATGACATTATGTTTGTTCATTTGTTTGCTAGTGCTCTACCACTCAAGTGAGCAGCACCTCCATTTCTACCTATTTGTTGGTTAATGGAAGATGAGTCTCGCAGATTTTCCTACCTGGATTGACTTTGAACCATGATCCTAGGATCTCAGCCTCATGAGTAGTTAGGATTAGAAGTGTGAGCCATCAGTGAGCCCAGCAAGGTTTCTTTTGCTTCCTTTCCTTTCCTTTCCCTTTCCCTTTCCCTTTCCCTTTCCCTTTCCTTTCTTTCCTTTCCCTTTTCCTCTTTCCTTCCTTTCTCTCTCCGCCTTTTTGTTCGGTCCTTCCTTCCTTCCTTCCTTCCTTCCTTCCTTCCTTCCTTCCTTCCTTCCTTCCTTCCTTTCTTCCTTCCTTTCTTCCTTTCTTTCTTTTTTTTTCTTTCTTTCTTTCTTTCTTTCTTTTTCTTTCTTTCCTCCTTCCTTCCTTCCTTCCTTCCTTCCTTCCTTCCTTCCTTCCTTCCTTCCTTCCTTCCTTCCTTCCTTCCTTCTTTCCTTCCTTCCTTCCTCTCTCTCTCTCTCTCCCTCTCTTTTACATTCTTTTTTGGATGCTGCTATTGGGCTTGAACTCACAGCCTGAAATCTGTCCTTTACCTTTTCACTCAAGGCTGGCACTCTGCCACCTTGAGCCATATTCCCACTTGCAGCTTTTTGGTGGTTAATTGGAGATGCATTTCACAAAAACATTCTGCGCTTATGAGTGTCAGTGTCACAGCCTTTATCTCTGAGATTGCCCATGCCTTACCTGTCTTCTGCTCCCAGGAATCTGTGCAGCCTGGGAGGCCAGCCTGGGCCTGACTGCAGCTCTCCTTTCCTTCCCAGGCTCTGCTGGCATGGGGGAGCACTCAGCACAGATGCAGACCTCATTGTCTCTAGAACTCACAGCCCTCTCTCCTGTGCAGGCCTGGGAAATGTATTTTAGAGGAATATTTCATTCTACTTGCTGCAGAGAAGTTCCCATATGGGCTTCTGCTCTCCTCTGAAACCCTCTTTTTGATCCTCTTTGAGCTTAAGCAGTTGGACAACAAAGAGAGGAAAGAAAACTCTTGCAGCTCCCACTGTCTGCAGAGCCATCCAGCTGGGGGTGGGGATAAAGAAGCACTGAGCCTGCTTGGGGGAAGCAAAGGGAGACAGGGAAAATAGAAGAAAGAAGCAAATTAATATTTCACCAAATGTTTTCCCATGGTGGCACATTGATGTTTGGTTTCAGAGCCAACAGGGAACAGAAGTGAGGACTATGGGAAAGGAGAGGGTGGGGGACACGCCTGGTGGGAACAGCCCATCTCAGCCAGTGAGAGGAAAGGTGGACTAAGGGGAAGGGGATGGCTTCTGACAGCTGCCCACAGATCAGAAACAGAGAGGTAGCAGCCTGCCACGCTGTGAACACATTCCATACTTGTCATATTTCTAGAAAGGTGCTAATGAATATTTCTTCAATAACTATATTTTTAGTGTTTCACCAACACCCTCTGACTGGTGTCAGAGTTAGACCAGACTCCGCCTGGTCAATTCTAACACTTGGTCTTTCTGGCTCCTCTCCCACAAGACCTACTGGAAAGCTCTAGTCCTGGTTGCTCTTATTAAAAAAATTATTATACTTCCCTAATCATTTTATCATGGAAAGCTTGGTGGCTTTAAGAACATGTAACCCTTACCACTATCCGTCTATATTCATCTTGCAAAACTGAACCTCTAGAATCAAAAATAAATTATGAATCGTATATGTAATTTATATATTCAGAATATATAGAGAATTGCAAGCATTCAACAATAAATAAAAAAAATAGCTAGCTGGGTGCTAGTGGCTCATGCCTATAATACTAGCTATTCAGGAGGCTGAGATCTAAGAATCACAGTACAAAGGCAGCCCAGGCCGAAATGTCTGTGAAGCTTATCTCCAATTAACCACCAAAAAGCCAGAAGTCCAGCTGTGGCTCAAGGTGTGGAGCAACAACTTTGAGCAGAAAATGCCAAGTGAGAGTGAGAGGACCCTGAACTCGAGCCCCAGTACTGGCATTAAAAAATAAATATAAAAGAAAAAACGTAGGACCTTGTCCATTAAACAAGTCACCATTTTCCCTTCCCCAGAACTGGCAACCAGAAATGAATTTAATTGCTCTTGGTGGCTCCTCTAAGTGAAAATATACAATATTTATCTTTTTGTGACTGGCTTATTTCTCTTGGCATAGTCTCCCCCAGTGTTTACCCATCTTACAACATATATCAGGATTTCATTCCTTAGAAAAGGCAAATCTTAACATAGGTGTGCACATGTCTCTTCAGGACCCTGATTTTAATTCCTTTGGGTAGTGTCATATGGGAATTCTGTTTTTAATTTTTAGGGGAACTACCATATGTTTTCTACAAGCAAGGGCACCAGTTTTCAACCAAAGTAAACACTGTACAGTGTTTAATTTGTTCACATGCTTGCCAATATTACAATTTTTTTCTTTCTTTTGTAGTAGCCATTTAATAAGTGTGAAGTGTTATCACATTGAAAGTTTTATTTGGAAATGTCACCCTTATGCTTGGAATGTTCTTGAGAATTTTTTCATGTGCTCATTGGTTTTTGTGATTCTTCTTTGGGTAAGTTCTACTACTCAAGTCCTTTGCTTGGTTTTGAATCAAATTGTTTTCCTTTATGTTGTTGTGTTAACAATTCTCTCTATATTCTGGATATTGATTTCTTATTACATATGATTACATATATGATTCATAATTTTTCATTCTACAGGGTTGCCTTTTACTCTGAGAATAGTATTTCTTTTTAAATTGATGTTTAGAGCATTTATGGGTTCATGGAAAAATTATAGTGTCTTTTGATGACCAGAAGATTTTAAATTTTTATGAAACCCTATTTCTCTATTCTTTTTCTTTGCTTGTCTCGTTTGTCATATCAAAGAAATCACTGTTACATAGTGTATTCAATAGCTCTGTTAGTCTATTTGTTTATTGTATTGCTCAAATTCCATTTCCTTCCTTATCTTTAATCTGTTCTATTCATTATTGAGAATTAGTTGTTGAATCTGCCAACTGTTTGATAGAACGCTGTTTCTCCCTTCAATCTGTTAATTTTCAATATTTAATTTTTGCTTTATGTATCTTGATGATCTAGTATATTTGTAATAACTATCTCTTCTTGTTCTACTGGACTTCTTGTTTAATATATACTATTTTTGTCTTATGTCTATGTCTCAATTTGAAGGCTTATTTTCTTTGCCATTTGCTGCTTCTATTAACATGGGAAGAAATATCTTTTCTGTCATTTTGCTTTTAACTTATTTGTGTCTTTGAATCTGAAGACTAATATACGTTTTTGTGCTTGTAGCTTAGCTGGAACTCAGGTCCTTGAGTTTTTGAGTGGCTTTATTACTGATGGCAGGTTCTCTGCCACTGAACCACACCTTCAGTTGAGCATTTTGCTGGTTAAATGGAGATAGAGTCTCACAAACTTTTCTGTCTTAGCTGGCTTCAAACTTTGATTTTCAGGGTCTCAGCCTACTGAGTACCTAGGATTACAAGCATGAGCCACTGGTACCTGGCTCTGATTTGAACCTTTAAAAGGTCTTTAGGCTGTGAGGTTGAGCAGATTATCAGGCTGTGTAGACTGTGGCTCCAGGAAGCCTGCTGATCTGAGAGAAGGCAACAGCATGGGCTGGTGCTGGCTGAGGATGCAGGGAGAGGTATCAGACACAGACAGCATCTTTTGAAAGGATTCCTGACAGCTCTGATGACATGTTGCATATGGAATGTGAGAAACAAGAAGCAATTGGTGACAACTGCTGCCTATTTGTTCTGCGCATCTGGAATAGCTAACTTAAATCCCACAGGAAGGTTATGGGTAGGGCAGATTTGGACATAATTGATGGCAGTGAATGGGAAAATAAACAGCTTAGCTTTGAGATTGGTTCAACATCCATTCTGATATTCTAGCTAGGCAGAATGGTGGTCCCCAAAGATGTCCATGGCCTACCCCCCAGGATCTTGGATTTCACAGATGAGATGAGGTTTGGGACATTGAGATGGGGAGATGACCCTGCATTATCTGGATGTGTCCAATGAGGTCACAAGTATCCGTATGGAAAGGAGGCAAAATTGTCAACGTCAGAAAATTAGATGTGGCAGGGGACACAGGAATTGGAGTGATATGCTATGAAATTGGAGAAAGAGGTGATAAATTAATCAGTACAGGAAAGCTGTTTATTTTGTGACTTCTGGGAGTTTTAATTGGTTGTTTGTTTGTTTCACAGCTTTTGGTTGGAAGAAGATTCACTGGAAACTTTAAAAAGTAACAGCCCTGCTAACATAACATTGATTTTGGCCCAATAAGATCCTTTCAAACTTCTGATCTTCAGAACTGCAGGGTAGACTTGGAAAAAATTATATTAAGTGAAGTAAGCCAAACTCAAAGAAACATAGGTCCCATGGTTTCCCTTATCTGCAATAACTAGTATATGTCTAGGACAAGCAGAAGAGGCCAAAAGCTATGTACATATAACCATATAACCTCAAGATAGGGACACAGGAGATGTTATCTTTCTTGTTGTTCTTTTTAATATACTTACAATGTACTATGTGATTTTTTTGTTTCTTTGTATGTTTCTTCCCACATTGTACAACCCCTATTGTCACTGCAGGGTAATAAGTTTATGTTGTCTTATATCATTGAGTTGTAGCAGTTAGTTATAGTGGCAATATGAGACTAATACACTGGAGAAGTTAAGTGTGTATTATATATAAATATGGGGTTCTGGAAATTCTTATCTTTCTCCATGCCAACTCTCACTCTTCGGTAGAATAATGTTTTTACACCTGTCTAGCAAGCATGAGGCCCTGAATTCAAACCTTATTACTGCCAAAATTACAATGCTCTTTCAGCAAACTCAGCTATCTTAACATTTAAAATCTGGGAACAGTTTTTTGAAGAGTAGATTAAGTGGATTTCTCAGTGCAAGTCTCCTGCTTTGTGTGTGTGTGTGTGTGTGTGTGTGTGTGTGTGTGTGTGTGTGTGTGTGTGTGTGTGTGTGTGTGTGTGTGTGCGCACATGCACCAGTACTGGCACTTGAATTTGGTCTTGTTCTCCCACTTGGCTTACTTGCTTACAGAAGTCATTCTACCATTTAAGGCATAACTTAGTCCAGCATTAGTTGGGTAACTGGAGATGGGATTTTGCAGACTTTTCTGTCTGTGCTGGGTTTGAAGTATGATCCTCCAGATCTAAGCTTTTTGTATACTTAGGATGATAGGCCTAAGCCATTGTTGTCTAGCTAAGTTTCTGTATTCCTAACTTTAGCTACTCCTCACAGTGCAATTGATATTCCCTATACCTGTGCCTTTTGCTTTATATAGAATGTGTTTTAAGATTTTAACAAAACATACATTCTGGAATGGAAATAGTGGTATTTGCAGTAATAGCAGAAAAAGATCCAGGAAAACTGAAGCAAAGAGTATGTCAGTACAGTCTTAATTAAATAAATAGTTTAGGAGCAAATGGTCTTTAAACCATAGTTTTGAATCTCTGAGCTCATGACTCAGTTACAGTATGAAACCAAAGAGTGGTATCTAAAATTGTTACCATGAAAACATACATGACTCGTGATTCTCATGAAAAGTAGGGAATTTTACAATATGTTTTACAAGCTAGATCTTAACCTAACTCAAACGTTTGAGTACATTGCCTCTTGGCTATGCTTCTTTTACCAGAAATTAACTTAATGCAATACTTAGTTCTTGGTGATGAAAGCTAATAAAGCATCACCGAACATTAACTGGATAAATTCCCACATAGTAATGAGAGAGTGACATATTTGCAGATGAAGCTCTATGCATAATCCCTGTTGGGAAATACCTTATCCCCAGAATTTCAAATAAATAGACAGAATCCAATCGAAAAGCAGCATAGTGCGCATATACTTGCAACAGCAAGGAATTTTGTATAGTATGTGGAATTATCTAAAAATTTCTTTAACAAATAGTTATATCCTGTTCACTGGGTACTTAGTTCTTCTCTAAGCCTTTTGCATATATTAACTGACTTTAATCCCTACAAAACAACCCTATAAGTAAAGTACTGCCATTGTTCTTATTTTACAGATAACAGAACTGAAGCACAGAAAGATAAAACAACTATTCAAGTGCCTCCAAATTCAAATGTGGGGATACTGGCTGTGGAGCTCCCCTCACTAAATTTTTCCAGCTGTGTGTGTGTGTGTGTGTGTGTGTGTGTGTAGTGCTGGAACTTGGACTTAAATTCAGGGCTTGGGCTTCTGCACTGTTTTCTAGCTTCTTTTGTTTAGGATTGGTACTCTACCACCTGAACCATACCTCCACTTCTGGCATTTTTCTGTTTAGTTGGAGATGCTATCTCATGTACCTTTTATGCCCAGGTGGCTTCAAACCATCATCCTCAGATCTCAATGTCCTGAGTAGCTAGGATTACAGGCAAAAGCCACAAGTGCCTAGCCTCCAGCTGTATTTTTGAGATGTGTTTTCTCTACCTCTGTGTCTTTGAATTGTAGTTTATATCAGTATTAACGGGACATCTCTTTAACACTTTTTGTTGTAGTTCAGGGTCTCTTTTTTCTTCAGCCAAGTCTAGGTTAGCTTGTTTGTTTTTTCCCTGTCAACTTTTGTCTCAAATTCAGTAGACAGATAATGGCCTTGCCAGACTTGATCATTCTTTTTTTTATTGTACCTTTTTATTATTAATTAATTAATTAATTTATTATTATTATTTTTATTGTGAAAATGCTGTACAGAAGAGTTACAATTACATGAGCAAGATAATGAGTACATTTCTTATCAAGCATTGTAGCCTCCTCCTTTGTTTCCCCTTCCCATCCCTTCACATCCTCCCCCAGCCCCTGCCCCCCAATCCGCCACCCCCCCACACACATGGGAAAGTTGTAAAGTTCGTTTTCGACATAACGACTAGTACATCTCATTGCTGCAATGGGTCCACCTGTATCCCTATTTAAATGATTTGTTTTTCCCCTTCCCCTCCACAAATTATGCCAACATGAAATACAGTGAAAGCAGGGGTTATACTGTGGGGAAGGGACATACAAAGCCACAAAGAAATAATCTTATAACTGTGTTAGAAACAATCGCATGAAAGAAAAAAACATTTGAATACATATCTTAGGGTTCATTTCCCTAACATCACCTTATCTGACCTTTTCTGCTTGAGTCAGACAAATACTAGATATTGCAAATAAGGGAAACCATGGGACCTATGTTTTTTTGGGCCTGGCTTACTTCACTTAATATAATTTTTTCCAAGTCTTTCCATTTCCTAACAAATGGGGCAATGTCATTCTTTCTGATGGAGGCATAGAATTCCATTGTATATATATACCACATTTTCTTGATCCATTCATCTACTGAGGGGCATCTGGGTTGGATCCATATCTTAGCTATAGTAAATAATGCTGCAATAAACATAGTCGTGCTGGTAGCTTTAGTGTGGTCTTGTTTGTAAGCATTTGGGTAAATGCCCCAAAGTGGGATTGCTGAGTCATAGAGGAGCTCTATGTGGAGTCTTTTGAGGAACCTCCATACTGCTTTCCAAAGTGGTTGAACAAGTTTACACTCCCACCAACAGTGCAGTAAGATTCCCTTCTGTCCACATCCCCTCCAGCATCTGTTGTTATTAAAAATCTTGATTTTAGCCATTCATGTGTCTATTGGCCATCCAATTTTCCTCTTCAGAGAAGTTTCTCTTTAAGTCTTTAGCCCACTTATTTATTGGGCAGTTGATTCTTTGAGGATTTGTTGTTGGGGGATTTAATTTTTTGAGTTCCAGGTATATTTTAGATATGAGACCCTTGTCTGTTGTATGGCTAGTGAAGATCTTCTCCCAATCCATGGGCTTTCTATTGATCTTGCTAGCTATGTCCTTTGCCATGCAGAAGCTCTGCAACTTCGTGCAATCCCATTTGCCCAACCTTTCTTTGATTTGTTGTGTTTCTAGGTCTCTATTAAGAAAATTTCGGCCTGTGCCAAGGAGACCTAGGGTTTTTCCTATTCCATCCTGTAATGTTTTCAGAGTGTCTGCTTTGACTCTAAGGTCTTTGATCCATTTGGAGTTGATTCTGGTGCAGGGTGATATATAAGGATCTAGCTTTAGTTTTCTACAAGTAGTTAACCAATTTTGCCAGCACCATTTACTGAAGAGGCTGTCTTTCTTCCATTCTATTTTTTTAACTTCCTTATCGAAGATTAGATGGCTGTAGGTCTGTAGGTTCATTTCTGGGATTTCAATTCTATTCCATTGGTCCTGAGGTCTGTTCTTGTGCCAGTACCAAGCTGTTTTGATTACTATGGCTTTATAGTAGAGTTTGAAATTTGGTATTGATAGTCCTCCAGCAGTGTTCTTTCTGTTGAGGATCGTTTTTGCTATTCAGGGTCTTTTATTGTTCCATATGAATTTTTGGATTGCCTCTTCTATATCCTTGAAGAATGAGGTTGGAATTTTGATAGGTATCTCGTTGAATTTGTAGGTAGCCTTGGGAAGTATTGTCATTTTCATGATGTTGATCTTTCCAATACAGGAGCATGGGAGTTTTTGCCATTTTTAAGTTCTGTTTTGATTTCCTTTTTCAGGTTTTTAAAGTTTCCATCATAGAGGTCCTTCACTTCTTTGGTTAAGTTAATTCCTAGGTATTTTATTTTTTGTGGAGCTATTACAAATGGAGTTGCTTTCCTAATTTCAGCCACACTTTTCTCATTGTTGGCATACAGAAAAGCCATTGATTTTTGAGGGTTAATTTTATACCTTGCTACTTTGTCAAAGTTTTGAATCAGCTTGAGTAATTTGGGAGTGGAGTCTATGGGATTCTTTAAATATAAGATCATCAGACTTGGTTATTCTTGTATAAAAATACATGCCATCTCTCCATATCCTATGCAATAGAGGTCTGACTCCTTAGTTCCCATGTGGTTGTAAACAAGGGAAACAGAACTGTGTGGGAAAGAAAGGCAAAGGAGGGCTGGAGGGGATCAGGGAGCTGCCCCAAACTGGGATAACAGAACCAGGGATGCTAGATGTGCTGTCGGCCCTTCATCTTGGCATGAACTATGTTGCTGCATGGCTTGTCACAGCTGGCGACATCTGCTGCAGCTGCTGCTGTCTGGGACTGTTTCACATCCACCCTGTTCTTTGAGTGTGTACTTGAGATCCAAAATCCTAAGTGAGAGCAATCATTTGCCTAGGCCTGGCTGGTTTGCCTGAGGCAAGGAGGATGAGTAACTCCCTCATTTTGCTTCTTTATTGCAATATAGATTCCTTGTTTCTGCCAAGACTTGACAGCCTTGAGAAGTGCTCAAGTAGGAAGCTGATTTGCTTCCAGGTAGCCAAAAACAGTGACAAAAGTCCCTGCCACAGTGTGGCTCTAACATTTTTATCTATAAGCCAAAAAAGATATGCATGCTGACACCTGCACACCCAGTAACTAAAAAGATATCAGCAAACAATTCTTCCCCATGGAAAGATGACCAGCTGATATTCTCTATTACATTTCTCATGTCTTAAAATACTAGTCATCACATACAACAAGGACTCAAGTTTGAAATTCTTCCTCTGCATTTTTCTGCATATAGTAGGGAGTATTTAGAGTATTCCTCCTGAGTTTGACCCGTGAAATGCTTACTGTATAATGGACAACCCTTTCTATAATTCAGGGCTTGAGATGGATGCAAAATAGGTCATTAAAGTTTGGCATTTATTACCTTGAAAACCAAGCAGTCAAAAAAAGAAGAAAAGAAGAATCTTTTGTCTACTGGAAAAACATTACTGTGTAGTTTCTGAATAGAAAACATTATATCACCAGAAGTCCCTAGTATAGAACTTTGGCATTTTTATAGCATGCCAGAAAAATTTCTATCAATAAAGATTTGTTAAAAAGATGAGTAGTTGATTAAAATACAGTTTTGTATCCTAGGAGGCAGATGTTTCATAAAGTACTTAATATTAGAATGGTAATAGGAATAAAATTTTAATGTGAACTCTTACCTAAACCTCTCTCTATTGAAAGACTAAACTTTTCTACTCATAGAAACATTTTTCTAATTAATGAGGAAAGGAAGAATATGAGATATCTACACCTTAATCACTAAAAAAAGGCAAATAAATTATAGTCTATCAATTTTTCAAAAAAAATGTGTGTGATGTTTTAGTTTTTGATGTTATTAAACAGTAATGTTTTACTATTAAACAGTAAGGATCTGACCTGTATTTAGGCCCTTTTCTGGGTGACATAGAGGCAATCAGGGATAGAATTCCAGTGTCTAGAAGCTGAATATCTGAAAGAAGAGTTAAAATTGAACTTGGTGGCTTGTGCTGATAATCCTCGCTAGTTGAGAGGCTGAGGCAGGAGAATCATGATTGGAGGCCAACTTAGTGCATAGCAAGACTTCATTTTTTTGAAAAAAAGTAGAAAAGAAAAATGAAGAGAGCATGTAAAACATTGTATCAATTAGAAAATGATAAGGATCAGGGAAAAGGAATAAATAAGAAACATAGAGATACTCTCGTGTCCAGTTTCTGAGGAGCAAGGTCTGTGGGGATGAAGTGAGACAGAGGGAATGGGAGAGGACCTTGCCTGTCTTCTCCAGTCTACCACGGCACAGCCTATGAGGCCACAGATCACAGATCCCCAGCCATGTACGATGAGGATTCCTGTCTTAGCAGCTAGTGTTTGGACCACTTTGGCATCAAGTCAGTTCATCTAATGAATGAACTGACAGTTCAGCGGGAAGAGCTTGGTGATGTTCCCACCTAGGCCTCTGTGGGGCTGACAGGTGCTGGGAGCTTGTTGGAAGGGGAAGCAGTGCTGGCCCCACGGACACCCCAGGATCAATGTTCACAGACACAGATGATCGCAGGGCTTGTTCCTCTCGTAGTCAGAAATGACAGATTTTTGCTTGTAAATTTGGATGAATCTTGTTGTGTTCTTCTGAGGGAACGGTCTGGGGTTGGAAGGAAAGCTTCAAGACAGGGACCCTACCCTGAAGAGCAGCCCACTGGCCAGACAAAAGTAGCTCATGCCTAGCTACTCAAGAGGCTGAGCAATCTGAGGATTGTGGTTCAAAGCCAGCCTAGCCAAGAAAGTTCATGAGATTAGTGTTCTCTAACTATTACACATGAAAGTGGAAGTGTGGCTCAAGTGGTAGAGCGCCAGCCTTGAGCGAAAAAGCTAAGGGACAGCACCCCGGCTGTGCACAAAAATAAATAAAAAAAAAATGAAAAAGCCAAGCTTATGCCTATAATCCTAGCTTCTTAGGAGGCTGAGCTGTAAGGATTATGGTTCAAAGCCAGCCCAGGTAGGAAGTCTGTGAAAGTCTGATCTCCAATTAACTACCACCTCCAAAATAGCTGGAAATGGCACTGTGCCTCAAAGTGGTAGACCACTAGCCTTGGGCCTTGAGCACAAAAGCTTAGGGAAAATGCCTAGGTCCTGGGTTCAAGCCCAATGACGGGTACCATAAAAATAAATAAATAAAAGAGCAGCAATCCACGTAGTGAATAGAGTATTGTTGGGAAAGGTGGAGATGAGACTATATAGAAATAACCATGAACTGGGCTGGGAAGGTGGCTCAGTGGTAGAGCACTTGCCTTGCATGCATGAGGCCCTGGGTTCAATTCCTCAGCATCACATAAGCAGAAAAAGACAGAAGTGGCACTGTGGCTCAAGTGGTAGAGTGCTAGCCTTGAGCTGAAGAGTTGAGGGACAGTGCCCAGGCCAAGAGGTCAGGCCCCACAACAGGACCCTCCCCCAAAAAACATAAAAAAAATAACCATGAGCAATAATGACAGGTAAGATAACTAACTATAAGCAAGGCACAGGCAGAAAGAGTGAGTGCAGCCAATGGCCTTAGCCCCAACCAGGAATGGATGTAGAATTGATAAGGTCTATAAGTTACTATTCTGTTTTCACAGTAGCAGTATCTTGTAGCTATGTTCTGTCTAACAAAATTAACCTAAACCTGTTAACGGATGGCATCATATTTGCCAAGGTATTTGCGTATTAGGAGATAGCTAAGCCCAGAATCTGCTCTCTAGGAACATGCACCATGGAGACAATACTGAAAAGTATTTCATGTGCTTTTTTTCAAAATGGAACTATTTCAGTGTCTTGGCAGATGGTCCAAAATAATAATTCTTTGTTTTGCTGATGATAGCCAACTCTATCAAAGATGAAATTCTTTGGGAATCAGTGGTTCATATCTGTAATCCTAACTAAGTTCAAGAGGCTAAGATCTGAGGATCATGTTTCAAAGCTAGCAGTGGCAGGAACTTGATCTCTAGTACATAACCAAAAAGCTAGAAGTAGAGCTGTGGCTCAAGGAGTATAGTACTAGCCTTGAGCAAAAAAGCTCAGGGACAGCATTCAGATCCTAAATTCAAGCCCCAGACCAGCACACACACACACACACACACACACACACACACACACACACACACACACACACACACACACACCTAGACATGGATGAACTTCTACCTTACTATATAGTCAATCTCTGGGACAGAAGCTAAGCATGTATTATTCACTGAAAGGTGTACAACTTTTAGAATGGAGAGAGGGGTATGGCATAACCAGAGGGCAAGTGAACTCAGGAACAACTCAGTGTTGGGTTGGAAATGGGTAGAGGAATGGGCCAGATACTAGTGGAAGATGCTCCAAGCTGCTACAAAAGAAATATGCCAATATGGAGCACCCTGGCCAGTGCTTCCTGAAATGAGCCAAGGCCAACAGCAGCTGACTCAGGATGACTTTTGCAGTCATTATTTCCTTTTGAGGTACAGTCAATCTGGTAGCATACAGTTGCATACTATATGTGGAATGGACTACAGTGGCATAACACTAACATTAATACCCAGCAGGTGATAAGTGCGCCATGTTTATTTTTCCCTCCTAATGTTATTACTAAAGCTCCAAGTCACAGTCTTTAGTTGAATTAAAATTCAGACAAGAGTCCACTGTGGCTCTCACTTGTAATCCTAGCTACTCAGGAGGCTGAGATCTGACAATTGAGTTCAGAGTCAAACTGGGCAGGGAAGTCTATGAGAATGCCATTTCCATTTACCTAGCAAAAAGCCAGAAGTGGAGGTATGACTCAAATGGTAGAGTGTCAGCTTTGAGCGGGGGGGGGGGGGGGGAACAAGAGACAAGGCCCTGAGTTTAAGCCCCAGTACTGGCACTAAAATTAAAAATAAGAGAACAAGAGATTGAGAGAACCTCCATACTACTTTCCAAAGTGGTTGAACAAGTTTATGCTCCCACGAACAATGCAGTAGGGTTCCCTTCTGTCCAGCATCTGTTATTATTAGAGTTCTTGATTATAGCCATTCTAAATGGGGTGAGGTGGAATCTCAATGTTCTTTTGATTTGCATTTCTTTTATGGCCAGGGAGGTTGAACATTTTTTTTATATGCCTATTGGCCATTCTTATTTCCTCTTCAGAGAAGTTTCTCCTTAAGTCTGTAGCCCACTTATTTATTGGACAGTTATTTCTTTGAGGATTTGATTTGGACAGTAGTATGGGGGTTCCTCAAAAGACTCTACATAGAGCTCCCCTATGACCCAGTAATCCTACTTTTGGGCATTTACCCAAATGATCACAAACAAGACCATACTAAAGCTACCAGCACAAAATTGGTTAATCACTTGTAGAAAACTAAAGCTAGATCCTTATATATCACCCTGCACCAGAATCAACTCCAAATGGATCAAAGACCTCAGAGTCAAAGCAGACACTCTGAAAACATTAAAGAATGGAATCTGAGAAACCCTAGGTCTCCTTGGCACAGGCCGAAATTTTCTTAATAGAGACCCAGAAACACAACAAATCAAAGAAAGGTTGGACAAATGGGATTGCATGAAATTGCAGAGCTTCTGCATGGCAAAGGACATAGCTAGCAAGATCAATAGAAAGCCCATGGATTGGGAGAAGATCTTCACTAGCCATACAACAGACAAGGGTCTCATATCTAAAATATACCTGGAACTCAAAAAATTAAATCCCCCAACAACAAATCTTCAAAGAAACAACTGCCCAATAAATAAGTGGGCTAAAGACTTAAAGAGAAACTTCTCTGAAGAGGAAAGAAGGATGGCCAATAGACACATGAAGAAATGCTCAACCTCCCTAGCCATAAAAGAAATGCAAATCAAAACAGCATTGAGATTCCACCTCACCCCAGTTAGAATGGCTATAATCAAGAACTCTAATAACAACAGATGCTGGAGGGGATGTGGACAGAAGGGAACCTTACTGCATTGTTGGTAGGAATGTAAGCTTGTTCAACCACTTTGGAAAGTAGTATGGAGGTTCCTCAAAAGACTCCACATAGAACTCCCCTATGACCCAGCAATCCCACTTTGGGGCATTTACCCAAATGCTTACAAACAAGACCACACTAAAGCTACCAGCACGACTATGTTTATTGCAGCATTATTTACCATAGCTAAGATATGGATCCAACCCAGATGCCCCTGAGTAGATGAATGGATCAAGAAAATGTGGTATATATACACAATGGAATTCTGTGCCTCCATCAGAAAGAATGACATTGCCCCATTTGTAAGGAAATGGAAAGACTTGGAAAAAATTACATTAAGTGAAGTAAGCCAGGCCCAAAGAAACATAGGTCCATGGTTTCCTTTATTTGCAATAACTAGTATATGTCTGAGACAAGCAGAAAAGGTCAGATAAGTTAATGTTAGGGAAATGAACCCTAAGATATGTATTCAAATGTTTTTTTCTTTCATGCGATTGTTTCTAACACATTTATAAGATTATTTCTTTGTTGCTTTGTATGTCCCTCCCCCACGGTATAACCCTTGCTTTCACTGTATTTGATATTGGTATAATTTGTGGAGGGGAAGGGAAAAATCCAATCGTTTAAATAGGGTTACAGGTGGACCCATTGCAACAATGAGATGTACAAGTCGTTATGTCAAAAACAAACTTTTCAACTTTGGTGGGGGAGGGGGTGAAGATCATTGGGTGGGTGGGTGAGGATGGGAAGGGATGGGAAGGGGAAACAAAGGAGGAGGCTACAATGCTTGATAAGAAATGTACTCATTATCTTGCCCATGTAATTGTAACCCCTCTGTACAGTATTTTCACAATTAAAAAAAAAAAGGCTATAAAAAATAAAGCTACCAGCACAACTATTCTTATTGCAGCATTATTTGCCATAGCTAAGATATGGAACCAACCCAGATACCCCTCAGTAGATGAATGGATCAAGAAAATGTGGTATGTATACACAATGGAATTCTGTGCCTCCATCAGAAATATGACATTGCCCCATTTGTAAGGAAATGGAAAGACTTGGAAAAAATTAAGTGAAGTAAGCCAGACACAAAGAAACATAGGTCCATGGTTTCCTTTATTTGCAATAACTAGTATATGTCTGAGACAAGCAGAAAAGGTCAGATAAGATGATGTTAAGCAAAATGAACCCCAAGATAAGGACACAAGTGGTTTTTTTCTTTCTTGCTATTGTTTCTAACATATTTATATGGTACCACATGATTTTGTTGTTGTTTTGTATGTTCCTCCCACATGGTATAACCCCTGTTTTCACTGTATTTGATGTTGGTATAATTTGTGGAAGGGAAGGGAAAAAACAAATTGTTTAAATAAGGATACAGGTGGACCCATTCAACAATGAGGTGTACAAGACACTATGTCGAAAAATGAACTTTACAATTTAGCTGGGGGTGGGGGTGGGGGGTGGGGGAGTGTAGTTGTAGAGATGGGAGGGAAGGGATGGTAGGAGTAAAACAAAGGAGGAAGCAACAATGCTTGATAGGAAATGTACTCATTACCTTGCTCATGTAATTGTAACCTCTCTGTACAGTATTTTAACAATAAGAAAAACTTATTTTATAAAAGGGATCGAGAGACAGACAGAGAGACAGAGACACAGAGGAGAGAGAGAGTGAGGGAGATGAGACTAATGACTTAGAGTATAGTCTTCTTGGTCTTACTTTGTGCTTAGATATAAACTTGTTAGGAATAGTAGACATGTTAAACTATCTGCTTAACAATAGGCAGATAATTTTTATCCTTAAGACCTGGGGAGACCTTTTGTTCTAGGCAGCTTGCTTCCTGATAGAATTAACATGCTTGGTAATTCAGAAATATCCACAAGTTGCTACTTTATAGGCAGCTGGAAAATCTTATCATTTGTCTCACAGGTGTCAAAATCCATGAATGTCTCATGACACAGTAACTTTATTCTCATTCAACTGGCTTACAGTTTCTTTAGAATCCTCCTTCTTTTGCTCTTAGGGACAAAGGCACCAATGTCCTCCTTATTCTGCTCAGCCACTGGGGAATCTGGGGACCTGCTCTGCTCCAAACAAACCAGAAGCTCTGCCAATTGCATTTCAGGTTCAGATGACTAATTTTCCATTGGTGCACTCTCCAGACGTGTAGTACAGTCACCTCCCCTAGACTCCTGAAACTAAATTTCACTTTTTAAACTAGAAAGTCAACAAATTGACCTTGATAATGAGTTGTAGCTTTAGTACTTCATTAAAATATTAGAAATCTTTGCCCTTTGAGGTTGTCTTTATCCTGCAAAATAAGGGATAGCCCCCCCCCCCCACAACCCTGTGTTCAAGTCCCAGTACTGAAAAAAGTTCCATTTTCCTGCCCTCCTGTTTCCTGTCCATCCCAAGCCCTATTTCTCAAAGGCTACAGATTTCAAATAATTTCTCTGTTTTTTCTTTCATTCAAAGAATGTTCTATTTGTATTCTTGTGGGGTTTTTGGGTCCATTTTGTATATTTTTAGTTGTTTTTTCTTCACTGGCATGAGGAACTCAGCTCCCTTACTGCACATACCTTCCCCCACCCTATTCCTACACTACCAAAATTTGGGTAAGTCAGCAGTAACTATTTACATTATATGATTATACTTACAATTTTCTGATGATCTCATTAGTGGACTGTGATGATTCATTTATTTCCTATGAAATATATTTTGGAAGTTTTTCCCTTCAAAATTAATAAATGCCACATGAAGTAAATTTTGTGGGCCCAGAAGCTATTTCTTCTTCCTTTTTACTGAGTCCTGGTTTTATTCAGAGTCTTCCTTTCGCTATTTGACTCAGCAACTCCTGATTATACTGTTTCCCATCTGTTTTCTTTGGTTTACTTGTCTTTGCTCTCTTCCTACTTCATTTACATCATCATTTTGCAGAAGTATATTCTTTAGAGGACAAGAAAATACACATATGTAGTGCACATATTGCATATGTAATATTTATATTTACATACCATATGATGAGTATTAGGTGAGCTCCTTTGAGATCTGTCTTTCCCATCCACATACAAATATAAGTAAGCATGAACCCAGATATGGAGCTGTTGCTTGAATCAAGATAATAGGATGTCAAAGACATAATTCCTATGTGTGTCTGATCATATAGAATGATATTTACCAAAATGAAGCCAAGAAAATGGAAATGAGGTTTTTTTCTATGTTGCTGTTTTCATTTTCTTGTTGTATTGTTTTTCTGTCTGTGGGGGGAGGGCAAGGGGACACAGAAATGGAGGGAAAAAGGATGAACAAATGAGACAGTGGTATTCACTAGACACTATGTTGAAAATGACTATACAACTTGTGGGTGGGGATAGTGGGGGGAAACGGGGAAAAAGAGTGAGGGAAGGGGTAACATTATCCAAAAGAAGTGTACTCATTACCTGACATGTAACTGTAACCCTTCCAAACATCACCTTTATAATAACAATACCCATCAATATCACAACTTCATTCTTCAATGAAATGGGAGAAGTAATCTAAAAATTCATATGGAACAATAAAAGACCCCGAATAGCATAAACAATCCTTTGCAGAAAGAAAAGTGCTGGAGGAACATCAATACCAAACTTCAAACTCTGCTACAAAGCTACAGTAATCAAAACAGACCTGAGGACCAATGGAATTGAACTGAAGGTCCAGGAATGAATGTGCATACCTATAGCCACCTAATCTTTGATAAGGGAGCCAAAAATAGAATGGAAGAAAGACAGCCTCTTCAGTAAGTGGTCCTGGCAAAATTGGTTTAACACCCTGTAGTAAACTAAAGTTAGATCCTTATATATCACCCTGCACCGGAATCAATTCCAAATGGATCAAAGACTTTGAAGTAAAAGCAGACACCCTGAAAACATTAAAGGAAGGAATAGGAGAAACTCCAGGGCTCCTTGGTACAGGTCAAAATTTTCTTCGTAAAGACCCAGAAACACAACAAATCTAAAAGAAAGGTTGGACAAATGGGATTGCATTAAGGCTTCTGCATGGCAAAGGACATAGCTAGCAAGATCAATGAAAAGTCCACGGATTAGGAGAAGATCTTCACCAGTCATATAACAGACAAGAGCCTCACATCCAAAATATACTTAGAACTCAAAAGAATAAATCCTCCAAAAACAAATCCTCAAAAAACAACTGCCCTATTAATAAGTGGGCTAAGGACTTAAGAGAGATTTTTCTGAAGAGGAAATAAGAATGGCCAATTGACACATGAAGAAATGCTCGACTTCTCTGGCCATAAAAGAAATGCAAGGGCTGGGGAGGTGGCTCAGTGGTAGAATGCTTGCCTTGCATGCATAAGGACCTGGGTTCAATTCTTCAGCACCACATAAGCAATAAAAGTCAGAAGTGGCGCTGTGACTCAAGTGCTAGCTTTGAGCTGAAGAGCTGAGGGTCAGTGCCCAGGCCCAGAGTTCAGGCCCCATGACCAACAAAGAAAGAAAGGAAGGAAGGAAGGAAGGAAGGAAGGAAGGAAGGAAGGAAGGAAGGAAGGAAGGAAGGAAGGAAGAAAGAAAGAAAAAAGAAATGCAAATCAAAACAACACTTAGATTCCACCTCACCCCAGTTAGAATGGCTATAATCAAGAACTCTAATAACAACAGATGCTGGAAGGGATGTGGACAGAAGGGAACTCTATATACTGTTGGTGGGAGTGTAAACTTGTTCAACCATTCTGGAAAGCAGTATAGAGGTTCCTCAAAAGACTACACATAGAGCTCCCCTATGACCCAGCAATCCCACTTGTGGACATTTATCCAAATGATCACAAACAAGGCAATACTAAAGCTACCAGCACAACTCTGTTTATTGCAGTATTATTCACCATAGCTAAGATATGGAACCAACCCAGATGCCCCTCAGTAGATGAATGGATCAAGAAAATATGATTATATAATGGAATTCTATGCTTCCATCAGAAAGAATGACACATCCCCATTTGTTAGAAAATGGAAAGACTTGGAAAAAATCTTATTAAGTGAAGTAAGCCAGACCCAAAGAAATACAGGTCTCATGTTTTCCCTTATTTTCAATAATTAGTGTACATCTAGGATAATATTTGTCAGCTGAGCAGAAAAGCTCAAAATCTATGTACATGTGACTATATAAGATGATGATAAGTGAAAGGAACCCCAGGATATAGACTCAAAAGACCTTTCTTTGTTGTTGTTTTTAATATACTATGTGATTTTTTTGGTATGGTCTTCCCTCTATGGTATATCCCTTGTTGTCACTGTATTTAATTTTTTATATACATTTGTATTTATATATTTTATGTATTTATATATTTTATATATACATTTGTATATACATTTATCTAATTTGGGTAGGGGAAGGGTAATAACAAAATGCTGAAACAAGGACACAGCAAGGACACAGTCTCATTGCAACAATGAGACTCACAAGACACTATGTTGGAAATGAACTTTACAGTTTGAGGAGGAGGGTAGGGGAGGTTGGGAAGGTAAGGGATGGTAGGGAGAAAAAGAAAGGAGGGGGTAACAATGTTCAACAAGAAATGTACTCATTACCTTACTCATGTAACTTCAACCCTCCCTACCCACTGTATAACATCTTTACAATAAAATAAAATTTTTAAAAAAATAATTTAAAAAGACACTAGGATGAATTATCCTAAGATTTCCTAGCAAGTGTAGGAGAATCTGTACACCAGAATTAATTCTATGTAGGAGCTGTTGCTGGTGGCTCATTCCCACAATCTTTGCTGCTCAGAAAATTGAAATCCAAAGTATCAAAATTTGAAACCAGCCTGACAGAATAAGTCATTGAGACTATCTCCAAAATAATTAGAGGCATGGCTCAAGTGGTAGAATGCTACTAGAACAAGCAATGTGAACAAATGTGATACTAAAAAAAAGCAAAGGGAAAAATTCGTTCCACATAGTCTGGCATTTCAGTCAATATTGGGCCATGAATACATTGGTGATCCTGTGAGATTAAGTCATCTAGTTACATTTGAGCCATCTGAGCCATGTTAGTTTGAGTAAATACAGTATGATGATACATAGGGATGAAATTACCTTACAACACAATTCTCAGAAAAAAATCTATGGAGTGTTGCATAGCTGTCTTGATTATTTCCCATTTAAAAATGTGCTTGTTGTACTTACTCTTGAGATTAGTTTAGCAAGGTATAGAATTATAGTTGAAAATCATGGTGCCTTTCAGGGTTATCATGGCCTCCCTGTTTCACATACTCAATTCTACTGTCAGTAAATCTGTTGCTAGTGTATTTTTGGTCTGTTTTCTGTTTTCTGGAAGATTTAGGCCCTTTATTCTAAGAGCACTGAACTGGATTTGATGTAGTGCACTCTTTAAATTTGGGGATTTTTGTTTCTTCAATATTGAAAACTTTGTTTCTTTGGTAATTTTTCTCTTTTGTTTCCTCGGTTCACCCCTGCCTCCACCCCTAGCATATCTATTAGAATTTTACAGATCCCAGCTTTATCTTCTGATTACTTTATGTTTTCCCTATAGATTTCTCCTTTGGGAAATTTTTTTGTACCTTGTCTTTAAAGCGCTTAATACCTTCTATTGATTTTCGCATCTTTAAAAAATTAATCAGTAAATTAATTCACTTACTGTTTATTTACTTCTGAGGATTTGTCAAATTTCATAAACCTGCAGATCAAAATGAAAGTTTATTATAGACAAATTAAAAGTTTAAAAATGCTTTCTGTCTTTTATAAAACTTTGCTTTCCATTTGAAGACTTTCTAGTTTATTTGGTAAGAAATACATAGACATATACACAGTTCTGCATAAGTACTCACATACATATACACACACATGAACACAGACAAATGCATAAATATTGGTACATACAAACACATTCCAAAACATACATGTGCACACATTCATATTCATATACACTCATACTCATATATACATATTCACATCTGTATGAAATATAAAGCAAAGTAATCACTTCTTAGCATTTTACTCTCAACAGATTTAGCTATCTTTCTATTTTAAAGCCCCTTAGGTTTCCCCATTTCCTTCCTTTCCTTTCTCTCTCTCCCTTTTTTCCCTTTTATAATTTCCCTTCCCTCTCCTCCTCTTTCTTTCCTTCCTTTTTTCCCTCAAACCTTCTTGGAACAAACCCTGACTTTGGGTGGGGAATGGTAACTTGGCTTATTTGTCCATTATCACCTTTCAGGTCAATCAGAGATTCTACCAGTACTCTTCTCCCCTCCTCTCTCTTCAGATATGTCACAGGCCAGTGATACATACATCCCTTCCCTTGGGGTGGGGAGGCCACCACCTTGGGTCTCTCAGGACCCTACTCTCAATCTGTCTGGCTGCTTGGGCAGCTCTGCCTCTGCTGGAGAAAGGATTCTTCTGTTTTCCTTTCAATGCAGGGATCTTTATTGATGTCAGAACCTGCTCACACCCAAAGCCTTGTCAATCAGGAGTCCTGGTCTCCTCTCCCCTTTAGAAAGGTCCTCACATTTTTAGGAGTAGGAGTCCTACTATAGTTTGTAGAGTAAATGTCTCTAAAAGGTCAATATATCAAAGGCTTGCTCCCCAGGACTGCACTTTGAAATGTGGGACCTGCTGGGAAGCTTGAGTCATTGGGAGTCTCACTATGAAGAGGATTTGTGAATCCTAATTGCTCTTTCCTATCTATTTCCTAACTGGTGATATAATCAGTTTGTTTTTACCACATACTTCCACTGTGACATGTTGCACTTGCCAAAGGCCCAAAGCCATGGACCTGCCCCATCTTACACTGGAACCTAAAGATTCAGAAGCCAAAAGGAACCCTCTCTTTCTTTCTTTCTTTCTTTCTTTCTTTCTTTCTTTCTTTCTTTCTTTCTTTCTTTCTTTCTTTCTTTCTTTCTTTCTTTCTTTCTTTCTTTCTTTCTTTCTTTCTCTCTCTCTCTTCTTTCTTTCTTTCTTCCTTCATCTGTCTCTCTCTCTCTTTCTTTCCTTCTGTTTTTCTTTTTTGTTCTGGTTCTGGGGGGTGAATTTTGGACCTGAGTGTTACTCAAAGCTAGTGCTCTCCCACTTGAGCCACAGCTCTATGTCTGGCTTTTTGTTTGTTAATTGAAGATAATAGTCTCACAGACTTTCCTTCTTCAGGTTGGCTTGAAACTAGGATTCTCAGATCTCAAGCCTCTTGAATAG
The DNA here is from genome assembly GCF_019054845.1 of Dipodomys spectabilis. NCBI lineage: Eukaryota > Metazoa > Chordata > Mammalia > Rodentia > Heteromyidae > Dipodomys > Dipodomys spectabilis. The sequence goes on from NW_024870772.1 coordinate 32,237,642, forward strand.
CTATGATTACAGTCTTGAGCCACCTGAACCTGACTTGAACCTTTTCTTTTTATAAATTAATTAACTCTGATATTTCATCATAGTAATTGGAAGCTGACTAATACAAGTCCAAAGAGTAGACCTGGAATAGATTCCTTCAGTCAGTAGTCAATATGTAGACATATTAGTCCTAGTAACTGGATAGATGACTATCCTGATGAGAAAAACTATATCTGGGGTCACTTATCTCCCTGGAAGCTGTCAGGACCATATGGCAAGAAGAATACTTTAGTACCATAGCACCTTTGCTAGGCCTAACACATGTGTGTCCATGTCACATATGTGATTGTAAAGTACTGTGTAGAACTCTCTTGTTAGCTTTAGCTATTTTACTTAAAAATAAGCATAAGAATTTTGGCATTTCTTTGAGAGTCCTTGATTGAAATGGGATGTGTTTAGGAATTTCATGCTGTTTAACAGTGAATTTCTAAGATATTATTTTAAATATTGAAAGCATGCCCATTGAAATACTTATTTAGGTGTGTGCTTACTGCAAATGTTTTGTTTGTATTGCTTAGGGAAGTTGTCCACTTTAATAATGGACACGTATAAAGCCTCAGGCACTTCATAAAATGCTAGAATAACTCTGGGGTTATTGAGAGCTCTTTTCAAAAGCATCCTAACATTGGTTCAGAATACTAGTACTTTTCATTATTTTCTTTCAAGCTTTAGTGAAATAGAGGATTCTTACAAATCAACAAAAGCATTTTTATTCACTCATCTTGGTTGTACAAAAATATCAGTCAGTGTCTCCCAGCATATGTCCTTTATTTTCCTCTGATTATTTCCAGGTACCAAGTTGTTCATAGCTCAATAACATTTCCAGTCTCCTCCTTAGAAATAAAGATACCTCAAGTATGGTGATCCACTATGCCTTGTTCCTTGCACAACAGAACTAATGAAAACAGAGACTTTTAGGGAAGTCTTGGGCTGCTAATGTCTCCATCTTTCTATTTCATTAGAAGTTTAATATTTACTTATTACAGCTTATTTATTTGCTTTCTCCTCCTCATGACTCTTTTGGCTTGATCTGCATTGTGATGTTATTTAGCTCCATCCTTTTATGCTCTGCTTCATCGATGGAAGATAGGTTATAAGTTTCTGATGTGAGATAAAAGAAATTGGGAGGAAATAAAAAAAGGGATTTGAAGGAGTCCCATTTATCATGACTTGGTGCAGGCATTTGAGCTATAGGTGATCGTTGCTTTATCCCTGATGAGGCTTCAGAGATTTCTTCCTTCCTTTCAGGTAGCCCTTAGGATTATACCCTCTGGATCCACAGATAAGCAAAGGGTCACGGGCTGCCTCAGCCACGACTGCCTTAACACAGATCTGTGGTGAGCATGCGCGTTAAGTGTGTATGGCCTGCTCATTCCTACTTCTTCAAAGTGAGCTCTCTTGGAGATGCTGGGGGAGTGGAGTCAGAGAAAGTCTGAAAACCTGCTGCCCTTTCCCCTGCGTTGGGCTAGGTCTCAGTTCCCCACAACCTTCCCTGTAGGAATTAGCCTTGCTTTTCTCTCTTGCTCTGGTGACTTCAAGGATTCTCCTGAGGCTGCTTGGTCTAGTCTGTCCAACTTGTAGGGAAAATTGTAAGACAGGAAAGAAGGTTTGGGACCATGTTTATTGGGATACTTAGATAAAGCATGTGGGAAGGAATTGGTTAACAAAATATTATAGCTATTCAAGTGGCTGAGATCTGGGGATCAATGTTTGAAGCCAGCCTAGGCAGAGAAAAAACAAACAACAAAAAACCCACAAAAAAATAACAAGCAAAATAATTGCTTCCCACATCTCCAGCAAGAATAGAGTTCCAAACTTATCTGATTCAGCCCCTGGAGAGCAATCAGAACACTTGTATGCAAATACATTCTTTTTTTCCATCATTCAAGAGTGATTTGCTTTTACCCAGATTTGGAATTTATGTCTGCTTTTTTGACATGAATTTATTAAACTCAAGCACAAAATACTGTTAGCAGAAAACTTAGTTTCTTTGGTAGCATTTTGTAAGCAGCATATTAAGCTTCAATGTGTTAGCTTTGCTTACCTGTCTCACACAGTAACAGCCAAGAATTTATCACCAATTTGTGATGGTCAGAGTGGTGTTTCTCACTGCCTTTTAAAACTGTCAATCTTTTAAACTAGACAGGGAAAAAATGTTTCTCTTTTCCTAGAACTGATAACTCCCAGTTTATCTGGCAAGACAGATAGGGATTGCAAGATAATTGAATCCAGAGATAATCCCATACCTCATTTTATGTTTTTTTTTTTTTTCTCCTCACTTCTTTGTTCCTAAAATCCTTTTTCAGAGCAAGCAGTGTTTGACAGATTGGAGTTTCCTGGCTGATTCCTTAGCACTTCACCACTGGTGGAGAAACAAGTCATTAGAACTTAAGGAAGTGGGTAGCTGGAGGAGGGCAAGTAACTTCATCATCACCCAAACCCTAGTACCTCAGTTTTGAAGGATACACCCTGTGGTATGAGTGAGAAACCCACTTGGCTGCTTGTACAGCTACACATGCACACATACATACATTTCAAGAGGCAAAGATCTCAAAAATCGGAAAGCCTCAGATAGAATTTCTGTTTCCTTGTTTTGATGTCACTCTTAATATTATTTTCGTTTTTAGTAAGTCTTTTATTGTGAGAGGAGGGGTTACAGTTACATGAGCAAGGTAATGAGTACATTTCTTATCAAGCATTGTTGTTTCCTCCTTTGTTTTCCCCTACCATCCCTTCCCTCCCATCTCTACAACTACACTCCCGCCCCTCCCCACCTAAGTTCCTTTTTCAACATAGCATCTTGTACATCTCATGTTGCAATGAGTCAACCTGTATCCCTGTTTAAACAATTTGTTTCTTCTCTTCCCCTCCCCAAATTATGCCAACATCAAATACAGTGAAAATAGGAGATATATTGTGGGGGAGGGACATACAAAACAACAAAAAAATTACGTGGTACCTTATAAATACTTTAGAAGTAATAGCAAGCAAGAAAAAACCACTTGTGTCCTTACCTTGGGGTTCATTTCGCTTAACATCTTATTTGACCTTTTCTGCTTGTGTCTGACATATACTAGATATTGCAAATAAGGGAAACCATGGGACTTATGTTTCTTTGGGCCTGGCTTACTTCACTTAATATAATTTTTTCCAAGTCTTTCCATTTCCTTCCTAACAAATGGGGCAATGTCATTCTTTCTGATGGAGGCATAGAATTCCATTGTGTATATATACCACATTTTCTTGATCCATTCATCTACTGAGCGGCATCTGGGTTGGTTCCATATCTTAGCTATGGTAAATAATGCTGCAATAAACATAGTTGTGCTGGTAGTTTTAGTATGGTTTTCTTTGTGATTGTTTTGGTAAATGCCCCAAAGTGGGATTACTGAGTCATAGGGGAGCTCTATGTAGAGTCTTTTGAGGAACCTCCATACTGCTTTCCAAAGTGATTGAACAAGTTTACATTCCCACAACAATGCAGTAGGGTTCCCTTCTGTCCACATCCCCTCCAGCATCTGTTGTTATTAGAGTTCTTGATTATAGCCATTCTAACTGGGGTGAGATGGTATCTCAATGTTGTTTTGATTTGCATTTCTTTTATTGCTAGAGAAGTTGAGCATTTCTTCATGTGTCTATTGACCATTCTTATTTCCTCTTCAGAAAAGTTTCTCTTTAAGTCTTTAGCCCACTTATTTATTGGGCAGTTGTTTCTTTGAGGATTTGTTGTTGGGGATTTAATTTGTTTTAACAACATATTTTTATTACCAAATGCCTTTCCTTTATTACCATAATTATTAGCTATATGCATATTCTATTCCCTTTGCTCAGGAGTTGGAAATTTTTGTGAGGACTTGGCTATCTTTTATTTCCTGTTGCTTCTTGCAGTGACTTGTTTTAGAAAAAAAAAGATACTCAGGAAAGTGAATCTATCTCTTGAGAGCCTTTTTTCATCCTCTTTCAATGTGGTCTTTCCTTTCTTATCTCCCTGACTCATAAGGCCTTGTTCCAGCTCTGAGGAGGTGGGTGAGCACTAGACCAGGACATGAAGAGTCATTCCCCACCCTGCTAGCAATGGACCCCAAAGTAGACTTGGAGTAAATCACACAGCCTCCAAAATCTGTAGTTTTTATGTTTATAAAAGAGAAGGTTGACTGATTAATAGTGTAACAGTAACAGTGATTCTGCAATGAATATACTATCATCATGGAATTACCAAGATTGGTAAATTAATTAGGAAAGATAAAATGATGCTACCATGTTAATATATCCAACAAATACTTTTTGAGTGCCTGCAATGCACTGAGTTCTTGTTGGTCACTGGGATCTTTGCTGAACAAACTTATTGTGTGTACCTCATTTGGCATAAGGTAAAGGCAAGCTAAAATATGATTTTATTTTATTTTATTTTTTGCTATTCCTAGGGCTTGAACTGAAGGCCTAGGCACTGTTCCTGAACTTCTTTGTGTGCCAGGCTAGCACTCTATCACTTGAGCCACAATGCCACTTTTGGCTCTTTGTTTTTCCTGAGTAGTTTATTGCACACAAGAATGTCATGGACTTTCTTGCTCTGGCTGGCTTCAAACCATGATCCTCAGATCTCAGCCTCTTGAGTAGCTAGAATTACAAGTGTGAGCCACAGGCTCCTGGCATCACAAAATATGTTTACTTTCTAGCATTAAAAATGGATGATTCTGAGCAGGCTGAGAATGGCTACTTAAGGTCATAGACTGTGTTCAAATTCAGCTCTTCTAGTTAATTTCATGTTATTTCACTTTCTCTGCCTTGGTTTTATCATCAGTAAAATGGAGTAACAGTGTTATTACTAGATTGTTAAACAGAGCAATGAAATATGTAATAGTGGTAAGTACTTTCAATTGCTAGTGTTGAATGAACTTTATCTAGTTAAAAAATGCTTTCCAAGCCCATTGTTGGAGGGTCATACCTGTAATTCTAGCTGCTCAGGAGGCCGAGATTTGAGGATTGCAATTCAAAGCCAGCCCAGCATAAAGGTTCTTCAGCTGCCTATCTCCAACTAACCAGCAAAAAGCTGAAAGTGGAGGAGTGGCTCCAGTGCTGGAGTGCCAACCTTAATGAAAAATCTGAGCCAAAGCCCCAAGTTCAAACCCCAATACTGACATGCACATATACCAAAGTGCTTTTCAATGCATGCTGTGTGCCAGGGACTACTCCAGGCTTGGGGATATAGAGTCAAGAGGAAGGGACTGTCTGCTATCCTGGAGTCCAGGTAAGACTGAGAAGAGGCAGGTCATGAACAGGTAAATGAGAAGTACATTCTGAATGGGGTAATTTTATGTCTTGTTTACATCTAGAACTGTGGTCTTTCCCTGAGTTTAGCAATTTTGAATTCACAAAACATTTCAATTCCACACAAAAGCCTGCTTTTGAACTTATGGTTATCATCATTCATATCTGTGAACAAGTCAATGACCTGATACACCTGGGGCATGGAAAGCATTCTAGGATGTGAAGCATGGACCCTCACTACCACAAAATGAACTGTCAGTAGACCTAACCTCTAGATGAATTTCATTCACTGTATCAAGTGCAAGAATCTAGACACAACGGCTGCAGACAGGATGGTTACAAGGGAGGGAAATTCTAGGAAAGGCAAATTTGTAGGAACAGAAACAAGGTCTTGGGTTCCTACGGACTAGGGATTGGAACAATATTTAGAGCTTACTGTTTTATTTCTCCCTTTCAGTTGTGGTAGATGCAATGCTTTCTGTGTTTACCAAAATGTGCAAAAGTGTACAATAAGATGATTCATTCTATTTTATGTAGAAAAAATTTTCAATTTGAATGATTGATTCCAATTACAAAAGTTTCAAGGCAGGAAATAGAGAGATTGAAGGATAGTATGAAGATTGGTACTTGGTTTTCTTTTTTTCTTGAAGGCAGTATGTATTTATTACCAAATAATTATAGGACATCCACTGTATGCCAGGCCCTGCTGTAAACAAAACAAAAATCCCCAGACGGAGTTTAGCATTGTGATAGTATTCAGGCAGGGCTTCTGAAGGAAAAGATGCTGTAAAGGTACATGCATCGCTTTTCCGTGATTGTCTAAAACTATATTTCCTGAAAAGGAAATTGTTTACTAAATTATAGTGAGAGTGTTCATTAAAAATGGGCAAAAATGAAAATATAGTCAGGCATGGGTGACCCAATCTTATAATCCGAGCTACTTAGGAGGCTGAGATCTGAGGCTTGACGTTCAAAGCCCACACAGGCAGGAAAACTCCTAGAGACTCTTATCTCCAATTAATACCCCCCCCCCTGAAAAAAAGAAAGCCAGAAGTGTAGTTGGATAGATCAAGTAGTAGAGTGCTAGCCTTGAGGAGAAAGAAGTCAGAGACAGAGCCCAGACCCTGAGTTCAAGCCCTGGACCAGGTGTGTGCGCGCGCACGCACACACACACCCACACTCACCCCCCCCCCCCACACACACACAAAGACAAAATATGTACTATATATTTGCATGGGAGGAAGTTCATGCATACAGACTCAAAACATGGGGTTAGACAATTCATTCCATGAGTGTAAAACTAATAATCTTGATATGTTATAGATAACACTCTATTTCCTAGAATGGATTTAGGGGATTTTAGTAAATTTGTCTTTGTGTGTATATGTGTGCTAGTCCTGAAGCTTGAACTTATGGCCTGGGTGCTGTCCCTGAGCTTTTGTGCTCAAGGCTAGAGCTCTACCACTTTGAGCCACAGCTCCATTTCTGGATTTTTCATATTTAATTGTAGATGAGATTCTCAACAGACTTTCCTGCCTGGGCTCACTTTGAACTGAGATCCTCACATCACAGCCTTTCGAGTCACTAGGATTACAGGTGTAAGCCAATGGTGCCCATTATTTTTTTTGTTTTGTTTTGTTTTTTACTAGGAATGAGGTTTGAATTCAGCACCTCACTTCTGCTAGTCAGGTACTATACTGCTGAGCCATGCCTCCAGTTCTTTTTTGCTTTAGCCCAGCTGCAATTGTTGTCTTTTTCCCCATGCTCTAGGAATTCATTTTTCAAAGTAAATAGGTAATGTAAAATTTCCATCTTGGGAAAAAAATCATTCAAGATAAAACAAAACAAAGTATTATTCACCTCAAGCAAGGAAGAGGAACTTGAATTTTATGGGATGAAATTGTGTCTTGGAAAGGATTTTTTAAAAAGAGTAAAACAAATGCTCATGTTGAAAAATGTGCATGAAGCTTATCTAGGAGAAACATGCAAATTTTATTGGAGGCACTTTACATATCAATAAACATAATTTACTAAAACATCAGATTGCTGTATACTGTGGAAAGACAATGCTACAGTCTCTCTTGGTCCTCTGAAGGGAGAATAACTGTATTTCACTTTTTATGTCAAGTAAAAATAAAAGTGCCAATGCTACCTCAAAAAATATTCTAAGCACTGTCTTTTTTATATATTAGAATAAAATGTGGCATTATCCAAGCTAAACCCATAAGATAGGCAGAGCAAAGCTGGCTCCAGAGAGCTGTTACATTTTACATTATGTGGCCCACTGTCGTAAAATTCAGGACCATGGACAGCTAAACATTCCCTAGTGTATCCTGACATTCCCCCAACTGATAATTGGGTTCGTAACCTTATTATAGTGGAACTGAAGTTGTAAAGTTTATTTCACCCCAGAGCATCAAGATTACCTGCAATTATGCCTGCTGAGAATAAACATGTGCAGGTTGAACATCGCTAATCCAAAATTCCAAGACCAATGCCCAGAAACATTTTCAGCACTGACATGATACCATAACCAGAAGTTTTCACACTTGACCTCAGGTGATAGTCTCAGAAAAACTCAGATGCATTAAAATATTAAATAGCATTACTTTCAGGGTCAATCTATTTCATGAGTCAAAAATGAATATGCACCGGGTGCCGGTGGCTTATGCCTGTAATCCTAGCTACTCAGGAGGCTGAAATCTGAGGATTGCGGTTCAAAGCCAGCCTGGGAAGGAAAAGCCCATGAGACTCTTATCTCCAATAAACCACGCCAGAAGTGGCACTATGGCCCAAGTGGTAGAGAGCTAACCTTGAGCTGAAGAGCTGAAGGACAGTGCTCAGGCCCAGAGTTCAAGCCCTGTGACCTACCCCCCCCCCAAAAAAAAAATGAATATGCATCCAGTGGAAAAAACTTTCTAAGTGAGATGGCCAATTATTCCCAGAGATTGTGAACCTAGGAGGGTTGAAGGATGTCTGGTGATTAAAAATAGACAGAGTCAGTTTTGCTTTTTAGCAAGAAGAGAGCATAAAGCCCCAACTACAACCATGTTTTTCATAATGACAGTGTTCAGCAACAAACACAATATAAGACAGGAGCTCTGTAACATTTCAATAAACCTGAAAATCCTTTTTGCTAGTGAACTCAGAGCCACCATAAGTCATATCATAGTGCATTCTATGTGTCTGTGACATAAGTGTCTGTGACACTGACATAGCACATCTATTGTGATGCTGCCATCATAAACATATATAGCAGCTACAGTTGCACAGTACCTGATAACAAGCAACTGTGTTACCATGATTTTTAAAAATTATTTTAGAAGGGAACCTTACTGCATTGTTGGTGGGAGTGTAAACTTGTTCAACCACTTTGGAAAGTAGTATGGAGGTTCTCAAAAGACTCCACATAGAGCTCCCCTATGGCCCAGCAATCCCACTTTTGGGCATTTACCCAAATGTTTACAAATAAGACCACACTAAAGCTACCAGCAGGACTATGTTTATTGCAGCATTATTTACCATAGCTAAGATATGGAACCAACCCAGAGCCCCTCAGTAGATGAATGGATCAAGAAAATGTGGTATATATCCACAGTGGAATTCTATGCCTCCATCAGAAAGAATGACATTGCCCCATTTGTTAGGAAATGGAAAGACTTGGAAAAAATTATATTAAGTGAAGTAAGCCAGGCCCAAAGAAACATAGGTCCCATGGTTTCCCTTATTTGCAATATCTAGTATATGTATGAGTCAAGCAGAAAAGGTCAGATACGGTGATGTTAGAGAAATGAACCCTAAGATATGTATTCAAATGTTTTTTCTTTCATGTGATTGTTTCTACCACATTTATAAGATTATTTCTTTGTTGCTTTGTATGTCCCTCCCCCACAGTATAACCCCTGCTTTCACTGTATTTGATGTCAGTATAATTTGTGGAGGGGAAGGGGAAAAACAAATCGTTTAAATAGGGATACAGGTGGACCCATTGCAACAATGAGATGTACAAGTCGTTATGTCAAAAACGAACTTTACAACTTTGGTGAGGGGGGGGAGTAGGGGGGGAGTGGGGAGGATTTGGGTGGGGTGTGGGGGGAGGATGGGAAGGGATGGGAAGGGGAAACAAAGGAGGAGGCTACAATGCTTGATAAGAAATGTACTCATTATCTTGCCCATGTAATTGTAACCCCTCTGTACAGTATTTTCACAATAAAAAAAACAATAATGAAAAAAACATTTTAGGTGTTTCTCCTACTTACATAAAAATTTTCCTGTAAACAATATCCCATGTTACCCTGGCAACACCTCACATATTTTATTAGCAGCATCTTTGGTTCCAATCCAGAGACCCTGTCTAGTTGAGCATGGTGGTTCATGCCTATGATTACAGTACTTGGGAGAATGAGACAGGAAGATCCAGGCCAGGATTCCAGGCCAGCCTGAGTGACAGAGTGATATACTGTCTCAAAGAAAAAAATAAAACAGGAAAAGGGATCATATAGAGTGATTGACCTGGGCTGTCTAGATTTGTAAGCATTCTAATGTTTGCACAATGCTGTCATCTCATGATTCTTTCCTTCTCATTTCACAATGTATAACTGTCCATGCCAGTGACTTGAGGCAGATCTCAGGTCAGGGAAGCATTAGTAATTGATGCATTACAAGTCTTGAGAAAAATACACAGTGAGCCTCACATGATAGTAGGTTATATAGACTGGTTGGCCTTCATTCCTTTTCTCTCATTCTCACTTTCCTTTTCTTTGGGACATGAGGTGATGTTATCATGATTAATATTTCAGCAACATGGTGACAGTGTTTCCTCTCTTATGTTTCAACTTTTGTGGACAAAACTGCATAATGTATGATGGGATGAGGGTGGGGGCTGCTGAGGGGCATCGTGGAAGGGTCCCAGGTTACCTCCTGGAAACACTAGATGCTACTGCTTTGTCTCCTGCCCTGTTATGCAAACATTTGTATCAGCAAATTGAATGATGGTATCTTTTCAAAGGCAGCATAAAAACAGAATAGACTGTAAATATTTTAGGTATAAATTATATTTAGATGAGCATGTAAAGTTTTAAATCAAAGTTGAATAATGCAACAAGACAAGAAAAATACAGTTTGAGAGATATATTTTATAGTGCTCAAACTTGTTAAGCCTGATTACAAATGTGTAAGGCTGAGTCAGTGTGATTTAGGATAGCTTTTGTGATAAAGCTTATGTGGAAATCCTTTCAGAGCATTTTGAAATTTTCAGATGAGAGATTCTGCAAAAGCAATGCCTATGCAAATAGTCCAAAATCTGAAAATTCAGAAATCTGAAGCACTACTGATCCCAAACATTTTAAATAAGGAGCTCAACTGGTACTTTGGCATTTAATTTTTTTGTTTTCAGTTTTGTGGTACTTAAGATTGAACTCAGGGCCTGATGCTTGCTGGGAATCCATTATACCACTGAAGATATACATTAGTGAGTTGGCTTTTCAGATCTTAAGGCTTCAGGATCTTAAACATTTCCCCATACTAGCCTCAGATTGCAATCCTTCTACCTCTGCCTTCTGATACCACTCATGGCTACTTTGGCATTTCAGTTGGTGATGTGGAGTTAGCTGTACATGCCCATGAAGGGAGGAGTCATGCTCAGAACGTGTGGTTAGAAAGGTAACTGAGAATGAAAGTCTTGCTTTCTTATGGCTCTGACGATGTTACTACAACGGGACTGTGTATAGCTTCGAGAACCATGTGTAGGAGGTACTTCGTGGTGGCTTCTTCTGAAGGAAAGCTGCTTTACTGGTGGAATATTGTTAATAGCTTCCTCAACAGTTGGGAGAGCCACACTTTTTTTTTTTTTTTTAACAAGACTGGGTTTGGGAAGAAAGGAACATGAAATGCTTTATAAACACCTGAAGGCTCTTATCCAATGGAGGAAGGGCATGTGGCTCTCTTCTAGGGATGCGGTATTTGCTCAGAGTGGCCCTACTCAAGAATGTAAAAGCCTGCTGAGATAGACACTGGTGGTTCATGCCTGTAATCCTAGCTACCCAGGAGGCTGAGATCTGAGGATCATGGTTCAAAGCCAGCCAGAGAAGGAAAGTCCATGAGACTTTTATCTCTGAGTAGGCTTTAAGAAAAGCTGGAAGTGGAGTTGTGGCCTCAGTGGTACAATACTGGCCTTGAGCAAAAAAAAAAAAACTCTATCTATCTATGCATCTATCTATGTATCTATGTATTTATCTATGTATCTATCTATGTATCTATCTATGTATCTATATATCTATATATATATCTATGTATCTATATATGTATCTATCCTATCTATCTATCTATCTATCTATCTATCTATCTATCTATCTATCTATCTATCTATCTATCTATCTATCTATATCAGAGACAGCCTTCACACCCTGAGTTTAAGCTGCAGTACAGAGCCTATTGAGAGGGTGATTAATTTCCTGGTAGTAGCACTGAAGATAACAAGTTAGAATATTAATATTCTACAAGATAAAAGTCTGAAAAAAATCTTCAAATTTCTTTTAAGCCTAGGACTTAACTATCTTTTTTAACCTCTAAGGCCATTTGTTCATATATTTTTATAGTGGTGGCTCTGATTTACGTAAAAGTTATGTGCTTCACCCCAGGAAAATGCACTTCAGTTGGGGGTTCCCACTGTTGGTTAACAACTTGCTTATTTTATTTAGGCCTTCATAATCCATTATCATGACTTTGAACTATTTTTTTTTGTCGGTTGTGGGGCTTGAACTCTGGGCTTGGGCACTATCCCTATGCTCTTCAGCTCAAGGCGAGTGCTCTACTGCTTGAGCCACAGCGCCACTTCTGGTTTTCTAGTGGTTTATTGAAGAGTCTCATGGACTTTCCTGCCCCAGCTGGCTTTAAATCGCGATCCTCAGATCTCAGCCTCCTGAGTAGCTAGGATTACAGGCGTGAGCCTACTGGTGCCTGGCTGACTTTGAACTTTTGTGATTATGTTTTATACTTCAGAAAAATGTTTACCTTTGTAGGGGACCTCGGACTGAAACATAGACACAGAAAAATCCTTCCTGTTTGTATTTTCTTTGTGACCATCTTCTGGCAAGTTGATTGGTCTGGGGAGAGGTCAAGGCAGGAGGGAGGGAAGTGGGAAACATATCACCTTACACAAATGAAATTGAAATAGGTGAACTAGGCTTCTTTCTGTCTAATATGAGCTCGTTTTACTATTCTGGCTTCTGCTTTTTACTTTTTCCATGGTTATTATTACAATGCTGCCTTTCCCCCCTTTATTCTCCTCACACCTGTATAATTACATCCCTCCAGCTGTCCTTTGGCACAGGCCTCACTCTCTCTGTTCTTGCTCTGCCTCTCAGCTGGTCAACCTGTGTCTGGAATGTCATCTACTCTGTGCCTTCATTTCCATATTTGTAAGAGAAAAGGTAAAAGAAGCAGGGGGAAAAAGGAAGAGAATGTTAAGACCTATTTCTTGGGGATGTTATGAATATCACTTTTTCTTAAATTAAAATTAAGGTTCAAGTTAAATCAATTATAATTATGGATCAATCTGTTTTCTGTTGCTAGCATCTCAGTATAGACTGGGTAAATTAGGGAGAATCAAGGGTTGATTTGGGCTCCTGGTTCTGGTCAATGTCAAGGGTCTGGGTCTGGCGGTATTCTTTTGCTGGTAGAGTCCTAAGGTAGCTCAGGGCATCACATGTTGAGGATAGGAAGCATGAATACATGCATGTGTGTGTGTGTGTTTATGTGTGCGCATGCACACACACAAAAACTCATATGATGTATGCTCATGCTGGTTTCTATCTCCTTTTTATGAAGCCATCAGTGTTCAAACACAAGGTTCCACCCTCATGGCTCTTTCTAGGCCTAATCATCTCTAAATACCCTTGTCAGACTGCTTCTACCCTTCTGATGTAGATTAAATTTCAATGTGAGTAGGGGGACAGGGAGCAACCTTAGCAAATTATACAATCATCATTTAAAACTTAAGTTTTACAAATGAATCTAGATACTGAGACCCATACTGGGCTTTTGGAAGTTACTGGTTTTCTGTCTTCTTACCAACAAGCAAAAGTTATTATTTCCTGACAGAGACAAAGGATAGCTATGATGCAATCCTTTAAAAACTAAAATAAACTTTTTTTCTAGTAAGACACTGATCTTCATAACTATTTGTCATTTTGTGGCAGTCATATTGTGCATTGTGGTTTAGGATGTTTTGGTTTGGTTTGTTCCTGCTGAGTAGAAATTCATTCTCCTAGACTTGATCAAACGTAAGAGAGCTTTTGGCCTCATATCTGTGCTTCAGTTCACAAAGAGTTAGAGGCATTGTCCTGTGGCTCAATGGCCCATGTTGGTGGAAGTTCTTGCTCTTGACTCTCATAGCTATCTACTTTCTAGCTCAGAGAGCAGAGCATCCTTTTAAATGGCTGTCTTAGTGATTCGTCAACATGCTGTGTGTATTTGTGCCTAGAGAATGTGGGTATCTCTGAGGGAAACATATGCAAAACTGAATAAAGGAAAGAACAAGGTATATGTGTAGCATCCTCCCTGTGGCGGGAAACCAAGGCCACAATCATGGATCAGCCTTTCAGTTGAGAGCCCTATAGGCATCAAACTGAACTGGGAGGTGCCACTGGCTTACTAAAGATAGGCCAAGGAGGCAGGAGGGGAAGGAGAATAAGAATGTAGAAGAGGATAAATGGCAACAATCACAAGGGGAAAATAGAAAGTAACCAAGATCAATGTGGCAGGGGATGACTCTTGATGGGCATGGACAAGTGTGCATGTTTCTATGCTCAAATAGACATAGGAAGGGAAAAACAGAGACCACTGGATGACTGTGTGTTAGTGAAGTCTGGGCGGAAGGGAACAACTTGAGAAAAACATTGACAAAAAATCAAGCTTGTAGAAAGGAATCCAGAAGCAATGAATAGGAAAGAGAATTGTGTGGGACAAGTGGGTAGAGATGCTCAGGGTGGACTGTTAGATAAGAAGTTAGGTTGGGAAGGTAAGGGCTGAGATGGAGAGGGCCACTGGGGTGCCTGTGAGGTCTTTGGTTGAGTGAAGGGTGCTCAGATGTTTATTTATGTAGCAGTTCAGCCTTATTTGTGGAGATACAGTCCCAAGATTTGTAGGAGATGCTTAGATATATGGTATTTTTGCCTGAACATTTATACCATGAGAAAGTTCATCTTATAACTTAGTTCCAGTAAGAGATTAGCAACAATAACTAATGTAATAAAGAACGTTCATAACAGTATTTGTAATGTTATGTGAATATGCTCTTTCTCTCTTTTTCTTTCTCTCTCTCTAAGAGTTATCTCTGACTATATTCACTATTCTTACATTGAGATGGGACACTCAGTGTCTGCTGTGGAATTCAGTGAGGTGAACAATGCAGACATTGCCATTAGCATTAGGCTATGTAATCATAGGAGTTACCTGAATTCAGCACTGGGCTACTATGACAATTAGTCTAATAACTAAACAGCTTCTGAGTGACTGAAGGGCAGATAGTGTAGACACAGCATGAATTCAACAGACATGAGTAAGGATGCTTGTGCAGGTTTTACCCCAGTAGTAAGAACAGCAACCCATTTAATCCGATTGTCCATTTCTGGAACTTCACAGAGTATTTTCAGACCACAGTTGAGCTCTGGAAACCAAAACAGCAGAAAACAAACTGCAGAAAAGAGGGAGACTGTGGCATTATTTTGTCTTATAAGATATACAATCTGTATACGTAAGCATGTATATGGATATTTTTACTTTCTGCATTGTTTGAGAGTAAATCTTGCCATGTTTTCTCTTAATTCTCAAGCATCTGTTTTCCAAGAACAAAGATAATCTCTGACACCATCTGATACTATGCTATTGTACACCTAAGAGGATTAATATTGATAAGAAACCTTTACTATTATACAGTCCATATTTAAACTTAGAATTGTCCCAGTAATGTCTTTGATAACTAAAGAAAAATTCAGCCTCCAGTGGCCAGTGGCTTTGGAAAAGATATGTCAATTTAGATTTGTCTGATGGTTTCTTGAGGATGAAATCTGAGCTGAACATCCATGTCAGCAACACTGTCCAGGTGATGCAGGGCTCTGAGAGCAGATGTGTGTGATGTCATTATCGTCACTGCTCGTGTTCAGTCTGATCACTTGGTTAAGATGCTGTCCACCAGATGTATTCATTGTCAAGAAAAATTTCTCCTTTTGTGAGAAACATGGAAATCTGGATGGTTTAAGAGTTGGTTGATAGGTTGCTCCTCAGTGATCATTAACACAGTCTTTCTACCACCCATTGGTGTTTCCTGCCCAAGGTACTCTAATGATGGCAAAATAGTGATTTCTCAAATGCTATAATTTTTGACATTAGTTCATATTCCTTTTTTGAAGAAGAGTCTTCCCTTTTCATCCATCCTTTTTAGAATGAACTTTTAGACTTCTAATATTTAAATTATAGATAACAGGTACTTCTTTTTATTATTTTTGTTATCTTTAAGTAGTTGTGCAAAGGGGTTACCATTCCACAAATCAGTTCATAAGTTCATAAGTATAATGCATCTTGATCAATATCGCCCTCTGACCATTCTCCTTCATCCCTCCCAACACAACCCCTCCTCTCAACTTTCCTACTTCCATAGGATATGGCTTATTATAACTACATTCTTTTCCCCCCTCGCCGCTTCCTTTATCTACCCTCATCCTCTTGATCCCCTACACCTTTCAAGGGCCAGTTTCATGGTATTCATTTTGTTCCACTGTGAGCTTTTTTCTTAAAATTTTTTTTTATTGTCAAGGTGATGTACAGAAGGGTTACAGTTACATAAGTAAGGTAGTGATTATATTTCTTGTCTGACTTTGTACCTTCCCTCATTTTTCTCCCTCTTTCCCTTCCCCAACCCCCCACAAGTTGTACAGATCATTTCCAACATACTGTCTTGTGAGTTTCGCTGTTGCATAGGCTCCTCCTTTGTCCTTTGTCTCACTATTTTGTTGTTCCCCTTCCCTGTTCTAGTTCAGATAAACATATCTACAGTAACCAGGGTATCAGAATCGAATGCACTGACAGCAGGGGATAAACAATGGGGGACAAATCACAAAAGAAAAAAGAAATCACAAACAACAACAAAGAAAGAACTCTTGTGTCCATGTCTTGGAGTTCATTTCACTTATGGTCATATCTACATAACTGTAGGGCTAAGTAGTTACATCATTTAGAGTCTCCTCTGTAAATACCATACTTCAGTTAGTATGGTTGTGTGTGCTTGCATACAACCTCTTATCTTTTTTTTTCTTTTTTTTTTTTTTTCTTTTTTTGCTTATGTGGTGCTGGGGAATCGAACCCAGGGCCTCATGCATTCAAGGCAAGCGCTCTACCACTGAGCCACCTTCCCAGCCCCTGCATACAACCTCTTATATATTCCCTTATATATTTACAAATTAGATCTAGCTTCCACAGAAGAGAGAAAACATGCATCTTTTGTCCTTTGGGCTTACCTTACTTCACTTAACATAGGTTTTCCAAGTCCATTCATTTCTTTGTAAATGATATAATATCATTCTTCATAACCGATGAGTAAAATTCTACTGGACAACACACATTTCTAATTCATCTCTGACACTGGCCCATCTGATGTTTCAGTTTTTTCCTTCCTCAGCAGGAACCTGTATCTGAAAGAGTTTTGAGGAAAATTACTGTGTGAAATAACAGGATGGAAGTGAGGAGTTTTGCCAGTATGTGTTTGCCATGCTTCTTCCTCCCAAGTATTTCTATGTGTCAGTCTAATGTGAACATCCTTTTCTGTTTTCTTAGGTCTTATGGACTAATTGGTCTCATTGAGCATCACAAACAATGCTGGCTTTTGTAACTCTTTGGAAGAAGGCTAAAGCTGTGTTGTACTGTGACATTGCCAGAGGGGGACAAGCAGCTTGAAGATTATCTGTTACTTGAGCTAAAGCTTGAAGGAAGTCCATTCCCCATTGAGGAGAACTGTATGGCCAGCATTGTCCAGTGAAGGGTTGACAATGAGCATCCCTGTGGCCCCCAAGAAATCATGTTTCAATCAGTTGCGGGACAACAGAAATGGAGCGAAAAATAACAACGAGCATATTCTAAGTCTTGGAGATACAAATGCCAATCCAATCATGTTGGAGGTCAGTTCCTCTTGTGAAGAGGCCAAGACATGTGATCTGGCTGATGAACTTGGAAATGCAAATTCAAGTGGGCCAGGACAGCACCCCCATTTTTACAGTGACCCTCACCGACTCCAGGGCTCTGGGAAAGTATCTCAGCCTGGCTCTACCAGCCTGAAAGATAATAAACATTCTCCCACTGTCCATCGGGAACTAAATGAAGAATGTACTATAGACCAAGGCGCAGATTTTCTGTCAACCCCTCAAAGTGGCCAGGGATCAAGTCTGGTAAGTTGGAGGAATATAGTAGCTGAGAGCAGTCCAGAGGTTTTGGCTAAAAGGAACACTGAGGTTCCCAGACATGCTCCCAAGGACAAATTGGCAAAGACACTTGACAATGAGGAGCTGAAGAGGCATTCTTTGCATAGAGCAAGCAGCTCCACAGCCACAGCTGGCAGCAGGATTCTTCAGTATCTACAGCCTACCTGGATGGACACTCCTGAGCCCCGGGGTCATGTGCTTGAGGGTGGAGAGGCATCACAGAGGACATTTGCTGATGATTCCAGGGGAACTGCTTTTCCTCCAGCTGATGGTACCTCAGAGGGAGAGAATTTGGGTCCCCCTAAACCATCTACCTCAGAAGCCCAGGAGACCAGTCCCTCAGAGACCCAGACAGCAGGTACACAGGGACAGAATGCTCACAGTGAACTTTCAGCCAGGGCTGCCCCTCTGGACCTTGCTCTGAATTCAAGGTCAGAATCAAAGGACAACCTGCATTATCCAGAAGCACAATTAGGCCAAGGAAAGAGAGATGCAGAATTGGAGATGAAACCTGTTCAGGCTAAGGCAGAGCAGGAATTCAAGTCAAGCCTGGCGGGAGGTCCAGGGTGTCACAGGGAAGAAGGTATGTCAACCCAGGAAACCACTCCTGTAGTTAGTGGTCCATCCAGCAGCCGCCAGCCTCATGGGATGGGAAGAGACAGCGGTGATGGAGGGAAGATGGCAGGCAACCTTGGTGTGGAGCATCCACTCCAAACTGCCCCCAAACAGGGCCCTGCTCCCCTAGGAGTGGCTGGTAGTCAGCCCACTGGAAAAACATCACCAACTCCTGGTAGGGAGTGGGGGGAAATGACACCTAGAAACTTTTCATCTAGTGATGGCCATATGGCTTTTGTTCCCAGTGATTCAACTGACAGCCGGTCCCCCGAGGTCAGAGTAGACAAGAGAAGGCTGGGCAGTGAGTCCACGGCCAGTTTTGAGGCATTGCTCTCAGGTTCTTCTGTTGTACAGAGTGACACTGAAGGCCCTGCCCACCCGGACCCTCAGAGCAGCAGCTTGGAAGTAGAGCAAAGCAAAGAGACCACGATACCTGAGGCTGAAAGTAGGAACTATCTAGAAAATGCAGCCAAGACGGAAATCCCATTGAGGGCAGATTCAGTTCTCAGTACTCCAGCCCCCCTCCACTCAGAGGCAACTGTGAACATGACCCAGCAGCCCACGCCACCTTGTAGCAGTTTTCAGAACCTTGACGTGTGCAATGTGGACCCCTTCACTTTACCCTCCATTGACAGCCCGCAGGTATTGAAGACATTCCCCAAAGTGCCTGACAAGGACACCTGCCTCAGTGGCATTCCCAAACCTGTCGTCACAAACTCCAAGGACTCGCCTGCTTCACAGGAAGCAATGGAGAGACATCTCATTGAAAAACCAGAGGAAAGGACAGAAGTGAAGCCTGTGGTTATGCCCAAACCCAAGCATGTGAGACCTAAGATCATCACCTATATAAGGAGGAATCCGCCAGCACTGGGCCCGGTGGACACTTCGCTGGTCCCTGTGGGGCTTCCGTACACCCCTCCTGCATGTGGCATGCCTCTTGTCCAGGAGGAGAAGGCTGCAGGTGGCGACCTTAAGCCATCTGCCAACCTCTATGAGAAATTCAAGCCTGACTTACAGAAGCCAAGGGTCTTCAGCTCTGGGCTAATGGTGTCTGGGATCAAGCCCCCAGGACATCATTTCAGTCAGATGAGTGAAAAGTTTTTACAAGAGGTAAGAGAATGTCACTGTGATCCTATCTGTAAATTTTTTTAACTTTTTTTCCTCCAGAGTGTTATTTCATCAGGGTTTGAACTTAGGGCCTGCTTAGCTAGCTTCCTTACTTGGGTCATGCTTTACCACTTCAACCATGCCTCCAGACCTAGTTTTTGCTGGTCATTTTGGAGATGGAGCCTACAGTACTTTTTTTTTTTTTTTAATTTAATTTAATTTTATTTGTGAACATACTGTACAGAGGAGTTACAGTTACATGGGCAGGATAATGCGTACATTTCTTACCAAGCATTGCAGCCTCCTCCTTTGTTTATCCTTCACATCCCTTCCCAGCCTCCCCCCTCCCCCCCTAATCCCAATCCTTCTCCTTCCCCCCCCCCCTCCCCCCCCCCCCCCCCCCCGCACCAACGTTGTAAAGCTCGTTTTGGACATGACAACTTGTACTTCTCATTGTTGCAACAGGTCCACCTGTATCCTTAAACAACTGGTTTTTCCCCATCTCCTCCACAAGTTATACTGACATCAAATATAGTGAAAGCAGGGGTTATACTGTGGAGGAGGGACATACAAAGCAACAAAGAGATAATCTTATAAATGTGTTAGAAACACATGCATGAAAGAAAAAAACCATTAAAATACACATCTAAGGGTTCATTTTCCTGACATCACATTATCTGACCTTTTCCGCTTGACTCATACATATACTAGATATTACAAATAAGGGAAACCATGGGACCTACGCTTCTTTGGGCCTGGCTTACTTCACTTAATATAATTTTTTCCAAGTTTTTCCATTTCCTAACAAATGGGGCAATGTCATTCTTTCTGATGGAGGCATAGAATTCCATTGTGTATATATACCACATTTTCTTGATCCATTCATCTACTGAGGGGCATCTGGGTTGGTTCCATATCTTAGCTATGGTAAATAATGCTGCAATAAACATAGTGTGCTGGTAGCTTTAGTGTGGTCTAGTTTGTAAACATTTGGGTAAATGCCCAAAAGTGGGATTGCTGGGTCATAGGGGAGCTCTATGTGAAGTCTTTTGAGGAACCTCCATACTGCTTTCCAAAGTGGTTGAACAAGTTTATATTCCCACCAACAATGAAGTAAGGTTGCTTTCTGTCCACATCCCCTCCAGCATCTGTTGTTGTTAGAGTTCTTGATTTTTGCCGTTCTAACTGGAGTGAGGTGATATCTCAATGTTGTTTTGATTTGCATTTCTTTTATGGCTAGGGATGTTGAACATTTCTTCATGTGTCTATTGGCCATCCTTCTTTCTTCTTCAGAGAAGCTTCTCTTTAAGTCTTTCGCCCACTTACTTATTGGGCAGTTGTTTCTTTGAGGATTTGTTGTTGGGGGGTTTAATTTTTTGAGTTCCAAGTATATTTTAGATATGAGACCCTTGTCCGTTGTATGGCTAGTAAAGATCTTCTCCCAGTCCGAGGGCTTTCTATTGATCTTGCTAGCTATGTCATTTGCCCTGCAGAAGCTCTGCAACCTTATACAATCCCATTTGTCCAACCTTTCTTTGATTTGTTGTGTTTCCGGGTCTCTATTCAGAAAATTTCGGCCTGAGCCAAGGAGACCCAGGGTTTCTCCTATTCCATCCTGTAATGTTTTTAGAGTGTCTGCTTTGAGTTCAAGGTCTTTGATCCATTTGGAGTTGATTCTGGTGCAGGGTGATATATAAGGATCTAGCTTTAGTTTTCTACATGTAGTTAACCAGTTTTGCCAGCACCATTTACTGAAGAGGCTGTCTGTCTTCCATTCTATTGTTTTAGCTCCCTTATCGAAGATTAGATGGCTATAGGTCTGTAGGTTCATTTCTGGGTTTTCAATTCTATTCCATTGGTCCTGAGGTCTGTTCTTATGCCAATACCAAGCTGTTTTGATTACTATGGCTTTATAGTAGAGTTTGAAATTTGGTATTGATATTCCTCCAGCAGTGTTCTTTCCGTTGAGGAGCGTTTTTGCTATTCGGGGTCTTTTATTGTTCCATATGAATTTTTGGATTGCCTCTTCTATTTCCTTGAAGAATGAGGGTGGAATTTTGATAGGTATTGCGTTGAATTTGTAGATAGCCTTGGGAAGTATTGCCATTTTCACGATGTTAATCTTTCCAATCCAGGAGCATGGGAGGTTTTGCCATTTTTTAAGTCCTGTGTTGATTTCCTTTTTCAAGATTTTAAAGTTTTCATCATAGAGGTCCTTCACTTCTTTAGTTAAGTTAATTCCGAGGTATTTTATTTTTTGTGGGGCTATTACAAATGGAGTTGCTTTCCTAATTTCAGCCACACTTTTCTCATTGTTGGCATACAGAAAAGCCATTGATTTTTGGGGGTTAATTTTATAACCTGCTACTTTGCCAAAGTTTTGAATCAGCTTGAGTAATTTGGGAGTGGAGTCTATGGGATTCTTTAAATACAAGATCATGTCATCTGCAAAGAGGGAGAGTTTTATTTCTTCTTTCCCTATTTGGATCCCCTTTATGTCTGCATCTTGTCTTATTGCTGTAGCTAGGCATTCTAATACTAGATTGAAGAGAAGTGGAGAGAGTGGGCATCCTTGTCTTGTTCCTGAGTTAAGAGGAAATGGCTTTAGTTTTTCACCATTGAGTATAATGCTGGCTGTAGGTTTGTCATATACAGCCTTTATTGTATTGAGGAATGTTCCATGGATTCCTAATTTTTCCAAAACCTTGATCATAAAGGGGTGTTGGATCTTGTCGAATGCTTTTTCTGCGTCTATTGAGATAACCATGTGGTTCTTATTCTTATTCTTGATGTGATGAATAATATTAATTGATTTGCGTATATTGAACCAGCTTTGCATCCCTGAAATGAATCCTGTTTGATCATGGTGTATGATTTTTTGGATGAATTGTTGAAGTCGATTGGCCAAAATTTTGTTGAGAAGTTTTGCATCAATGTTCATCAAAGAAATGGGTCTATAGTTCTCTTTCTTTGATGAGTCCCTGCCTGGTTTTGGGATGAGGGTTATGATGGCTTCATAGAATGTGTTCGGTAGTGAGCTTTCTCTTTCAATTTCATTAAAGAGTTGGAGGAGTATTGGTGTGAGCTCTGCTTTGAAGGCCTTGTAAAATTCCGCTGTAAAACCATCTGGTCCTGGACTTTTCTTAGCTGGGAGGTCTCTTATTGCTGTTTCTATTTCAGTGCTTGATATGGGCCTGTTAAGCTGGTTTAACTCATCTTGGTTTAGTTTTGGCATGTCAATATTTGCTAGGAAAAGGTCCATTTCTGTCAAGTTCTCAAACTTATTAGCATAAAGTTTTGAGAACTATTCCCTTATAATGTTCTGAATCTTGGTTGTTTCCGTGGTGATGTTTCCATTCTCATCTCTGAGTTTATTAATTTGGGTGTGTTCTCTTCTTTTTCTGATAAGATTTGCTAAGGGTCTGTCAATTTTGTTAAGTTTTTCGAAGAACCAACTCTTTGTTTTGTTGATTCTTTCTATAGTTTTTTTGGATTCTAATTCATTTAATTCTGATTTAATTTTGATTATTTCTTTCCGTCTACTGGATTGGGGTTTATCTTGCTGCTCTTTTTCAAGGAGGTTTAGATGTGTCATTAAATTGCTAGTTTCAGATCTCTCCAATTTGTTGATGTAGGAGCTCAGAGCTATAAACTTGCCTCTGAGTACTGCCTTTGCTGTGTCCCAGAGGAGCTGGTATTTTGTGTGTTCATTTTTGTTGAATAGCATGAACATTTGAATTTCCTTTCTAATCTCTTCCATGACCCACTCTTGATTCAGCAGTGTGTTGTTCAGCCTCCATGTGATACTGCACTTTCTTTGGTGGCTTTTGGTGTTGAGTTCTAATTTTATTCCCTTGTGGTCAGAGAGAATGCAAGGTATAACTTCAATGTTTCTGAATTTAGACAAGTTTGCTTTGTGGCCTAAAATGTGGTCTATTTTAGAAAACATTCCATGTGCTGCTGAGAAAAACGTGTATTCTGATGCTGCTGGGTGAAATGTTCGGTAGATGTCTGTTAAGTCTAGTTGATCTATGCAGCTGTTTAGATCTGCAGTTTCTCTGTTGAGTTTTTGCCGAGTTGATCTATCTAGTGGGGAGAGTGGTGTGTTAAAATCCCCAACAATTAATGTCTTTGGATCTATATGGGATTTGAGGGAAAGTAGTGTTTCTTTGATAAATTTGGGTGCTCCATTGTTTGGCGAATAGATATTTAGAATTGTAATATCCTCCTGAAGGAGAGATCCTTTAATTAGTATGTAGCGACCTTCTTTATCTCTTCTCACGAATTTTAATTTGAAGTCTATTTTATCTGATATTAAGATTGCAACTCCCGCCTGTTTATGGGGGCCGTTTGCTTGGTAGATTTTGTTCCAGCCTTTAACATTGAAAATGTGTTTGTTTTTACGGGCAAGATGTGACTCCTGAAGGCAGCAGATAGAAGGGTCTTGTTTTTTAATCCAACTAGACAGTCTATGTCGCTTAATTGGAGAGTTCAGTCCGTTAACGTTAAGAGATAGGACTGAGAGGTATTTGGGAGTTCCTGCCATGTTATCCACCTTCTTGGGGGCTGCGAAAACTGGGTTCTTCCTATGGTTCTTGGATTCTCAGTTTGGGTGCAGTTTCTTGGCCTTTGTTGCGGTCTTGTTGGTTTTCTATGTGTAGGACATCTTTAAGAATCTTTTGTAGGGCTGGTTTGGTGGAGATGTATTGTTTCAATTTTTCTTTGCTATGGAAGGTTTTTATTTGGCCTTCAGTTATGAAGGAGAGTTTAGCTGGGTACAGTATTCTTGGTTGATAGTTGTTTGTTTTTAGGGCATGGCATACATCATTCCAGGCTCTTCTTGCTTTGATTGTCTCTGCTGAGAAATCTGAGGTGATTCTAATTGGTTTCCCTTTATAGGTGATTACCCTTTTCTCCTTGACAGCTTTAAGGATCTTTTCCTTGGTCTGAGTTGATCCTGTATGGATTATAATGTGACAGTGGGATGTCCTATTCTGGTCTGGTCTATTTGGGGTTCTAAAAGCTTCTTGTATCTGAATAGGCCTATCTTTTTGTATGTTTGGGAAGTTCTCTGCTAGGATCCTGTTAAACAAATTTCCTAGACCATTAACTTCTGTTTCTAGGTGCTCCTCTACACCCATTATCCTTAGATTAGGCCTTCTGATGGTGTCTTCCAGGTGTTGGATAGATCTATCATATTTCTTGGACTTGTCTTGGATGGTTGTATGTTCTTTCTGTATAATATCTAGGCTGTCTTCAATCCCTGAGATTCGATCTTCTGCATGGTCTAACCTGCTGTCAAGACTCTCTACTTTGTTTTTTATCTCTTTTCCTTCTAATTGGTCAGCTTTGATGGCTTCAAGTTCTTTGTTGAAGCTCTGTTTTAGATCTTGTATGAATTTCCTTACTTCCTTAATTTGGTGTTCAGTGTTTGTTCTCAAATCACTTAGTTGATTGGTTATGGTTTCTTTGGACTCCCATTCCTTCTGTTGGGTTCCATTCAGCATTCCCTTTGTGGTCTCCCTGACTTCCTTCAGCTCTTTGTTAATGGATTCCATGAATGCCTTTAGTGATCTTTGTGTGTTCTCTACCTGGTCTCTCAATTCCTGAATTACTCTTTGATTAGCTTCCTCCCGTTTGTGGGATTCCTGCAGTTCTCTTTCCTCCCGTTCGTGGGATTCCTGCAGTTCTCTTTGAGTGTTCTCAGCCTGCTCACGCCATTGCTCCCTTTCTCTTTGAGTATTCTCAAGTTGTTCACGCAAATCCTGTATCAGTTTTTGAGTAGCTTCCTCACGCTTATGATATTCCTGTATAAACTTTTGGGATGCCTCCTCTCTCTCCCTATCACGCTCATACAGAGTCCTTTGTAAGTTGTCAAACTTCTCATTTATCATGTTTGCCACCAGTGTTTGTAGAGATATTTGGGAACTCTCCTCTGGATTGTTCATTATCTGATCTGACCCCTGATTATCAAGATTGGGAATTGAGATACCCGGATTTGCCATTTTTCTTGTGTTTTTCCGGCTTACTCTGCCCATTTGAGATGAAAATAGCACCAGTTTTGTGCTAGAACACTATCTTAAGGCAACCATCAACCAACGTTTGCATTTATACAGTCAATAGTCTACAGATACAATCTAGTTCAACAGATACATCTATTCAACATCAAACAACTATATGTTAATGGGCTTCGAACCGCAGAGAAGAGTTTGGAAAACCAGAAATTTTTAGGGTTAGGGAGAGATGTGGGTAAAAATTAGGAATAGATTGGTGGGGGGAGGCACAGGGAGAGTTAACTATGTCCTAATCTCAATGCAGGAAATAGGTTGGGTAGGATGCAAGTAGAGAGGGAGAGAAAAAGAAGAAAGGGAAAGGGAAATGAAAAGAGACCAGAAAAAAAATTAGAAACGTAAAAATTAATATAGTTATGGAGATTGAAAGACCATCTATTTAGGGAGGAATGTGAATATAATGAGAAAACAGGAGGGAGATAGAGGAGATGTGAAAAACTTAAAAAATGCTTAAAATATTATATAGGTATAAAGAGGTAGTACTGCTATTAAGGAATTTAAGTCTCAGAGGTTTTGGATTGAGTAATAAATTTGTGGATTAAGTGTGTACACAATGGGGGATAGGGTCTACTAGTTAACTATGGGTTTATCTGAGGATGTGCAGGACAAGAGTTAAGTCACATACAGAAGAACAAAAGAAAGGAAAAGGTGAAAAGGATAAGAAAGGGAGAAAAAAAAAGATCAGAAGTTCAGTAGAGCTAGACAAAAAACAAAAAGATAATTAAGAAAGAAAGAAAAAGAGAGAGAAGACAAGAAAAGAAAGGAAAACGTACATTCACGTATTCCTAAAATAAAAATTATAAGAGGGAAAAAAAAGTTACTGGAAAACAATTATTTTTTCAAAAAAGGCAAAAATTAAAGATTAATAAAAGTTTTAGAAAAGGAAAAAAAAATTTTATATATATAAGGTACCAAAAAAAAAAAAGAAAAAAGAAAAGAAGAAAAAAAAGTTCTTTGATTTTTTTTTTTTTGATTTTTTTGGGAGGGGTGGGAAGAATCCTGTATCTCCCTTTTGTCTGTACCCAGCCTCTTGTTGGAGTCTCTGGTCAGCTTGAGGTCCTGTGGCTTGATTGGTTTCTTAAGTCAGTTTGTTCGAACAGGCAGAAAAATGCTCTGCTTTACCCAAGATTTTGAGATTCCCCTCCCAGGTTAGTTTAATGGGAGGGTGATCTGCTTTGAGAATCACAAAAGAGGGGTGATGAGGCTAGGTTCTGGTAGAGTTGAGGCCTTTCAACAAACAGTAGCTTTTCCCTGGGGCTATTTTGTGAAAAATTCACAGAGCCCACCCTGGAGCCATTCTCAGGGTTTCTGTTTTTCAATTGATTGTGGAGGCTGCTAGAGGGAGGGGCAGCCTCTGGCTCTGGTTACCCAGTGAGGAAAGCCACTCCAATGGCTGGTGCCTGAGCTGGGTGACTTTTCCCTGGATGGAGCTGAGTCTGGCTGGTCACTTTGCCGTTAAGTTCTTGTGACCTGTTATATGACTCGTTTTATTCCAAGGCCTGAGTTGGAGCTAGCCGCTCCTCCGAGCTTTGTCGGTATCCAAGATGGAGATCACCGGTGCTGGGGGGGGGAGGGGTGGCCTTCCCTCCTCTGCTCCCGGAGAAGGAGTGAGGATGTCGGGCTTCTACTCACGCCGAGTCTTGGATCCCGGGTCGTCTCTGGTCTGCAAACTGCAGGATGAAGATGTCCGCTCCTTGTCGGTTCTTGCTGGTGTTGAGTAGAATCCTCTCGCCCGCTGCGTCTGGCTCCTTCGTCCCGGACTCTCTGTGTGAGCGCTCAGGTATGGCCGCGGCTGTGGTCGCCGCCGCGACCCTGCCGCCGCCGCCGCGGCTGCTGGCAGGCGCTCAGATGTGTCTCCTTGTCTTGGCTTCCCCTCTCTTGTCTAACTCTCTGTCCTGTGATGGCACACTTGGTGTGATTCTCTGGCTTAGGACTGTTCACTGGAACTCTAAACCTGCTTTCTATGCGAGAGCTTGTTCAGATTCCAGCTTCTCCTCCGCCATCTTCCCGGAACTCCATCCCTACAGTACTTTTCTGCCTGGGTTCAGTGTGGACTACAGTGTTTCAAATCTCAGCTTCCTGAGAAGCTAGGATTATAGCTGTGAGACACTGCCTCCCAGCTGTTCTTTAAAGTACCTTAAAGTCTGTTTTACATTTTCAGTGAGTTGGGGAAAAAGGTATTGCCTCTAAACCCATTGCTCACATTCAGGGATACACGAGTACAGAAGTGTTTTTGACTGTGGGAGATTGTCTTCACAGATGTACCTTTTTGACAAGTCTGGTGCTTATATAATGGGGCCAATTTCTAAGGAGTCTGATTTGAAGTTTACTCACATAATGAATATGAGACTAGATAAGTATGCACTTAAATTAGCTTCCATGTTTAAATAAGGGAATGTAATTCTTCTATGAGTTAGGTCAAAGCTTGGACGAGTCCAAAGTACATATATTCTTTAAATTGAGCAGACCTGTCTTCTCATGAGAGTGTTTGCTTTTTAGAAAACCTTCTATGAAGAACAGTAGGCAGAAGTTATGTTAGGCACAGGCTGTTCAGTTCTATTATGAATAGTTATTAGGACTAACATTTAGTTGGATGTGTACTGTGCATCAAGCCACATAATATAAACCAGCCATTGGCTCCATTCATTCGTACATTTTTTCAGGGGTTGGTTTTGAAAGTTTTAATTTTTTTTTGGACAGTATTGGTATTTGAACTCAGGGCCTCGCACTTGTTTGGTAGGTACTCAACCACTTGAGCCACATCTCTATCCTCCTTTTAAAAAGTTGTTTTCAGGTATGGTCTCATAGTTCTGGCCAGGGCTGGCTTTAAAGCATACATATGCCTCTTGCCGGGCTATGATTACAGACATTTATCACCATATCTACCTTGTTTGTTGAAATGAGGTGCTGCTAATTTTTTTTAGTGGCTGGCTTGGAACCTTGATTCTCCCGATCTCCATCTCCTAAGCAGCTGAGATTACAAATGTGAGCCATAGCACCCAGCACTGCTATTACAGTATTTATAGTTGTGTGGATAAAGAAATGAATGTAGAAAGGTTTAAGTCACCCATCTAAGGCCACAAAAAAAGAACCTCATTGAGATGCCCTAGAGAGCACCAGCTTCTCACCTCATCACTAAAGAGAGAAAAGCACTAGAGAAGTTGATCTGTTCTCTCCATTAGGGCCTACTCATATATGGTCTCTCCTGTGGGGTGGTGCATAAGAGTATCTTGGTCCAGAGGAACCTCAGCTTGGCTGCCTCAGTGGTATCTCATGAGCAATGAGCTAGCTACCATTTAGATTTTAGACAATAGTCTCTGAGTCATTCTGAAATTTCTAGACCCTCATAAACCTGGGACTTGAAGTCAGGGTCAGGCTTTACCACTGGGTCTTTCTCTGCAGCTGATCAGCACCAAGGCTGTTAAACAGATGAAAGGATGAAAGGTCTTCTCAAAGCATAAAAGCATTAAAAACATTCACAAGGGCAACTTGATTTGGAGATGGAGGCACAAATCCTATTCCTATCTTTAGTTCTTTCTCTGTGACCTTTATTTTTCTTCTGTGTAGTTCTTCTTGATGCTGCTTCTGCTCCCTTGAAGAATAATTTAAAGACTGGTACAGGCTCAGGCCTGTAATCTGAGCTACTCAGAAATCTGAGATCCAAGGATCATAGGTCAAAGACAGGGAGAGTAGCAAAGTCCATGAGAAGACTCTTATTGTCAGTTAAATAGCAAAAATGCCAGAAGTAGAGGTGCGGCTCAAATTGTAGAGTTCCAGCCTTGAAAAAGCTAAATGAAAGTGAGATCCCGAATATAAGCCTCAGTATTAGCATATACACAGGAAAAGAGTAATTTGTATCTAAATGCACATTTCCTCCAAAACTGTTTTGTCTTCTTCTAGAAGCCACTCCACATCTTTTTTTTTTTTTTTTTGTCTAGAGGGTGTGTGCCATTAGTGAAAGGTTAAGAGAGACCCCTGTTGCTTAAGGAGAGTTACCCAGCCTTAACTAGCTGCTAAATCAGGACATTTATGCTGTAATCAGAACACCCAAGGCCCACAGGCCTTATCTCTAGTGACAGCATACAGCGGAGAGAGGTGGCCACTCCACTAATTTCTGGGTTAATGTTCTTTACTGAGAAGTAGGAACAGGATGAACCTGGCCATTTGTTTCTACAGCCACAGCTTGGTGGAATTCCTTTCCTCTGTTCAGAAATCCAAAAAGCACTGACCCCTGCCACAGCAAAAGGAAACTTTTCTGACTAGTTCCAAGAGAACTAATTCTTAATTATAGAGGTCATATTTTTTATAAAATAGGAAAGTCTTAAAAATCAGTGATAACAGAACCACCCTTGTTACCTAGCGTGGTAGAAGAGATTGGTCAAGGGTAAAGATCATCTAAAGGACAGAGGCTCTTCTTGGATTTTAGGAGCAACACTAACATCTGAAGCTCCAGAAGTTGTTTCTGAGATCATCTGGGGGTCTAGAAATGCCAGGGCATTGAATTATACCCACTTAGCAAAACTGGTCTGTGTTTCTGCTTGTGTGGACATCTCAGGGTCACCTTTTCCCACTGATGACATAAGAGCACTTTTCAGCTTGGGGGAGGGAGCTGGGAAGGCATTACAAGGGTGCAGGGACTGGGGGAGGTACTGTCTCAGTGCACAGATGCATGACTCAGGACCAGGACTCTTGCCACTCCTCAGCTTCACTTCATCTCTAAGAGGAGCTGCCACTATTAATCAGGTCTCTCCAGAGAAATAGAAGAATTAGGAGGGGAGTGTGTGTGTGTGTGTGTGTGTGTGTGTGTGTGTGTGTGTAAGAGAGAGAAACAGAGAGAAGCAGAGACAGAAAGAAACAGAAGAAATACAAATTGAGAGACAATGATAGAAAAGAGAGAGAGATTGATGATAGTTATCCATGGCTGTGAATTCTGCATACTTGGATTAAGCCACCCACAGCTCAGAAATGTTTAGAATTTACCCGGGCATTGTGGCTCAAGCCTGTAATCCTAGATACTCAAGAGGCTGAGATCAGAGAATCGTAGCAGTTCAAAGCCAGCCCAGGCAGGAAACTTTATGAAATTCTTATTTCTAATTAATCACCAAAAAACCAAAAGCAGTGCTGCAGCTGGTAGAGGGGATAAGCTCAGAGGCAGCAGGATTTTCCATTATCCTGGGTATTATAAAGAGCCGCCAGATGATTTAAAGTATATGGAGGGCACTGTTCACTGTACTAAGATATAGAATCAACCCAGATGTCCCTCAGTGGATGAATGTGGTATGTGTACATACTGAATTGTACTCATCCATTAGAAAGAATGATATTGTATCATTTGTAAAGAAATGGACAGACTTGGGAAAAATCATGTTGAGTGAAGTTACTCAGTCCCAGAGAGACAAATGATGCATGTTTTCCTTTCTATGTAGAAGCTAGATTTAGCTTATAAACTTATGAATAAATATGTTTGGTGGTACTCAAGTGTGAACATATGTATTCACTGAAGTATGCTAGATTCAATGGAGGACTCAAATAGTGTAATTCCGTAAAAAGGCAAAGGCAAAGTTCTGCAAAATAAACACCAGGAAGTGGGTATTCAAAAGGGGTTGATGGGAAAGGGGAGGACAAATGAAGAGGAAAATAGAGAGAATGCAGGCAAGAATCCAATATCTATCCTACACAATTAAGAACGGTGAGGGAACAGATGGGTAAGGGAGGGATGGGTAAGAATATTGAAAGGGGTGACATTGATCAAGATGTGTTATATTCATAAACTGCTTTGTTAAATGACAACTCCTTTTTACACCTACTTAAAGATAATTAAAATGTAACTAAATGTGAAAAAATAGAGGTACACAGAGGGGGCATGCATGGATGCTGTACAAATGCTGCATTATTTTGTATAAGGACCTTGGGCATCCATGAATTTTGAGTCCTTCGTATACTAAGGGACAACTGTGTTTTCAGGGAGTGGAACATGTAACTGTGGAAACTAGCTAGTCCCAAATCACCAGGAAATGCAGGCATCCTGGAGCCACAAGGAAGAAGAGCTGTGGCAGTTTTTGAGTGTGTATTTCCCTCTACTTCAGGGGAAGTCAGTCTGTTTGTTAATACCTTCAACTGATTGGATGAAGCCCCCTACATTAAAACACAGTCTGCTTTAATTGAAGTCTGCTGATTTAAATGTTAATCTCATGAAAGATTTACCTTAACAGGGCCAATGTCTTACTAACTTTCCAGGTACTGTGGCACATCCAAGTTGATACATAAAATCAACCATCACAGGGACCACTTCCCCTCAACCATAAAGGTGACACCTCCCCATTCGCTCTGTGTCTCCCCAGCACTTGAGCTCAGGGAAAAGGAGCAAAGGGACAACCCAAGAACTTGTTTGACTTTCAGGAGTTACTTTGAAATCATAGGATTCTTTTTCTTGCTTTGAAAGCAAACAGCAGATTTGGGGAGGATCTCTATGTACATATGATTTTGTAGCATTCTCTGTGATGTTCGTTAAGTAAAGACCAAAAAGGAGTGTGAGAATTTTTGTAGCTCCCCCTGTTTAGTTCAAAATTTATAAAGTAGCATCTAAAGCATATTTTTCACCTTGTTAAAAAACCCAATACAAACGATAGGCATTGAAGATCACTGAAGTTATTATTTTCCTTTTTTTAAATGCCAATACGAAGGCTTGAACTCAGGGCCTGGGTGCTGTCCTTAGTTTTTTGTTTTTTGTTTTTTTGGTGCTGTACCACTTGGTCTATATTTCCACTTATAGCTTTTGGATGATTTTATTTACTACAAGAGTTTCATGGACTTTCCTACCAATACTGGCTTTGAACCACAGTCCTAAGATGTCAGCCCCCCGAGTAGCTAAGGTAACAGACATGAGCCACAGTTCCTGGCTTTGAAGTTATTTTTGAGTGACACTGAGGTGGGTGTTACATATTCCAATTCTAAGGAGCAGAGTAACGATGAAGTCCATGTACCGCCATCCTTAGAACCTTACTTTCTTTGGAGGAGCATCTGTTCAAAGCAAGGACCAATGGCATCCAACTTCTAGAAACTAAAATTTCAAAAATGGAGAGTATATGTGTATAAGACATGAGAGAAAGATTGATAGTAAGAAAGCAGAGAATTGCAAAAATTAAATTTAGCAGAGTGCACATGTAAAATGTTCTTTCATGCTAATATAATTTGCCTTAGCCCAAGTGCAGCCTATCTGCCATAACAGTCATGCATATTTTACAGTGTGATTATGATAAAACTTTAAACGCCTAATCTTTTGTTTCAATAATGTCAGTTTTAAGGATTCTCTATCTATTTCAGCATTAAAAGTATGAAAGTAAGGGCTTATCTCTTCAACAGCTTAGATCAAAGCTTTTATAGTTTCTGTTAAGGAATATTGTTAAATGTTGGTGATTCTGGAATAGAAGACTGACACCTAACATGTATTGTGATTTAGAGCAGAATTAACAGATGTATCTCTTCATACATTGTCCTTAGCAGCTCTTTTCATTATAATTTTAAGGAACT
The DNA here is from genome assembly GCF_019054845.1 of Dipodomys spectabilis. Taxonomy (NCBI): domain Eukaryota; kingdom Metazoa; phylum Chordata; class Mammalia; order Rodentia; family Heteromyidae; genus Dipodomys; species Dipodomys spectabilis. The sequence continues at coordinate 32,270,742 of NW_024870772.1, forward strand.
AGATTATGTAGCTCTGACTGTCCTTTCATGTTTCATATAAAGAAGTGGCAGCGGGCTGGGGGGATGGCTTAGGGAATACAGTGCTTGCCTAACATGCATGAGAACCTTGGTTTGGTCCTCGATCCCACAAAAAAAAAACAAATAAACAAAAAAACACACAAAACATCCACCAATAATATGATCAGACTTAGTGAGAACAGAAGATCCTATCCATAGTCCCTACAAGCTATATTCTAGTCTGTATTGTTTGTCCAGGAGAGCATAGCAGTTACACTACTATATTAGTCAATTGAAGAAGGAATGTTGACATGATTGCATTGTTCAGTGAATCTTTATTGACATCAGCTCTGTCTCCTTGAAGTTCAGCAGCCCACCTACCTGTCCCCTAGAAACCCCATCCCACTGGCTCTTGCCAAACATGCCTGGCACAACACCTTTCCATGGGAAGGAAGACAGACCTGAGCATTTGGGCTCTGGTTTTTAATTATGTAAACCCACACTACAAGCCTGAAACCAATTTTTCATTAACTTCTCTGTTTTTCCCAAAGAGTCATTTCTCTTTACTAAAAGTGAATATTTTCTTTTTATGTTGCCTAGTAAAGGCAATATAAATGGAAAAAGTTCATTTAGTTATTGTCAGTCTTAGGTAACTGTTAAAAAAATGGCACCTTCTTTTTTCTTTTGTGTCCTTCCCCCTCTCCTCCCTCCCCCCGCCTCTGGTTTATTCCCTGTGACCACTGTTTTTGATTTCAGTACCCTTTGTCTTATATATAAGTTAATCTGATTTGGGGCAGGGAAGGGGACACATAGAAATGGTGGTTCCAAGGGTGAACTGATGCAACAGCAATACTCACTAGACACTGTGTTGGAAATGAGCTTTACAACTTGGGGAGAGGTGAAAGGGGAGTCAGACGGGGAGGGAAAGTGGGAGAAAACAAGGAAGGGGTTAACACTGTTCAGAAAGTAATGTACTCATTACCTTACTTACATAATGTAACCCTCTGTACATCACCTTCACACACACAAAAAGATACCCATTGAAAAAAAAAGAATAAAAGCTTACCTGTATCAGATCAGACTTGTTTCCAAAAAAGAAACAAATAAATATGTGAAGGAAATAAGTTTAAAAATGGTACCTTTTCTTCCTGGGTATATGAAACTTGCATAATTTTGTGAAAGTTCTCTAAATTCTTTCTTTGCTGGTTGACTTTTTTTAGCTTAAAGATTGACTGTTCCCTCAAATGGCAATGATTGAATAACAATGGAATTCATAGTTTTCAAATTTTCACTGTTTATTTAATAATCAATGCAATTGGCTAATTAGCTATACTAAATCAGGAACAGGAAGCTATAGTTTTGTACAGATCATCTATCTTTTTTAAAATTTTATAAGGAATTTGATACATTTATGCAGTGTTGAGGCATAATATCTCATGTCTGTTACCTCCAATTCAAAGTCACTTTGTTGAGAGGACCTACCTATTGTGTGTGTGTGTGTGTGTGTACGTACGTACGTACGTACGTACATACATGCATGCTGGTACTAGAGCTTGAACTCAGGTCCTCATGTTGTAATTTGGCTTTTTCACTCAAGGTTGGCACTCTACCACTTGAACCAAAGTTCCACTTCCAGGGTTTTTGCTGGTTAATTGGAAATAAGAGTCTCTGATCATCTGGCTTTAAACCTCAGTCCTCAGATCTCAGCAACTAAGATTACAGACATGAGCCACCAGCACCTGTTTAATACCCATCTATTATTAAATATTGTTGTGAACATCAGAGCTTTGACTTAGAATTCCCATTTTACAATGCTATTATTTCAGTGATATTAATTTACTGCAAAAGCTATCAAGACTTTACACCAGTGAAATAGAATTTTGCTTGAAATATCTTTAACTTTTTTATTATTATTATAAAGGTGATGTACAGAGCGGTCATAGTTACATAAGTCAGGTAAAGAGAATATTTCTTTTTGGACAATGTCACCCCTTCCCTCTCTCTGCTTGAAGGATCTTATTAACAGACACTAGAATCAACTTTGTAATTTGTAGTTGGAAATTGGATGACATAAAAAATTTTTAAATGTAGTTCATCTTATCTAACACTGTATGTCCTCAGATACGAACATTTTTTTTCTAGGTGGGTAAATGAGATTGAGTTCTATTACTTATTTGTTTTTGTTTATTATACTTCATAAAAAAATTTTGGGTCAGAGTTCATTCTGTTGAGACCTTTCAGAGTAAGATCTTTTCACTGAATTTCTTCTCTTCCTTTACTGCATAAAAATTACATTTTATAAAGTGAGTTATTCTTGCTCCCAGTGAAACATAGATTAATATAATATTTGAACTAAAGGGCAGGTGCAGGTGGCTCGTGCCTATAATACTAACTTCTCAGGGAGCTGAGATCCAGAAAATTCAAAGCCAGTAGAAAACTCCAGGAGACTTAGTCTCCAAAATAAGTATCAAAATCTAGGCTAGAAGTGTGGCTCATGTGGTAGAATACCAGCTGAGCAAAGCCAAGCAAGCAGGAGACCCTCAGTATGATAGAAAGACAGACAGATAAGCATGAGACCCTGAGTTCAAACCCCAGTACCAGAGACAGACAGAGACTAAGATCACCCAGTTGTGTTGTGTTGTGTTGTGAAACTAGAGGTAGGGACATGAGGCTCAGAGACTTCAGTGATCTGTGTTAATCAGCCCAAGGAAGCCAGAGTAGCCACTCTCAGGCCTAATCAGTCTCCTGCTGCAATGAGAAGTTCCTGCTTGAACTTCTGATCATTTATTGCAGGTGACTGACCACCCTGGAAAACAAGAATTTTGCTCTTCTCCCTATACTCATTATGAAGTCCCTCCAACTTTCTATCGATCAGCCATGCTCCTCAAGCCCCAGCTGGGAATGGGTGCCATGTCCCGTCTACCATCTGCAAAGAGCAGAATCCTGATCGCCAGTCAGAGGTCTTCAGCCAGCGCCATCCATCCACCAGGACCCATCACAGCAGCAGCCAACCTCTATACTTCTGATCCTTCAGGTAATGACTGTGTGCTTTCCTGCATTTAAGTAGAATCATGTAAGATGTCTGTGAAGTATGAATGCCTTTCATCCCTTTGAGAAGCCTTTTCCTATTGCTCCATAGCAGTTTGTATGTTGTAATACTGGAAGCTGCCATTCTGAAAGCTACACAGACCATTATGTGAGTGAACAGAGCATCCCAACACAGCTCAGTATCGGAGATCTTCCTAGGGTATAGCACTGCCCATGTCGCCTGCTTCATCTGCTCAGGGGTCCTGAATCCCCCATATGTGTGCATATCCTGCCTCTGTGCCCTTCCCAGTTCTATGCTGCTGTTCTGGAAGGATAACCTTGGAGTGAGCTCAGGGATAACTGTGGTGACTTCCCTGGGCTCTCTGCTCCCTTTCCTCTGCTTCCACATTTTCATCCAAGCTTTTTATATTATTTTGCTATAGAAATAATACTCTTAAAAATTTGGGATGTAGACAAATATGGCACAGATAAAAGAATGGCATTCTTACAATTTTATGGGATACTTTATATTTTGTTATATTACTGATGGATTATTACAGAGTATATTTTGTTCATATTTTCATCTTTCATAAAATTTTGAATAGAGGCAGATATGAGAAATAATAATGAAAAAAATAAAAATGACAAAAGTTTCACTGTAGACATAAAGATGAAACTAATAATACTTCCAGGACTTAGCTTGTGTTATTATTGGATGCTTTCTTCTAATGTATTTTGCGTGCATTTTTCAATAGTTGAGAAAACACTGAGCATGAATCTTGCATTTTCACACTAATATTATATTGTAGGCATTTTTATGTCATAAAAATTGCTGCAGAATTATTTTTAAGGACTGAACTCAGGGCCTCTGGCTTACCAGCCAGGCACTCAACCATTTGAGCCCTCCTTTTTTCAAAATCAGTCGATTATTCTTGAGGTAAAGTATCACTTTATATTATACCTACATTGGACTGCACTCTTCCTATATGTGCTTTCTTGTGTCACTAACAGTTACAGGAATATACCACTATACTCAAGCATTGTGCTTCCCCTGTAGTTGCGATAATAGGTATCTACTAACAACACCAACCTACTGGTTGAGATGGGGTCTCCATAAACTTTTATTTTGCCCTGGCAGGATTTGAACTTCAATTTGCTGATCTATTTCCCAAGTCACTAGGATTTCAGGCTTGAGCCACTTAAAATTTTAAACTATATTTTTTATTATCTTTACGTAGTTATACAAAGGAGTTACCATTCAACGAGTCACTTCATGAATACAATGCATCTTTTTTGTTGTTGTTGTTGTTGGCCGTGGGGCTTGAACTCTGGGCCTGGGCGCTGTCCCTCAGCTCTTCAGCTCAAGGCCAGTGCTGTACCACTTGAGCTACAGCGCCACTTCCGGTTTTCTGGTGGTTTATTGGAGATAGGAGTCTCACAGTCTCTCTTGCCCGGGCTGGCTTTGAACCACTATCCTCAGATCTTAGCCTCCTGAGTAGCTAGGATTACAGGCGTGAGCCACCAGCGCCTGGCAATACAATGCATCTTAATCACCCCTTTCTTTATTCTTCCCCATCAATCTTCTGTATTTTGTAGGATATGCATTGAATGTTTATTATTTTTTGTCTATTTATGAGTTTATTCAACATGGTTTGGATGCTTATTATGCTTTAGACGTTGTGGGTTCCTTGATCTGTGAACAACTGGCGAACAGCTTTCTGCAGCTCACAATCTAATGGGTAGATATGAATTGAAAAGACATATGAAATGACAGATGTTATGGAAGCACAGAACTTCAGCTGGAGCATCATGGGTGGAATGGAGGTGAATACCTCAGGGTCATCTGTCGCTCCTGGAGAAAAGCAGGAGCAGCAGGTGGCTGTACAGAAAGGCATCAGAATTTTAAAAACCATGTTCTAACTACTGTCAATTGGCTTCTGCTTCTCCTATACTATTTGAAATAAGGATACACTTTGAATTTTTGAATATAATTATTTGCCTTCATTCATACTGTTTTTTAAGATAATTTATTTTGAAGTCAGTTTGAAAAAGATAAAAGTATATCTGTACATTGTTAAGGCCAACTAATTTTGTAGAAAATTTGTAACAATTGTTTTCATAGTAGTGGTACTTCTTTTTCCTTCTCTTCCTCCTCCTCCTCCTCTTCTTCCTCCTCCTCCTCCTTCTTTTCCTCCTCCTCTTTCTAGGTTGCATCATCTGGCTATAGTTTAAGCAGGCTCTCTCTGACTCGTTTGTTGAGAACAGTCTATAAAGGCACCAAGGAGAATGGACAGTTGGCAATGCAGGAATCCAGTGGGAGAGGGTCAGTCCCATGGACCATCCAGCAGAGTGAGCCAGCTAGAAGGTAAAGCAATAAGGAGCTCTTCCCTAGGTCTGAGAGTAATGGAGGATTACAGGGATCTTTTAGGCTTGAGCCCCTAAGAGAATGGCATGGCATACAGAGAAGGTAGTTTCAAAGGACCAGAGGAGCCCTATTAGGATATGCAGAGTTAACAGTGCTTCTGATCATCTTCCCAGGATAAATTATTGGATCTCATGACTCTGTCTTTGAGGTCAGGACCTCCAACAGGTGGATGCTATTTAAAGCTGTACTGCTTCCCTTCACAGGGCTGACATTGTTCTCCAATATGAGGTTTTACCATTAAGCTGTAAATCTCACATGCAGTTAAATTAGATACCTTTGAAATTGTATAATGTAACACATGTTGATAGTTTTATTTCATGCACAGAACATGAGAAAGAACCTTCAAATCCTTAAAAATGAAAGACAGTTGAAATTTGTCTTGTCATAGTCAAGAATTTAAGAATCTACCACTTTCACAAGTGGTAAAGACCACTAGCCACAGAGGTGAGCAGATGGAGTCTATCTGTGGCTGGCTTGTTTGCAGTTACACATTTGTGATCAGGGTGTCACTTCTTCAAAGTTTAGTCCTTGGAGGCACACATGTAAGTGCTCCCCCTGTCTCTGTAATATAGCCCCCAACCCTCCTTCCTTTCTACTGGACTTGTGGATATCTTCCTGGGTGAATCATGAATACCCTCATGGGTAATCAGTGGAGACAGGAAAGATGACAAGCATCTCTCTCCTACAGCCCATGAAAGACATTAGATCCCTTCCTGTGGCTGGCAGGCGACTCACCTGGCAGAGACTCTGCAGCAATGAGACCCTGTTCCAACTCCGGAGACCAGTGTCTCAAGGGCAATGACTACTCCTATTGTCTCTTTGTTTGGCGGATTCACTTGCCACCAGACCTGCTCTCCCTTCTAGGATGAGTGTGGAGTCCCCATGAATCCATTTCCTGCTCTGGTGATGGCCTTACTCATTCCTTTCTTTTCTTTCTGGAGAAATGCTTCTATTTTCCTTCCTGTTTTCCTCACGGATCTTCCCTTTCTCTTCTGATTCAATTTTCTTTTTATTTCACAAAAGACTTAAATGGCCTACTTCCCACAGAGAAAAAGCCCTTGCCCATAAATTAGGATTCAGATTCCTATGAATTTGAGAGCTAGGTGAGCTTAGCTTTTTAACACTATGAGCTGTAAAGGCTCCTATCTGTTTTTCATCCTTGTGCAGTAACAAAGAAAGAAAACCAAACAGTCAAGATGGAAGCAGCCTGAAGCTTACCACCTGTCAGATCTTCTATCTGCTATCTGCTATCATTGTGAAGCTTCTCCCATCTTGTTCCTTCCCTATAAGTAAAGTTCATCCAGGACCAGAATTAAAAGACCAGGGAAGAAAACGTGAGACCCATCCATATGCTTAAAAATTATTCACTGTGCACTTAACATGTGTTGTTTTCCCAGATTCCGAAAGTAAATGTAGACAGACTTAGCTACATTAAAACTTACTTCCTAGCTAGTTACCAGTAGCTCATGCCTATAAATCCTTGGTACTCAGGAGGCTGAAATCTGAAGATCCCTGTTAAAGCTAGCCCAAGAAGACAAATTCAAGAGACTCCAGTTAACCAGCAAAAAGAAAGCAGATGTGGAGGTGTGACTCAAGTGGTAGAGCTCCAGAGTGCTAAGTAAGGGCATGAGGCCTTGAGTTCAAGCCCAGTGGACCAGCACACATATAAAAGAGAGCTGACTTCCTCTCAGATCAGTAAGACACTGAGAAAAAGAGAAAATATAACAATTTAGAAATAAGAAAATAGGCCAGGAGTGATGGCTTTATGACTGTAATCCCAGCTACTCAGGAGATGGAGGATCATGGTTTAAGGTCAACCTGTCCAAAAGTTAACAGGACCCCCAACTCAGTCAGTAAGCCAGTTATCACTAGTACCTCTGAGAGAGAGAAACAGAGAGAGAGAGAGAGAGAGAGAGAGAGAGAGAGAGACAGACAGACAGACAGACAGACAGACAGACAGACAGACAGACAGACAGAGGCAGAGAGAGGTGCAGAGAGAGGCAGAGACCGAAAGAGTAATTCATTCTAGCTATCAATAGAGAAAGATACTACATGCAAACTATACCTGGAAGTAGTTTATTTTCTAATCACTCTCATTTTCTTGATTTCTCTTCAACTTTCATAACTCACTTCTCTGTAGCTTGTGTTTTTTGTTTCGTACTGGAGTTTGAACTCAAGGCCTTGACCTTGCTAAACAGGCATTCTGAAACTGAGCTATGCCTCTGGCCCATTTTTGCACTGGTTACTTTTGAGACAGGTCTTACCCCTGTTTGGTGCATGCCTGGAACATGAATCCCCCTTCCCACCATAGCAGTTGGGATTACAGATGCATGCACAGAGTCTAACTTCTTCCAGAGATGAAGTCTTGTGTGATATTCTACCTGGGCTGACCTGAAACTGCAATCTTTCTGATCTCAGCTTCCCAAGTAGCTCAGATCACAGGAGGAAGCCAGTAGCCTACAGTCTTTCTCTTAATCCCAGATTCTCAAGGAATCTCCCAGGAATAATTCTATTATCCCCAACACTCATCCCAGTCATAATCATCAGGATTTTCTCAATTCTCTTGGACAAGAACCACCTTCCACCAGAGCAACTATGAGCCACAGACCTTCTACTCTGTTCTCATCGTGTCTGTTGTACCACAGAGGAAGGATGGGGGAAACTCTGCACTTACTGTTACTGTCTTAAAAATCTTTGAGCATGTGCCATATTTTCTTTTTATCTTAAATTTTATTTTGTTTTACTGTAAAGGTGATGTACAGAGGGGTTGCAGTTCCATAAGTAAGGTGCTGAGTACATTTCTTGTGGAACAGTGTTACCCCCTCCCTTATTAAATATTTTCTTTTGGATTCTCAATGTGTTTTGATGGAGTGATGTCTTCCTATATCTATTTGCACAAAAAGTATGTTGTTGCAGGCAGGGAGAAAACAGGCACACACACACACACACACACACACACACACACACACACACACACACACACACACACACACACACACACACACACACACACACACACACACACACACACACACACACACACACACACACACACAGACCGGGATAAGCAATGAGCTTGGCATAGTCAGAGAACAGGAGTGAAGCCAGCCATGGCTGGAGCAAATGTAAGGCACATGGTAGGGAAGACAGTAAGGAAGTGAGTGCGGCCTGGTACGTGTTGGAACTTGCCTGGTTGGCCCAGATAAGAAGTTTGTGTGCTGAAAATCCCTGAAAGTTTAAAACACAGTATGATTCATTTTTATCAAGCTCTTCCTGCTAGTTTGTGTAAAACAGAACAAGTGATACCATCTAGAGTTTGGGTTCCTTTTCTCAGCCACTTAAAGAATTAAAGGGAAAAAAAGTATTTAAAGCATACAGAGGATGTTTATTTGGAAGTAAAAGAAACAGCGAAAGGAACAGTGAAAGAGAACAAAACAGACTCCTTGTCTAAGAAAAGGTCCTAATGCCAGATGTCTGGAGTCTCATAGTTTCTGTCTCTCTGGCTGGCTGCCTTTCTTCCTTTCTCTTTATCTCTCTCTCTTTCTCTCTCTCTTTCTTTGTATGTTTTCTTTCTCTGTATGGCTCTTTCTATGTCTGTCTGTCTCTGTCTCTTATGCTGGCTTTCTCTCTTCCTATCTCTCTCCACTCTCTGTCTCTTTCTCAGGCCACTGTATAGAGGGTCCCTTGGCTCCTCCCCCTAAGGGTGTATTTCTAGTTGAGGCATGGACATGTGCTGATTGGTTCCCCACCTCAGAACATGTGCAGGTAAGTTGCCCTATGGTTGACTCCCCTATCTCTGCACACTAGTAAAGAGGGGCATTTGATTGGATGGAAACTGGGGGAGCATTTACTTAGCCATCCCCCTCCACCCCAAACTATGTTGGAGCTGATCCCAGTTTTATCTACTCCTCCTCTTGAAGTAAGAGAAAAAAAGAGATTCTGTGCAGATGTAGGATACTGACAGCTGATTGGGAAGAAAGATAAAGAGACTGAATTGAGGGTATATATTTGGAAGTAGTACATTGAGGGTAAATGATGGAGAAACAAGGAGTTAATTATGACTTCTAGTATTTGGGCTTGAGCAATGGGATGGACAGGGGTGACATTTATAAACATAGGTTGACTAAGGTATGGAAGAGCTGAGGCCAGGGATGACATATGAGAGGTGGCTCTTAGATGTGATTAGCTATGTGAGTCTGTAGTGCTTAGGGAAGTCAGGGCTGGAGATTGAAAGTAAGAATTCCTTAGCAGGTAACTGAAGTCATGAAGTATAGTTACAGAAAGGAAGGTATCACAGGATAGGCCCCTAATTTAGAGATTTAGCCAAGAAGACTGGGAAGCTATAGCCATATAGAAGGTGGAACCAAGAGAAGTGTGGTGGTGTAGAAGCTTTGAGATCTTGTAGATACAAAGGAGAAGTCATGCATTTTGAATGCCATGGAACAGTATGGTATCCCAAGGGCAGAGAAAGAATCTGTAAATTTGGCAATGTGGAGAGCATTGATAATCTTGACAAGAGCAATGTAGATGGTTTCTGAGGACAAAACCTCATTAGCCAAATAGAATGGAGTTGATATCTACCTACCTATATCAACTCAAGCTCGTAAGGCTGATTATAGAATTTACTTCAGACTTGATCAAAGTTTCTGGAAGACTTTAAATAATTTGAGGATGATTGCATTAATATGTAGAATCTCCTTGGAAGCTGTGTCTCTACTGAGTATGGGCTAAACTGATTAAAAAAAAAAAAAGCACTGTAAGCTGTGCTTTGTGACGGGTTACAAACATTTTTATTTCACTTTTCAGGTAATTGACACTATTGTTGTCAGTGTGCAAAATATTTTCTGTAGTCATTTTCTCCAGTCTATTTGCTCAGCACTTATGAAATTAAAATAGTTGGAAAGGAAAGCCTGTACAATAAAGAAAATTAAAATGAGCATTGGAATGGCTTATTGACACAAAATTTCAGAAGACAAAGATAGAGAAAGCTGCTGTTTGACTGGTACTGCACACCTGTAATCCTTGCTACTCAGCTGCCTGAGATCTGAAGAAAAGTCCATGAGATCATTACTTCCAATTAACCAGCAAAAAAATTGGAGCTGGAAACATGGTTCAAGTGGTAAAGTGCTTGCCTTGAACAAAAAAGCCAAATGGAAGTTTGAGCTTCAGGCCTGAGTGCAAGCCCCAGTATTGGCAAAAGAAAGAGGAGGGAAGGAGAGAGAGAAAAAGAAAGAGGAAATAAGAGAAGAGAAAAGAAAGCTGTTGTCTTGAGCAGTGAAAGATACTTATTGTAAGGTTGTCAGGGAGGAGAGTTACTGTGACATACCTTAATGAAAGTAATGACTTGTTTTAAATATGGATGTGTATACAGAATTGTGTTCAACAACCTAAATCTAGTGATAATGACGGTGGTAATTGTTATTTTGCACAATGATTGCTATGTAAAAGGGCATCTCACGCACTTTGCAAACAAGCCTCTGTGATAATTCTTTTGTTTGTTCATTTCTGTTTCACAGATAAGATGCTCAGGATGACTAAATAATATTCACAAAATTATGCATCTACTAATTTAGTACTCCTGGTGTTATCTATGTGTAACTAGCTGGATGACCAAACACTGCCATTTAGATCTATACATTTCTTCCCTGGATCAAATGTATTTGAGAGGTTTGTAAGTAAAGACTAAACCTAGACCAATGCACATACCTGTGTACCCATGATCAAGACACAGAACCTTTCCATAGTCCACGAAATTTCCCAACCACAAGCAAATTCTACTTTCTGCCATGGCAGATGATGTTTTATAGGCTGTCACATAAGTAAAAGTGTAGAAATCAAGCAGTTTATCATTGGAATATACTGTTTTGTAACTTGTGTCTTACCATTAAGCATAAAAATCTGTTATAGGAATTTCTTAATATTGAATTTTTTAACAATACCTGTATCAAAACTTAAAATGTGAATTTCAAAGATAATATTTATTTTTACCCATGCTTTATTATTTCTATTGCTCTTTATTTCTTTCTTGATTCATATTTCAATCTGAAATTGTGTTTCATTTATTAGAAGAGCTTTTAATATTTTTCATTGCATAAGCATCTCAGTAATTGACTTTTTATTTGTAAATATATAAAAATATTACCCAAATTTTTCAAATATTGTCACTGAATAAAGAAATCTAATTTGGCATTTTCTTCTTTCAACCTTTTGAAGATTTTGTGTCATTATGTCTGGTTGCATACTTTGGGACATAATGTGTGTTGTATTCCTGTCTCTGTTTATTATTGGATTTTAGCAGTTTATTTCACATATTGGAGTAATTGCCTTTATGTTTAATTATGTGTTTTATGTTTGGTGTCCATTATATTTTTAAGTATGGATTTATAGTTATTAAAAATTTGCTATTTCTTTAAATATGTTTGTCTACATTTTAAGGATATGTATGTTTGCTTAATAATTCACATAGCTTTGTTAATTTATACTGAGTCTTTTTTTCTCTGTGAGCTTTACTTATTTATTTTTATTTTTATTTTTGCTGGTTGTGGGGCTTGACTTCTGGGCCTGGTAACTGTCCCTGAGCTGCTTTTACAAATCAAGACAAGTACTCTGCCACTTGAGCCATAGTACCACTTCTGGCTTTTTTGAGAAGTTTGTTATTAGAGTTAAGAATCTCAACGTTTCCTGCCTGGACTGGCTTCAAACCACAATCCTCAGATCTCAGCCTCTTGAGTAGCTAGGATTACAGGCATAAGTTACCAGCTGCTGTAAACTTTATTTTTGATACTTCACATCACCATGTCTTCAAGTTCACTGACCTTTTCTTCTCCAGCATCTAATCTACCCCTGATTTTGTTCTTATTTTTAATTTCAGATATTGAATATTTCAGTCTTAGACATTCTGTTTTGAACTCTTAAGTAAATTTTACTCCTTTCTCCTGATCCCAGGCTTAGGTACATTACTTTGGTCCTATGGAGTTATTTATAATTACTATTTTCAGGGGAGGACCTGAGGATTGAACTTGCTCAGCATGTACTTGACCACTTGAGCTACATCACCAGCCCCTTTGGGCACTGGTTATTTTCAAGGAAATCTCTCCTTGTCATTGTGGACGATAGGCGTTGATCACTCTACTCAACCAGAGGTGGAGATGGAGTCTTACAAACTGAATGTTCTTTTGCTTAGGGTGACTCAAACTGATCTACACCTTCCAGATAACAAGGACTACAGGCTTGAGACATTGTGCCCAGCATGTATAATTACTTTTAAAGTCCTTTCCTGTCATCCTTTCTAGTCTATCACTTTTCAAACAGTTCTACCAACAAGGATTTCTCTTGTTTACAGAGTGCATTCTCTTGCTTCTTATTTAATAGTAGATATTGCAAATTTTGCATGTGTGATGTTCTACATTGTTCTTTTTTTAAAAAATCAGCTGTGGGTCTTGAACTCGGGGTCTGTCACTGTTCTGAGCTTTTGTGCTCAAGGTTAATGTGCTACCATTTTGGGCTGCAGTGCCACTTCCAGTTTTCTGGTGGTTAATTGGAGATAAAAGTATCATGGACTTTCTTGCTAGAGCTGGCATTGAATCATGATCCTCAGATCTCAGCCTCCTGAGTAGCTAGAATTACAGGCATGAGCCACCAGTGCTTGGCTTAGATTTTTAATTCTTTAAAAAGTACTGAACACATTCTGGCATATTTAATTTAGTTCCTTATCAGTCAGTTTGGTCCCTTGTAAGACTGTTTTAAGATTTTTTTCTTAGAATGTCTGTAAAGAGACCTGCAAGAGCCTGTAAAGAGCCAACTTCTGGAGCCTCTTTTGGGTTACTGTGTATTGAAAAAGTCTCTTCATTTTAGCTAAAGGAAAGTGAAGCAGTTCCCAGCCTTTGTGACATATTGGAATTGTTTATCTTTTAGCTGCCTAGTAATTATTTTTTTCCTCAAAGTTGGATTCAGTCAGTCTTTTGGGGCTTTTCCTTTATGCACAAACAAACTGGTATTCATTTAAGGATTGAGGAAACTGTAAGGCAGATTTTTGGAACATTTCGCATACATGATGCCCTCATCTCTGCTTCACACATTTGGCCTTGCCAAACTTTGATCTCTATGCCTTAAACTGATCATGATGGAAAGCATCTGTTAGAATCCCTTCTTCTGTATCATAGCCTGTAAATGTCTCCAGGCAGTAAGATAAGGCAGCTGTACAGTTTTTTTTTCCCCCCTTTTCTCAGTCCTATGCTGGCAGTTGTACAATTTCTGGAAACATTAGTTGCTTAAATGTTGATCCACTTTCTAATTGTTTATGGCAATTTTTCTATCAGTTGATAGATGTACTCTGAAAAATTAATTTTACACCCTTTTATCTTCCTATCCTCCTTCTCCCCTCTTCTCTAACCACCTTTGGTAAGTTTCATTATGTTGTGTATACATACATATATGTATATATGTATGTATATTATATGTGTATATAATACATATATTTACATATATGTATATATACATATGCATGTATATACACATACATATATGTATTTTATATATGTAATATATAATATATATTATGTACATATATATTATATATGTATATATGTAATATATATGTATGTGTAATATATATGTAATATATAATATATACATACATGTTTATTATATATACATATATATTATGTATTATATATGTACATAATATATGTATATATACATATATGTATATATGTAGCATATGCTATATATAATATATTCATGAATACATACATATATTTATGTATACTTTTATATTTAAATATTTAGCATATTTCAATCCTCTTTCTCAGAATCAATTTACACATTTCCAATAATTCCAAATTCTTTAATAGACCTTCAAACAGCTACAACTTAGGAAGAATTCTGATGCTTCCATTTCTCTGTTGGCCCTCAAGGTATGCACTCGATGCATTAAAGTGGCCTGAAACAGCTGGATATGGTATAAATCAGTGTATCCTCAGTGCTCAATGTAGATTCCTCTAGCGCTTTGATGTAGTAAATTAAGGCTATCATCTCCTGGACTCTTAAGTCTTATAGATGGCATGTGACTACACCTGCTGAAGAAAAAACATAAGCACTTCTTTACTTCCCACACCATTTCCATTGTTTTTAACCAACACTTTCTGATTCCACAGTGATGCTTAAAACTGTCAGATTTTATTGTCATTGGACTTGGGTATGAAGCCCCAAAATGTTCAGTGTACATCACCTCCCTTTAAGAGGCCATAAAGCTGGGTGCTGGCGGTTCATGCCTGTAATCCTGTAATCAGGAAGGTAAGAGCTGAGGATCAAGGTTTAAAGCCAGTCCAGGCAGGAAAGTCTGTGGGACTTTTACCACCAATTAACCACCAGAAAACTGGAAGTGGCACCGTGGCTCAGGTGGTAGAACGCTTGCGTTGAACTGAAGAGCTGAGGGACAGCGCCCAGGTCCAGAGTTGAAGCCCCACGTCTGACAAAAACAACCTCCAAAAAAAGGCCATAAACTCTGCACTAGTGGATTGTAAGGTCCTGTATGGAACAACTTGCTGCTAGAGCCCTCACTTTTAAAGAATGAAATGCCCTCCTTTTGTGCACTGCCCTTAACTAGGTCTATATGTATTTCATCTTCTTCAAAAAATCTCTGTAATTATCTATGACATGTAAATAAAACATGGTATCTTATACAGTGTACAGCATTGCAGGATGAAATTTGCTTGTTGTAAATGTGCCTGAAGTAAATTTATTTATTCTGAAAGCATAATGCTTTTGTTCAAACCAAGGCAAAAAAAAAAGAAGTGTAATATTTTCTAAAAGGAGTTGAGGTGTCAAGATTTTTGAAGAATAGATAATACTTCATTCTATAAATAGAGAAAATCAATCTGATAAGAAACGTTTGAGGTACTTTTTCTCAATTTTGCATATGTCTTTGTTATGAATTCTGCTTATTAAAGTAAATGCTATTTTTGAATTTGACATACTGTGTAAGCTTTCTTTGGTGATTTTTCTAAGCAGAGTGAATCCTACCAAGTTTGAAGTATAGGCAAAAAAATCATTGAACAAAGGAAGTTGATTAGAACAATTTAAACAAGCACATTCGAAATGGTTATGATAACATTAGAAATTTAGCAAAACTCTCAATGTTTGTGTTTTAAGACTTCAAAAACAGCAATGGCAATGTTTTTACTCCCTTGTGACTTTTCCTTTTTTTTTTTTTTATACCAAAGCTTATAACTATTCAAACACTTCTGATTCATATGAGAAGGTTGAATTTTAATGCACTTAAATAGCTATAAAGGATATTAGGATAAGCCTATTGTATATCCCTCTATAGGAGCAGGGTCTCTCTCTCTCTCTCTCTCTCTCTCTCTCTCTCTCTCTCTTTCTCTCTCTCTCTCTCTCTCTCTCCTTTACCTCCCTCTCTCTCCCCCTTCCCCCTCTCTACTTTAGCCCAACTCAGTGGTAGAAAAAAATGAACCTAGGTGCATTGATTCATTCAGGAACCTGTACCTAGCACTGGATTCTGCGCAGAGCAGCATAACAGTAGAGATGATACTTTGAGAAAGTGTTATTAAAAGAGGAAGACTGTGAGAGATGACTTATCCTGGATGGGAAAGTGTTGAAGGCTTCTTAGGGGTGTGGGTGGGCCTAGATGAATTCAGAGGATGGACACAATGAAGTGGTAAGGTCCATGTGGGAGGAACAGGATAAAGGCATGGGAGTTTGTTGTTTCTTTAGGAAACTGACCAGTTTTCTGGGTGGCTGTAGGAGGAGTGGGTTGGGTGACCTAGGAAACAAACCCAAATAGGTAATTTGGAGGTAGAGTGTAAATAGTTTCTAGCCCAAATAAGTTGGATGGCTGGCTTGCTTTGTTGTTTATTTGGTTTGGTTTGGGTTTTGGTTTTGGTAGAGATTTGGAAACCTTTAGGTTTCTGAATAGAGACTTGATATAATCCTAGATTTTGATGATAAGTTTATTGAGTAGATAATGTTTGGGAAGAAACTACTGTAATTGTGTGAGTGTAACCTTTTTATTCTTTCTCCATATTTTCTAGAGTTTTATAATGCCAGCTATTGCTTTATGATTACTATAATTTGCAGTCATTATTCCCTCTATAGGTGTCAGGGGGCAGAAGAGCAAATGTTCTCCTGAACAGTCTTTATGCTGAGGCTCATCCTGGAGTCTCTTTGTTAGGTATTTACCATGCATCTCTCTGAGCTTCAGCTTCTTCATGACTAAAATGAAAATTACACAACATTGAAAGCATTTGAGTGTTGAAGGGATCTAACAGAAGTTCTTAGCATCATTCCTGGTATTTAATCAACAAACCAAAATATCTCATTTAGCCTAGAAGGCCTCCAAGGCCAAGCCTCCTTCTGACTCTTCCCTGGAGTGTATTTATACCTCTTTCTGTCTTCTCACTGCACTGAATCTATGTGGCCTCTATTTGGTTTTGCAAGAACACCACACTCTTTCTGACTTAATATCAATTATACTCAACATGTCTTCTAGAAAACACCTCTTCCAACTCTGTCTCTTGCTTTAGGATGCTGTGTATGTGTCTCTGCACCAGAACGACAGGCAACACTAATCACCCTCTCAGGAATGCCCCTCTTCAGACACTAACACAATATCCTGTGGTTCCTTCACTACCTTTATCATGATAATTACTTAATTCTGCTTTTACATGTCTATTATCTCTCACACACTGCTGTGTACAGTTTATGAGCACAGAGGGACTCAAACCTCAGGGTGTACTGAGCCAATGCCAGTTTCAGCAGCACCACAGTAGTAGTTAATAAAGGTAGCAGGTTAAAGGAGAAGTGGTAATTACGTTAAGCTTTCTAGTCTAGTTGAAACTCCTCAACTCTGCTGTTATAACAAAAAAGCAGCCATAGATTTAAATTAAAAAAAAAATACTGATGCTAGTCCATGGCCCATTAGTCAACGATCATATTTTAAAGAACCAGCATTGTTTGACTTGTTTAGATTTATTCTTTATTCCTTCATTCAATGCAGTATTACTTTAGAATTCTTCTGTGCACCTGTTATAAGCTAGTTGCTAGTCTCTGTTTTAGAGATATCCAATTACATATACAGCCCATGCTTTGTGGGCATACAGAGATAAATCACCATATGAAGAGATAAGAACTAGGTACCTATTCCAAATGCACACAAGAGAGGTACCCAACATAGCTTGGGCAGAGAAGGGGGCACTGGAAAGATTTTCTAGCAAGGTAAGTTGTGCTGAATTTTGAAGGACATATAGCTGTGCTGAATTTGAAGCATAAATAGGAGTTTATCAAGTAAAAGTGGAGAGATGCCAACATTTGGGGTGATTTTTTTAGGATCCCTCATAGGGACGAGTTACTAGGTAGGCATTTCTGGGAGATCTTTTGTAGCATCAGAGGTATGGTGGTAAACAGAGTTTAAGACATTTAATGATAGGAATTTCCAAAAAAATAGTCAGTGCTGGTAGTTCATATCTGTAATCCTAGCAACTCAAGAGGCTGAGATCTGAGGATTACTGTTCAAAGCCAGCCAAGGCAGAAAAGTCTGAGACTCTTATCTCCAATCAACCAGAAAAAAGGCTCCTGGAGGTATGGTTCAAGTGGTAGAGTGCTAGCTTTAAGTGAAAAAGCTAAGGGACAGTGCCAAACTCTGAGTTCATACCTTAGCACCAGAATAAAAGGAGGAAGGGAAGGAGGGAAGAAGGAGGAAGGAAGGAAGGAAGAAAAAGGAAAGAAGGAAGGAAGAAAGAAAGAAAGAAAGGAAGGAAGAAAGAAAGAAAGAGAAAGAAAGAGAGAGGAGAGAGAGGGGGAGGAAGGGAGGAGGAAGGAAGGCATAAATTTCCAAAAAGTATTCATTGGAGACTAGGGGAGAAGTCTGAGGTAAAGATACACATGTTGGCTTGAAAAGGGATGAGCAGACTTCAGGAAAGAAATGAATGATATAACAAGGAGAAAGTCAAGCATGGAGCTTTATATCTCCATGGAAGAGAACAAAAAAGAGATCTGCCATCAAGAGCTCAGTGCCCTGTGTGGAGAAGAGCAAGGAGACACAGGGAAATGTGTGGGAGTCTAAGGGAAGGAGATTCCAGAGCAGAAAATGGTCAAAACTGTCTCCCAGGAGAGAGGACAAGTAAAAACACAAAGAAGCTGTTGAGATGAGAAATTAGGCAGCAGTTGGTGACCTAGTTTTGAATGAGCAATTTTAGTAAAAACATGAGGGTAGAAAGTCACATATTATTAAGTTGAGAAATGAATGAAAAGTGAGGAAATGAAACAGTGAGAATTAGACTGCTGATTCTAAAAATGTGCTGCTGGGGAAGGGAGCCGTGGATGCTAGCTGGAGGGAGAGCAGGGCTGGGTTCATATTCTTCTTTAAGAGTGTGGCAGCAGAATGGGGAGCTAATTTGAAATCTAGGAGTAAGAAGGGTCCATGGAGAGAAGTTGCCATGTGTGGTGGTGGTGGTGATTGTTAGAGTCCTCTGGAGTGTGATGAATGAAGAATCAGAATTACATACAGAAAGGTAATTCTTGGAATGTAAGTAGAACATCGGTTCAAAGGAAACAGAATGGGCATGGTGCTGATTCCTATACTAAGAATGAGAACAATTATTGGCATCATCTATATGTCTCTTCACTGTGACATCTATCAATGAAGATCAAATCAGATGGGAAAACATCTGCATAAAATGAAGTGAATTATTGAGATGTTAATTATAGTTCCTTTGGTGTCTGAATGTGACTAGATAACTTTGCCATATCCTTTGGAAGCTGTGACAGAAGCACTGAATTTGGTCTGGTGTTTGTTTCATAATGTATGCCAGTATTACTCATTTCTCATCTATTGAATAGACACTGGCCATGGTCTATTTTCATTGTGCATTGAACAAACAGAGCCATCCTGTCTTTGACTTACATTAAGTACAACTGATACACTCAATGGTGCATGTTTTCTTAGCTTAGTCCAAGAATTCCAGTTTGAATAGCTCTCTGGTACAGCACAAGCATTCTACGTGTTTCTGTATTTATTTAATCAATATTTACTGAGCATCTGCAATATGTCAAGGTGTTTTGGGCACAAGACTATGTTGTGTCTTCAACACAACAAGGAGTAAGATGGAACAATTCTATAGGCAATCACAATGCAGCATAATGGCAAAGCCTTCTGGAGTCAGGAGGACATAGAAAACAACTCTGACCCCAAGGTGGGACCAAAGGAGTTTCTTGATCATAGTACAGTATAAAGAATAAAAGATCAGTGGTGTGGGCTCAAGGAATTGGTATATGGTAGGAGGAAGAAAGCCTATTCCTCAGGGAATGACATGTGTGAAGATCAGTGTGGTGCAATATCAAATGTCAGGAAAGGATGAGAAAAGAGATTGGATAAGACTGTAGGGTGCTGTGAGTTGCTACCTTTTATCCTAGGAACAAGATGGTGCCATGGACAACTTCAAACCTAGAGATGGATGAGCTTGCATTTGTCTTTTACAACTGTTAGTTAGTTGGATTGAAGTATGGAGGACAAGAATGGTGTGTGGTGGGGTAGGAAGGGTCAGAGACAAAGAGACCATTCAGAAAGCTGTTGCAGGACACCAGAAAGGACAGTTCAGTGGAGGTGGTGGTAGAGAAGATGGAGGCAGTGGATGGTTGAGAAGGATTTAATTGGCTTCCTATATTAGTCAGGTTTTCCAAAAGGAAAGATGTATTATAAAATATTGGCTTATGTGATTATGGAGGCTGAGAATACCTACAACCTGGTGTCTGTAAGTTAGAGGCTTAGGAAAGCCAATGGAATTTGAAGGTCTAAGAACCAGGAGCAAAGGAGGGAATGAAAAGATAAAGAGTGTCAGATCAAATAGGCAGGGAGTGAATTCACCCTTCCGCCACCTTTTTATGTTATACTGACACCCTCAACAAGTTGAAGGATCCCACTTGTACTGGAATCCATCTGCCCAACTCATCTCACAATTCAAATACTATTCTCTTCAGAAAACACCCTCACAGACACACAGAGAAGTCACATTTAACCAGATGTTGGAGCATCTCATGCCACAGTCAAGTTGACACAATGAGCCATCACACATCATCATCCTGAGGGACAAATTCATATCAGAATATACTTGGAGGGAAAGAGTTAAGGACGAAACATCATCTCAGCAGCAAAGATACATTATTCATTAATTCTGTGGGACTTAACTGAAGCATGTACCTTTGCAATTAGTTCATCTGTAGTTGGTTTTGTTTGATAAAATGAAGGAAAAGTGAGGATGACAAATTTGGATGTTTTGTCTGTCTCTCTTTGTTCTTTGGTGAATGTGGAATGTCAAGAAGTCTGCTGTTTCTCAGCAATATGAGCACGTAGTACAAGGCTTGTTTTCTGTAGTACAAGGCTTGTTTTCTGGATTTTATAAAATGGAAAGGAACTTTCCATCGTTTGGATCTTCAGTGTTCTCCTAAGGTCCATGTGCTGAAGCCATAGTCCCCAGAGTGGTGCTATTAGGAGGTTTGTAGGTGGGACCTAGTGGTATGTCCTTGAATTAGTAGATATATGTCCGCAATAGAAATTATGGGACTGGGGTCTCTTCTCTTCTCTTTTTTGCTTCCTGGCCCTGAGCTAAATACTTTGCTGACACATATCCCCTGCCATTTGCATCTGGAACCTGCATCATAGGCCCCTAAGCATAGGTCCAATTGATTATGGACTAGAAGCTCTCAAAAACAAGACAAATTGAATTTGCTTTTTCTATTGCAAGTGAATTATTTCAGGTAATTTGTTACAGCACTGGAAAGCTTGACTAACAGCACTGTGTTCTTGACTTTATGCATAACTCTTTCCTTTTTCCAAAATCATGACTTCAAAGCAAGATTGAGATGTTAGAGAGTATGGAGTGAGAGCATGGAGTCATGCTGTATTTATGGCACACTGTGGCCTGTGTTTCTCTTGGTGCCTTTCTCTGGGACATTTGCTCTTGTTTCTGTTTGCCTTCCTGAAAAGCAGTTCTCCTGGGATGACTGTGTTCTGCCTGTTTGTTTTCCGGAAGTAGAATTCAAAGGAGACAAAGTTGCAGTTTTAACACTTCTGAAACTTTGCAACTTTGTCTCCTTTGAATTCACTTAATACAAAGCAATTTCCCGTGGTGAAAGTAGTTTTCCTTCAAATGTAAAGCATTCCTGTGTTATTTAAGAAAATGATGACAGTCTGATAAACGTTTTTATAGGTGACCTGATTTTCTTTTCCTCCATGAACATTTTAGAATCTTCCGTTATCATTGGTATTTTCATAACATCTAGCTGTACAAGCATGCACACGTTAGTCAAAGCAAAAGGGATAGATATTTATCTTGCTACATAAGCATTTACTGAACTGTTGTAGGTACTTGTTGAACACTCATGTCTATTTTACATCTAGAAGGTCATGTTGTGTTCATTTCTATTGATTTCTACCTTTCTGAGTTGTTGCTGTTGTGGTTTATTTTCCTTGTCTTCCTGGAAGTTTGTGTGGTTTGGTTTTGGACCTCCTAAAATTTTGCCTGTGTCCTGACCATTTTCTGACAAGATTTCTTACTTTTGTTGTTGTTGTTTGTTTGTTTTTTTTTGTTGGTCCTGGGGCTTGAACTCTGGGGCCTGGGTGCTGTTCCTGAGCTCTTCAGCTCAAGGTGAGCACTCTACCACTTGAGCCACAGTACTACTTCTGGTTTCCTGGTGGTTAACTGGAGATAAGAGTCTCATGGACTTTCCTGCCTGGGGTGGCTTTGAACCACAGTCCTCAGATCTCAGCCTCCTGAGTAGCTAGGATTATAGGCGTGAGCCACCGGTGCCTGGCTCTGACAAGATTTCTACCACCTTATATTTTCCTAATAGATTGTAGATGATCTTACTTAACTTTATTTTCTAGCTCTTGTGTTGAATTTTTGTCTTGGTACTTTGGTACTTGAATTTGTAAGAATGCTTTCTTGCATCTCACTGCTTCTTTCTATCACATGTTGTTGTTTTAGTGCCAGTCCTGGGTCCTGGGTGCTCAAGGCTTCAAGGCTAACAATCTCTCCCTTGAACTACAGCTTCACTTTCAGATTTTTGGTATTTAATTGGAGATAAGGGTCATTTCTGCCCAGAGTGGCTCTGAACTTTGATCCTTCAGATCTCAGTCTCCTGAGTAGCTAGGATTACAGGTATGAGTCACCAGCATCCAGCTAAGTAAAACCCCATTATTTCTTGAATTCTCTTTTTGCTAGAGACGTTTTTCCTCTTTGCTTTTTGCTTTATGCTGCAAGATCTTCTCAAGTTCCTTGTGATCATTTACTCTTATGGTTGAGTTGGATAACTTGAGGTTTGTTTTGATTCTTGAGGTTTCATTTTCCTCTCACAGCTTGGTGAAGGTGAGGGTAGGAAATAAAAACATGGGCATGGGGCACACTCTGTTTTGGGAGGAAGAGATGAGTGTCGGTGCATGCTCCTTCCTCCTTTCTCAGCATTTTGTGTGTTTCACCTGCCCTTGGCTCTGAATCTCCGGTCATATGGGCTGGGAGGTCAGCCAGCCTCTAACCACTGCAGCACTGCTGTCTCATCCAATGCAGACTGCTTCTCCTCCTCTGCCCATAGCTGAGGCTCTGTCTGTGGTCTGCATTCCAGGCATTGGGAATACTTGGCTCAGTAAGTACTGATCTCTTTCTACTTTGTCATTTCCAGGTTTAAAAATATAAAGTGCTTCCTAGAAAGCACTCTGTAAGTTAAAGCTGTGATGTTCAAGTCTACCCCTTAAAGTTAAATTGCTCTCATTTCAAAACATCTTGGATTATCAAAGGATCAAAAGAGCTCTGTGCTGTCTATCACCTTGAGTTGCCAGTGGTCTCCTGTGCTATTTAAATGAAGGTAGTGTTGCTGTGTAGTGATTGGTTGGGGGCAACTCAGTATTGTACCACAATAGTAAAAGCATGAATGAGAATGGTGGTTTTATAACTGTCTTCCATGGAAAAGATGTCTTCTGCCATTCTATTATAGTTTTCTGATTATTCTCTTCAGCAAGGCAGCACTGGCTTTAATTCTTCTTTCATTTGATATGCCAAAGTCATTGATGGGAAAATAGATGAGTCAGCTGTGTTTAGGAGTTTTTCATGAAAGTTCTGTGCTTTTTTGATTAGCTTTTGAGCTGATGCTGGTTTTTCCTGAAAATCACTGATATAAATAGCACCTGAGGTTTACCTGAGGCTTGTCTATAACACAGCAGCAAGTACCATGTAGAGATGTGGCATTAGTAAATAGTTGAGGTGGGCTAGTACAAGGTCACCCTGGATTCAAAGTACCATCAAAGACAACATCTTCTTAAAATGGCAGCATCTACTTTGTTACTTGGACCTGCAACAAAGTCTGCCATGTGTGGTATGTAGATTGCTAGTGCTTTCTGCTCCTTTCTTTCTGAACACTGTTCCATATTTATTCCTTCCCACTTTTCCAATTCCTCCCCCAGACAGAGACTTTAATTCCTTTATACACCAGTAATTGTTTAATTTTAATCCAGTGAGAAGTAAGTTACTGGGTATTTGTGAATCATTGGATTGAACCTAGTCCCTTGAGATAGTATATAAGAAAACCTAAACAGACGTGCAAATGCAGATATTTGGATACTCTTTGTTGTAATAACCTTAAAATGTTTAACCCATTTTTAAAAAGATCATTATGATAGCAATTGCAAGGTTTAGATATCACTTGAAAAATGCTACATGGATAGATTTGGGCTCAACGAGACTTTAGAACCATCTTTTCACAACTCTGAAAACACTAACCAAACACTAAACAACATTCATTTTCCTTCCTGGTCTGGAGGTTAAACATTGTGAGTCCTTACTGTTTGATAAGGGTTTGTTTTGCTCATCATTCTCAGACATGTACATTGCATAGAGTAGAAGAAAAAAAGTGTTAATTATTGTGCCTGTTTGAGAATTATTTATATCCTGCAGTTTTATACTTTTCACTCTTCTAAGACAATCACAGGAAATGACTTTGCAGATGCCTGCGAAGTTCTATACAGATCCCAGAGGATCTGTGTGTGTGGGTGTGGGGGGTGGGGGGTGGTTTGCGCAAGCGCACATGCGCGTGTGCCAATCCTGGGGCTTGACCTCAGGGCCTGAGCATTGTTCTTGAGCATTTTTGCTCAAGGCTAGTGCTGTACCACTTGAACCACATCTCTTCTTCTGGCTTTTTGGTGGTTAATTGGAGATAAAAAGTCTAGCAGAATTTCCTGCCTGAGGTGGCTTCAAGCCACAATCCTCAGCTCTCAGCTTCCTGAGTACTTAGGATTATAAATGTGAGCCACCAGTGCCTGGCCCAGAGGACAATTTTGAGGGGTGAGTACTAGTGATGGAACCCAGGTCCTCATGATTGGTAGGCAAACCCTGACACTTCAGCTGTGTCCCAACCCTTCCGTGTACAAAATCAGGTCTCATTACCTTATTGCCAGGCTGGCCTCATACTCCTTTTCCTTCTGCCTCACCACCCTAGTAACTGCTATTACAGTTATATACCACCATACCTGGATCCAGAGGGAACGTTTTCCCTAAAGTCTCTACAAACTTTAGGGACTTAGCTGTATTTTCAAGTGTACCCGATCTTAATGGTTCTCTTGGAAATCTTCAAGTTACATAGATCTTTTTATTCCAATAACAACAACAAACAAAGGAATCTTTCCCCATGTCAGCCCTCATAACTAATCTGGGGTGAAACCTGCTGATTAGGTAATATTAGGACTTCTCACCTGCTGCTCACCACCTGATTTCCCTGCATGTGGAATCTGTTCCTATCCAACTCATCCTCTCTACACAGGAAATCAGGCCTTGTTCATCTTTCTTTCAAATTCTTTATTGGCTTTCCACTACCCTCAGGAGAATGACCCAGCACCATCATGCCAATAGTATATGTCTGACCTGCCCTGCAGTTACCCATCCTCCAAATGCCCTCTTTCTTCCCAGCCTGGCTAGCTCCTGTTTACCTCATCTGACGCAGCCTAGTCCACCTCCTTCATGAACCTATTCCTTGGCCAGCCCAGACTAGCCTAGAGATCCGTTCCCCTGTGATTGCTCTGTGTTCATGCCTTATCATACCACTCAGCACATTTGATCATTGTTTTCTATATGCATGTGTCTGATGGTATTGACATGATTGGTTCACATTTTGATAATATTTTTATCATTCCTGAGGCATTAACTTAGAACCTTGCAATACTGCTTTTTTTTTTTTCCCCTCAAGGTTGGCTCTCTACTAGTTGACCACAACTCCACTTCTGGCTTTTTGCTGGGTAATTGAAGTTAAGAGTCTCATGGACTTTACTGCCTGGGAAAGCTTCAAACTCAATTCTCAGATCTCAGTCCCCTGAGTAGTTAGGATTACAAGTGGGTGGCTGGTTCCCATTTGTTTTTATTTTGTAAGCGCTGCCTTGGTGCAAGTTCTATTCACTCAATGTTCCTGGAACTGAGGTATACTAAAGAGGCAGCAGTTCTGCTCTCCTTCTTCTGTGTTTTTATTCTGCTTGAGGTAATACTCATCCTCTGACATTTGTCCACAAGTAGTCATGGTACTTGCTTACTCCATGGATGCTTCTACTTCAGTCATCTGCTTTCTAGGTTAAGAAATGCCAAGCTAGTCAGCCTTCTTCTGCCTAATTTTTGGTTTCCTTTTCTGAAGCTGATGGTCTGGCTGCTCCTGAAGTAGCAGCTCTCCTGAAGTAACAGCTTTATTGAGGTATAATTGACATAGCACACACTTTTAATGGTGAGTATACAATCATTGCTACATTGATTTGCTACCATTTTATCACTCAAAAAAGAAACAGCAGTTTCCTGTCCCTCAGGAATTTGTTCAAATGCTAGTCCTTGGCAACCATTTATCTTCTTCCTGCCTCTGTAGATTTGTCTCTTCTAGACATCTTGGATAATGGAGCTTTACAATATGTAGTCTTTGTGTATAGCTTCTTTCATTGGCCTTACTGTTTGCCAAGTTGGTCTAATTTATCTGATAGATCAGTATTATGTTCCTTATATTAGTTTCTTCTGCCTGCCCCAGTAGAAAACCACAGACTGAGTGGTTTAGACATTTATTTCCCCATAGATCTGGAGGTTCAAAGACCAAGAGTAAGGGACTGGCATGATTGGTTTTTGGTGACATCTCTCCTTGATTTATGACTGTCTGATTATCTTGTCCTCACCTGCTCTTTTCTCTCTGTGTATATAAAGGGGGAGATAGATGACTAATGTCTCTTTCACCAGTCATATTGACTTAGGGATCTATTTTCATCTTAATTACCTCCTTAAATGCTCTCTCCAATGTGGTCACACTGAAGACTAATAGAGTTGCAACAAACGAACTTTGGGGTGACACGTCAGTCCCTAATAATTCTGTTTTATTGCTGAATAACATTTTGTTATGCTGACTCTATTATGATTTGTATATAGATTCATCATTTGGAGATTTGGATTGTTTTTTATATTATTAGAAATCTACTGTGAACATTTGTATGTGAAGTTTTATGCAGATATTTGTTTTTACTTCTCTGGGGTAGATACTCAAGAAATGTTGATTTATATGTATGTATATTTAACCTGATTTCCAAAGTAGCTGTATCATTATCCACACTTAGCCATTAATGCCTGAAGGTTTTAATTACTCTGCCACTTCTCCAAAATTTACCTTTTATTTGTGCCAGCAGTAAAGTTAACTCAGGACCTGTCCAGCTTTTTTGGCTCACAACTGGTCCTCTACCACTTGAGCCATGCCTCCAGTTACTTGCTGGTTAATTGAAATGTTTTATGGACTTTTCTGCCCAGGCTGGTTATGAATCTCAGCCTCCTGAATTTCCAGGAGTAAAGTTGTGACCTACTGCAATTGGCTTTATCTCTGTGTGTGTGTATGTGAGAGAGAGAGAGTGTGTGTGTGTGTGTTTGTGTGTGTGTGTGTGTGTGTGTGTGTGTGTGTGTATTGTTTTTTCTTTTATGCCTAAACCTGAACTCAAGGCCTGAGAGTTGAACTAAGGTCTGGGAACTGTCCTTATTTTTTGCTCCAGCAAACACTCTACCATTTGAACCACAGCTCTACTTCTGGCCTTTTTGATGGTTAATTGGAGATACAAGTTTCACAAACTTAATTGCCCCTGCTGGCTTCAAATTAGTATTCTCAGATCTCAGCCTCTTGGGTAGCTAGGATTGCAGGCATGAGCCACCGGTGCTTGGCTTATCTAGGCTTTTCAGTCATAACTGTGATGGTGGGTGTGTAGTGTGTAGAGTGTGTGTGTGTGTGTGCACGTGCGTGCACGTGCATGCACTTGTGCCAGCCCTTATGTTGTTGTTACTCATGCTTTCAGTTGTCATGTTCAGGGAGGCTTGAGTTCAGGCACATAATGTTTAAAGTTTAAGTACATGTACTTGAGTTCAAGCACATGAAGATTTATGCTTGTGTTTTCTTCTAAGAATTTTATGGTTTTATCTTCAATTCAAGCCCATCATTTTTAAGTTTTCTATATTGTATAAGGAGAAATCCAAGTGCATCCCTTTGAATATAGCCACTTGTCATAGCTTGCAGTTTCTCTTAAATGTCAGCGATTTGGTTTTGCTGAGACATTGAAATCATCCTTACTTGGTAGAAACTCTAGCCCTTCCCCTTGTTAGTGGCTTATTTTTTATTGGTAGTCTCCACACTTCTGTGTCATTGTAATCACCCTTCACACAGAGAGACTTTTCATCTACTCCCACAGTCACAGTTCTTGGAGAAGTGAAGTTGCTAGCCATCCCTGAGAGCTGTGATTCCAGTGTAGTTATCTCTTCTCATTTCCTTGATGCCGAAGTGGGACTTAAAGAATGCTGGACAGTCCCCATGTAACATGGAGACCTAATTGTGCTGGCAGAGAGGATGTTCTATTGGATTAATCCCTGTGCTCAAATCTAGAGTCAGAGATGTATCTGCTGAATGCTGGAGGCTGGAGGGCTCCTTTCCAGGGTGGCTCACTCGCATGATTGGCAAGTTAGTGCTGGCTATTTGCCAAAGACCTCTGCAGTCTATACACAAGGTCACTCAAGTGTGGTTTGTCTTCATGGAATGAGCAGTGCAAGAGATCATGGAGGAGGTTGAAATGATGACATCATTCAGAATTCTCAAAGCCCTCAGTATTCTGTTAGTCATGGAAACCATTCCCAGCTCACTGGGAGAGAACCTCAGAAGCACATGACTACAAGAGGGTGAGGATCATTACAGAGAGCGCATCATCAGGAGAACACTTAGGAGGCTACTTATCAGTCTGCTCTCTGATTTTCAATGATTGGGTTCTTATAAAATTCTCAAAGTCTCATTCTTGAAAGTATCAGCTCAATATAAAGTATCAATGTCATTTGAATCACTTCAAGGTTGTGAATAAAGCTATTTAGATACAATTGAGTATGTCTCCTTGAGTCTAATTCTCCTTGATTCAGAAGCTTTAAAAAGCGGCAAATTGTCTTATACCCAATGGACAGTAGTTGAGCAGGTTTAAGATAACTTTGGTAGACTCTCCTCATTTAAAAAGAGGCTGAAGCTGGGCGCTGGCAGCTCATACCTGTAATCTTAGCTGCTAAGGAGGCTGAGTTCTAAGGATCATGGTTCTAAGCCTGTCCAGGCAGGAAAGTCTGTGAAACTCTTATCTCCAGTTAATCACCAAAAATCCAGAAGTAAGCTGTGGCTAAAGTAGTAGCCTTGAGGCAAAAAAAATTACAAAGCCCAGGCCCTAAGTTCATGTCCCTAGCAAAAGAGAGAGAGAGAGAGAGACAGAGACAGAGACAGACAGAGACAGAGAGAGAGAATGGGAGGAGTTACTGGCTTATAATCTCTAAAACAGTGGAACACTTGTTCATAAAGGCTCCTTGATTGAGACTGAGTCATGTGATTCTTCATAGTTCTCAATTCTGCATACTGGGCTCTTGGTTCCTCCCTTTAAGCAGCCTTCATTTTCAATAAAATGTTTGAATCTTGGTCATGTTCTCAGTCTTGTTTCTGCCCATAGAAGTTTGATTGTCTGAAGATCTCCTTTCAGTCGGGTTTGTCTCTGCCCATTTCAGTCTAAGCTGGAAGTGTGTATGGAATATTTCTGTTAAAAACTGGGTTTGCCATCATGCTATTGAATTTACTCTATTAAGCAGAAGTGATACCCCAAATCACTTCAAATGAAGCCATTTTCTTGTGATTCTGTTAAAATAACAACCATTCATTCCCTGGAATCCTTATCTATTTTACCAGTTGCCTTCCATCTTTCTGACGCTTTTTTTTTATTGTGCAAATACTGTACAGAGGGGTTACAATTACATGGGCAAGATAATGAGTATATTTCTTTTTTAAAAAATTTATTTTTTATTGTGAAAATACTGTACAGAGGGGTTACAATTACATGGGCAAGATAATGAGTACATTTCTTATCAAGCATTGTAGCCTTCTCCTTTGTTTCCCCTTCCCATCATTTCCCATCCTCCCCCTGCACCCCCACCCTCGCCACTGCTTTCTGAAGCTTTATAGAAAGGTCTACACAGACACATCCTTGGCTTCAAAATTAGCCCATTTTTCCTAATACTAGAATAAATATGATGATGACCAACAGTCATTTCTTAATTGTGGTATTATTTTCAAATATGGAAAGTCGTAAACTCTCTACATTTAGCAGTCCATCTGTATTAAAGTGTTTATTACCAGAAGAGGAAAGGAAGCCAGCTTTCATATAGCCTAGTTTCATGCTCCCTGTCAATCTTGATTCTAGGTTCATTAGGTATAGTCTCTACATCCCTTATTCTAGCAGTGACATTGTGGCTTCATTTCTTACCACAAAGGTTCACTTCCAGTCAATTCTTCCCCTTCCTGAATTTTTGCCAACAGGTTCATTGAGCCAGATGGCTTTTTCTAAAAGTCTTTCGTGAAGCTTTTTAGGCATTAGAACTGTTCTCAAGTTCCTGACAGCTGACAGCTTCTGCATTCCTAAAGAATTAGGTTCTTGTTATGATAGCATCTTTCATGTACCAAAATTTGTATCAGTTACATGACGCTAGATAACAAATCACCCCAAGCTCAGTGTTGCAAAGCTACAATAGTTACTTATCATCGAATGGTTTCTGTGGGTGAGGAATTAGGAGCAGTGTGGTGAAGTGATCCTGGCTTTGAGCCTTTCGTGAGGTTGTGGTCAGATTTTATGAAGTCTGCAATCATCTGGACATTAGCCAAAGATGGAGAGCCATTGTGCAATAAAGTCATACCTCACATCGTGGCCAAGCTGATGCTTGCTGTTAGGATGCCTCAGTTCCTCCCATTGTAGACCTCTGCAGAGTGTAATGTTTAATGTTCTCCATCTTGGCCAGATTCTCCTTGAAAGAGAAACCCGGAAATTAAAAAACAAATCTACATTGTCTCTTAGAAGCCACACTCAGAAGTCACGCTGTCACTTTCACAGTCTTTCAACAGTCACCAGGTTCAGTCCCAGTCCACTGGTGAAGATCACTGGAGAGCCATTGTGGAAGCTGGTTGTTGTGCACTTTGACTTATATTCTGATTGTTTCTGTTAGTGCAGATATGCTCATTGCATTTTTTACAACAATGACATTCATGATCACACTTTTGCAACACAGTAGTTGTACATGCATTGGTGTTTATTCCATAACAATTTAAAAAAGTTCTCCCAAGGCTATTTCTCTTCCATCATGATAACAGGTAGATGATTCATCTTCTTTTTCCACACAAGGAGCCTGAAGCCCAAAGAGTTTGGTAGTAATCACATCAAACCCAGATCATTAGTATGACCCTGAAATGTGGAACTTGCTTTGCTTTTTTTTAAAAATTGTGTCTTTCTTGTCTCCTTTGGGAGAACTACAGCCTTAATACCAAAGGATTTTATTTGCAGAGTTTTGTCCCAGCATGAAGTAAGCTTCAGTAAAAACAGCTTTGGTTTGTTTATATGCTTGAGCAAGGTGAAGAGTGACAGAGTTGCTTCTCAGCAGAGAGCAAATGCCTCTTTGAAAAATACCTGTAAAAAAAGAAGCAGTGGTTCATCGAAGTAACTTTTTTAGTATGGATATATATATATATATATATATATATATATATATATATATATATATATATATATATATATATATATATACTGAAAATGCTCCTTGAATAAAAACTCTGAGACATTCTGCTTGATCATCTTTTATGATTTTTCAATCTAAGCTTTAATGACAGCATCAAAACATCTATTTGGCTGCTTTCATTATAGCTTAGAAAAGTTAAAAGTGACACTGACTTTTGCTGGCATTTTGTTGATCATATTTTAAAAAACTCATTTTTACAAATGTTTCTTGTAAACATGATTTTTTTGTGTGTGTGTGTCGGTCATGGGGCTTGAACTCTGGACCTGAGCTACAGCGCCACGTCTACAAATGTTTCTTATACCAGACTTCTATTTCTAAAATTTCTAAAACTTTTTATGTTAAACATATCTGATTTTAATTATAATTATTAAAACATTCTAATTGTACCTAGTAATGATTTCATTGTGACACTCTTACCCTGATTGCCTTTCCCCTCAATCCCCTAAATCTTCCCTAGTTTTCTCTCTACTACTTTTAGATAATCTTTTGTTTCCTTGCAATTCTTGCTTTCATATGTGATGCTTTGTCTTTCTGTATCTTAGTTATTTCAGTTCATAGGATAGTCTCCAGTTCCACAATGATTTTGCTTTTGTTTTTCTTCCCCAAGTTTTATTTTTGCCTGACCCTTCTCCTTTGTCTTAGATCATAGCTCTCAATGAACACACACTTGTGTTCCCTTGGTTGCCAACCCCACATGGTGAACCAAGAGTTGTGAAGCACCTCGCACATGGTACATTCTGTAAATACATCTTGAACCAAGTGTGCGTGTATGTATATACATCTTTATATATATATATATATATATATCTGTATATATTATATGTAGTATATTATATAACAACATATATTAATATATTAATATTGTCAATTATAATGATTAAAAATATATTAATAATATGATATATAATAGTTCTTTGTCATTGCAATATTTATTCTAGTTTACTGGGATAGTTTTCTAGCACCATAAAGTCATTATTTAAAGGAGAATAACTACAAAAAGGAAAAGCCAAAACAAATAAAATTCAGCTTTCATTGAAACAGGGAGATTTGCTTTTTTTCAAGGGATTTACCTTTTGAAAGAAAAAAATATTATTACTTTGAAAAAGCAACACATCTTTTAAACGTTCAGTAGACAGCAAAATCTCTTTTGTTGTTCAAATAGGAATTTTCATCTCTTTTTTTCCTCTTTGGCAAAATCTTGTCAGACTATAAAGCCTTGATAATAATAAATTAGTTCACTTGGCTTCTTTGCATATGAATTGAATATTTGATCCTAGTTTTCTATTTTTATTAACTTTCAAGTTTATTTTAATTATTTTCCCCATTATATCTATTCTCATTTGGCAAGGGTATTTGATCTGCTATACAAAACCTTTATTTCACTCACCTAATAGAAGTGTATAATAGAGGACATACAATGACAGATCAGATTCTCTGACACAGATCCTCTGAAAGTGAAGATATTGATACAGGTTAGGAAGATAGCCTATCCCTCCCTCCCTTCCTTCCTTCCTTCCTTCCTTCCTTCCTTCCTTCCTTCCTTCCTTCCTTCCTTCCTTCCTTCCTTCCATCCTTCCTTCCTTCCTTCCTTCCTTCCTTCCTTCCTTCCTTCCTTCCTTCCTTCCTTCCTTCCTTCCTTCCTTCCTTCCTTCTTTCCTTCCTTCCTTCCTTCTTCTTTGAGTAGAATTGCTCAGTCATGAAAACATGTAAACTGAAACTATATGTCCACATGAAATCTTCACATCAGTATTCTGATGGCATTATTATGAGGGATAAAAGAGAGTGGCAATCAACATGCACTTTAATTGTTAATGGATAAATGAAATGTGGGGTACCTGTATCTTAGAATATTTTGCAGCCATAAAAATAGATGATGCTGGGTCATAGGGGAGTTCCATGTGGAGTGTTTTGAGGAACTGCCATACTACTTTCCAAAGTGGTTGAACAAGTTTACATTCCCAACAACAATGCAGTAAGATTCCCTTCTGGCCACACCCCCTCCTCCAGCATCTGTTGTTATTAGAGTTCTTGATTGTAGCCATTCTAACTGTGGTGAGGTGGTATCTCAATGTTGTTTTGATTTGCATTTCTTTTATGGCTAGGGAGGTTGAGCATTTCTTCATGTGTCTATTGGCCATACTTTTTTCTTCTTCAGAGAAATTTCTCTTTAAGTAAGTCTTTAGCCCACTTATTTATTGTTTCCTTCAGGATTTGATTTGGAAAGTAGTATGGGGTTCCTCAAAAGACTCCACATAGAACTCCCCTATGACCCAGTAATCTTACTTTTGGGCATTTACCCAAATGATCACAAACAAGACCATACTAAAGCTACCAGCACAACTATTTTTATTGCAGCATTATTTACCATAGCTAGGATATGGAACCAACCTAGATACCCCTCAGTAGATGAATGGATCAAGAAAATGTGGTATATATACACAATGGAATTCTATGCCATCAGAAAGAATGACATTGCCCCATTTGTTAGGGAATGGAAAGACTTGGAAAAAATTACATTAAGTGAAGTAAGCCAGGCACAAAGAAACATAGGTCCCATGGTTTCCCTTATTTGCAATAACTAGTATATGTCTGAGACAAGCAGAAATGGTCAGATAAGTTGATTTTAGGCAAAATGAACTCCAAGATAATGACACAAATGTTTTTTCTTTCTTGCTATTGTTTCTAACATATTTATAAGATATTTCTTTGTTGCTTTGTATGTCCCTCCCCCACAGTATAACCCCTGTTTTCACTGCATTTGATGTGGGTATAATTTGTGGAGGGGAAGGGAAAAAACAAATTGTTTAAATAGGGATACAGGTGGACCCATTGCAACAATGAGATGATGTTTTGTGAAAACAAACTATACAACTTTGATGTGGGTGGTGGGGGAGGGGGGAATGGGAAAGGATGGGAAAGGGAAACAAAGGAGGAAGCAACAATGCTTGATAAGAAATGTACTCATTACCTTGCCTGTGTAATTGTAACCACTCTGTATGGTATTTTCACAATAATAATAAAAAAATAGATGATGTACTGATACATGCTACACTATAGATGAAATGTGAGACTATGGATACTTAACACTAAAGCCATAGACATTGTATAATTCCATTTAATGAAATGTCCATCCCAGGCTGGCCTGGAACCATGATTTTTTGGATCTGAACCTCCTGCATAGCTGGCATGACAGGTGGAAAGTACTATTCTAAGCTATTGATTGAGATGACTTCTCATCACTTTTTGCCTGGGCTGTCCCTGAACCATGATCTTTCAGTCTCTACCTCAAAGTAGGCAGGATTATAGGCTTGTGTACACCGGTACCCAGCCAACAAAATAGTTTTCATTTATTAGTTGAAGCCAGCAAAATTCATACTATTCTATCTGTTGTTTTAATGAGTAGCACCGTAACATGGAAAAATATGCTGAGCTGGGTTGCTAAAGGGAGGAGCACTGGAGGTACAAGATGGCTTCCAATCCTTGCAAACCATGCTTAAATTTTCACTCACCATATTAACTAGTTTAACTGGGAGTATGGCCTACGGGACGGGGGGAGGGGGGGTCCTCATTTACAAAGCCAACCTCTTTTTTAAAAACTTAACTCTTTTTAAATTTGTTAAACATTGGGTCAGAGTGTCCAGGCCTCTGATGGGATATTTTTGGATGATGGGCTCTATAACCTGGAGAACATAATTATTCCTGTAACTACTCTAAAACATGGTTAGATGCCTTTTTTGTTTAGTAACTAAGATTAAAGAATTTTATTCTGTGAACAAAATATTTAAAGATTAAATCTATATTCTAATCATACAGGTACCTTGTTTGTATTTACTGAGATTCACAAAGATACCTATATTTTGAGCCCAGGAATGAAAACCACAGAGGTTTACTAGTTGGTCCATTAAACAGAAGTTGAAATTAACTCAAAATCTGCATTGTGGAGGTACAAAAAGCAATCAGTGCTCTTTTTTTTTTTTTTTTTTTTGTCGGTCGTGGGGCCTGAACTCTGGGCCTGAGTACTGTCCCTTAGCTCTTCAGCTCATGGCTAGCACAGTGTCACTTCCAGTTTTTTCTGCTTATGTGGTGCTGAGGAATCAAACCCAGGGCCTCATGCTTGCAAGGCAAGCACTCTACCACTGAGCCACCTTCCCAGCCCCAATCAGTGCTCTTTTTAATTTTTATGGATTTAATACATTTCTAGTAAGGTTTGGGTGTTCATTGGAGGGCCAACTCTGGGCCTCTATTTCAGGGTTTGATTTTGATTTTCTTTCCCATATACAGGTTTTCTTTTTCTCTCTTTTCCTCCTCCCGCTTCTGTCTTTCCTTAGTTTTTCTTTTTCTTAAATTTCCTTTTCTTGTAAAGGTGCTGTACAGAGAGGTTACAGTTACATGAGTAAGGCAATGAGTACATTACTTGTTGATCATTGTTACCCCTTCCCTTGTTGTTGTCCCTCTCCAACCTCCCACGCTCCTCCCCAGCCCACCCCCTAACCCAACCCCCCCCCCCCCAGTTTTTCTAATAGAGGGAATTTTTCTACTTTGCTCCTATTTAGAAATTTCTTTTTTAATTTTAATTGAAAAGGTGATGAGCTGGGGTGGTTACAGTTACATAGGTAAGGCAATAAGTATATTTGTTTTTAATCATCATTACCCCATCCCTCTTTAGCTCCCACTTACCCTACCCTATCCCCCCTACAAGTTGTAATGTTCATATCCAACATCGTGTCAAGTGAGTATCAATGTTGCTGTGATTTAGCTGTTGTTCTGCTGTTTCTGTGATTCCCTTTCCCTTACTCATATTGCATTGTTTATGATGCAAAACCAGAGGTACAAAAAACTAAGAGAAATGAAGAAAGAATAAAACAACAATAGAGAAAAAAGAACGAACTATATGCAGAGTCTAATGAGAACCTCTTGTTTTCTTAAGTAGAAGTTCGTGTTAATATGCTTCATCATAGATAGTCCTTTGCACTAAGCACTTGGGTTACTCCTGTTAAGAATATCATATACATATTCTAGTTCTTACAAAAGAGGGAGATCATGCAAACCGCTTTTTTTGGGTCTGGCTTACTTAATATAATTTTCCCAAGTCTTTCCATTTCCTTATGAATGGAAGCATAGAATTCCATTGTGAATATGTATATTTTCTTGATCCATTTATCTACTGAGGGACATTTTGGTTGGTTCCATATCTTGGCGATGGTAAATAATGTTGCAGTGAACATCGTCATACTGGTGGCTTTTGTGTGGCCTTGTTTGTGGTCAGTTGGGTAGATTCCCAGAAGTGGGATTGCTGGGTCATAGGGGAGCTCTATGTATTGTCTTTTGAGGAACCTCCACACTGCTTTCCAGAGTGGTTGAAGAAGTTCACACTCCCACCAACAGTGTAGTAGCTTCTCCTTTGGTCACATCCCCTCCAGCATCTGTTGTTAGATTTCTTGATTATGGACATTCTCACTGGTATAAGGTGGAATCTCAATGATGTTTTGATTTGCATTTATTTTATAGCCAGAGATGTTGAGAAATTCTTCATGTGCCTTTTGGCTGTTCGTATTTCCTCTTCAGAGAGGACCCTCTTAAGTTTTTGTATACAGGTTTGTACTATAGGGTCTGGGGGCTGCTCTTGCTATGGCTATATTATAGGTTTTAAGGATATTGGGGTTAAGCCAGATCCATTTAGTGCCTTCATTGTATCATGAGTGCCATTGGAGTTTGTGTCCATCTTCCTCAGGATTTGTGTGTGCATGCATATGTGTGTGTGTGTGTGTGTGTGTGAGAGAGAGAGAGAGAGAGAGAGAGAGAGAGAGAGAGAAAGAGAGTGAAAGAGAGAGAGAGAGTCCTATGGCTTGAACTTATGGCCTGGGCACAGTCTCTGAGCAGTTTTGCTCAATGCTAGCACTTTACCACTTGTGCCACAGCTTCACTTGCAGCTTTCTGTGTAGTTAATAGGAGATATGTGTCTCACAGACTTCCCTGTGTGGGCTGGCTTTGAACCATGATCCTCAGATCTCAGC
This sequence comes from Dipodomys spectabilis, assembly GCF_019054845.1. Taxonomy (NCBI): domain Eukaryota; kingdom Metazoa; phylum Chordata; class Mammalia; order Rodentia; family Heteromyidae; genus Dipodomys; species Dipodomys spectabilis. The sequence goes on from NW_024870772.1 coordinate 32,308,331, forward strand.
CTCCTAAGTAGCTAAGATTACAGGCATGAACCACTGGAACCCAATGTCCTTCAGGATTTTTGCAGCAATAGAGACATAAGGAGGTATCAGCTTCAATTTAGGGACACAAGGGTCATGCAGATCCATCTGCTTGCAGGGATGCACACCTCAGCAGTCTGCCTTATGGCTCTTTTCACTTGTATCTGTTTTTGCTCCTCTCCATTGGATCTTTATCTTACACAGTATTCAGTTGTTTCTCTGAGCAGTCCATAACCTGGAGCCCGACTATCACTGGCATCAGACCTGACTTCATTCTTAGACATACAGGTAGGTCCAGGCTGAGACATACCCAGGACCAACATTAGGAGGATTCTACTCCAATCCCATATTGTTATTCCTAAAAGTGAATTGGTTTGTCCATGCTCCCAACTTAAATCAGCTCAAACTACAACGGAAGATTTTCAGGATTCAGTGCAGGTAGTGTGACTCATCACACAGGATGGCTACTGTGGGAGTGTCAAGTCTCTCAAGAGGGCTCCACTCTGAAGACATAATCACCTGCCAGGGACACTGCCTCCAAATACTATCATACGTCAGGGGTAGGATTTCAACTTGTGAAAATTGGTGGGGACAACAAGATTCAGTCTGTAGTACCAGGCTTTACGATCTCCACATCTTTGCCAATAAAGATCTTTTATGAGAATCTCAGATTAAATTAAGGCACATTAACTCAGAGCTGCTGAATACATTTATTTCCCAGAGTGAGTCAGCAGCTTCTGCTATAGTTTTCCAAGAGTGGCCCAGGGACTACTTGAGCCAGAATCACTGAGGCACTTGTTTAAAAGGCAGACTTGTGAATTTCTCTCCAGAGGCGCTGTCCTGCAGAGAGACTAGTGAAGGTATTTGACTCATGGTAGGGGGCTAAATTGGTGCGGTAAAAGCTTGGTTAATGTAGACTTCAACTAAACTTATTGAAAAATAGAGAAATTTAGAGTGGTTATAGATACAAGCAGCATACAAAGAATATGGTTTGCTCTCTAAATTCTGAAGGCATGTATACCGTTCATGGGATTAATGTGGTAGAAAGAATGACCATATGTATGGTATGACCATATGTATGGTAACTTGGTGTACAGGATAGAGTTCATTAAAATTGCAAAATAATATTGTACACACAGAGTTGGGACAAGACATACTCCTACTTGTAGCCTGAACACACACACACACACACACACACACACACACACACACACACACACACACACACTCCTTACATATGCAGATTTACAGTTTCTCACATACTTGGAGCTATAATAGTCAATACAAAATCAATATTATATAAATGGTTTTTATACTGTATTTTAAGCAGTACTGCAATAGCAAGAAAAAATTGTACATGCTCAATACAGATACTGTTTCTTCCCAAATAGTTTTTGATCTGTGGTTAGTTAAATCTACAGGTGCAGATTTAAAGGACTGCAATATGCCTTTAGGTAAAGGAAGCACTGGACTAGGGGAAAGAGAAAACTGAAAAAAAAAATTTATAAGCCAGATGCTGGTGGCTCTGCCTGTAATCCTAGCATTTTAGGAAGCTGAGGCCTGGGAATTATAGTTTGAAGCCTGGGCAGAAAAATCTGTAAGATACCATCTCCAAAATAACCAAAAAGCTGGTCTGGAGGCATGTCTCAAGTGGTAGAGTACCAGCCATGAGCCAGCAAGCCAAGCCACAGTTTGAGGCTCTGAATACAAGCCACGGTACTGGCAAAAATTGGAAAATAAAAATTACAGATATTTCCTGTGTACTTAGAATCTCGTGTTGTCCATTTCTCCCCTCTCTATGTGCTCCTTAGCTACCCTCTCAATGATGGAATTAGCAATAATTAAACTCAGGTAAGGAAAACATATAATAAATTTTTATTTGAATGCATCAATGGATATAGTCTTTTATATAATGGTTTACCATTTACACTTAGTTTTTATTCTGTAATAATTATTAAGTGGATTTATCATAAGCAAAGATGCTTGGCTTTTTATTAATTCTGACTTTTCCTTCTTTCTCATATATGGTACATTTTTTAGACTAAACCCATTTTTGGTCATATTCTCTTAATTCATATTTTCCTAATTTTATCATTAACTGTTTTTATTTATCAATTATTGTTTTTATTTATTAATAATTTATTTATATTACATAAAATCATCCTATTTTAGGAAGGAAGTTAAACCTAATATGCTTAATTCAAAAGCTCAAGTCCAAAATGCCTCAAAATGAAAACTTTTGAGCAGTGGCATGACCCTCAGAAAGTTTCAGATTTTGGAGCATTTTGGATTTTAGATTTTCAGAGTAGATGTGTTCCACAGGTAATTCCTATATAAATATAACAGAATCTGAAAAAGCACAAAATCCGAAACACTCTGCTCCCAAGCATTTTGGATAAAGGATACTCAGCCTAAAAGTCAGCATGGGTTTAGGGTATACTTGATGTTGAAATTACATCTGACTGGTAACTAATTTATCCTGCAGTTCTTTTGCAGGATAGATTAAGAGTGGTTTCAGTATTTAGACTATAAAATGATCTGAGAGCAGTTGGAAGGCATTAAGCATGGCATTAATTTTATATACAAGGGACCATTAAATAGTGTGTTGTTTTGTCTCTTTTGTCATTGAACATATTCTCCAAGCATTAGGAGAGACCCGAGTTGGGGACTTTGATAGACCTAACTCTGAGACTCTTTCCTCCTGTACTTCTGACTCCATCCCTCCCCAGGAGTTAGTTAGGAAACCATAGCTGCGTAGATTCTGCCTTCACTTGGAATACACATGTTTCATGGCCTCACTAACTTAGGAGTGAAAAGAAGAGTCACTTTGCCAAAAAAAACATGGCATGGCTGATTCTGGTTCTCTGCATATTTCCATACACTGATGCTTTCTTATTCATATATAATTTCTTCACTGATTTTTAGACACTGATATTTAAACAAGTGAGCCACTCTTTAAACTGCATTTAATGTGAAGCTTAGTTGATCTTTTGTTCAAATGTTGAGAGGACTAACTACAGAATAAGAATGTCGCTGAATGTTCTATATACAGCAAAACAAAAATTATTATCTAGTGAAGGAGAACAATTATTGCAGAGTACTGGGAAGCTAGAGCTTATAAATTCTCCTACCAGGGAGCATTTGTGTATTGGAAACAATTTGGCCTTGTGCTCAGAGCCTTTGATAGTGGGTGGTGACCATTGCAGTGCCATTGATGGGGCTCAGCTCAGACTCAGACTCTTAACACAAGCTGGCTTTGCACATATCTGGGAACTACTAATGGGGTTTGCATTAACATAGAAGCAGATCATGGAAACAGGAAAAAACTAATATCAGTTTGAGCCTCTCTCAAGTTCTGTGGTACAAGCAGTATTGCACAAAAGCCTCGAGGCAAATTTTAACATCATTCCTCTTTATACGAGGAAGTTCCCAGTGTTAGGACAAGGGCTCAGGGTTATGCAATAATTGGGAATACTCAGATTTTAAATCTGGCCTGCCCCATCCCATTTCTGCGTTCTTTGAACACATTGTTTGTAGTGGTTATCCCATGGTGGTGAAAATTACCAATGGATAATTGCTGCAAAAGGTATTTGTTCATTATAATGTCAAAATGCAAGAACTATATTGATCTCACAATTTAAAGAACATACCTCAGTTGAGTGTTCTCTTTCTAGTCAACATCCTAAACACTTTATGCTTTCTTACAGTGAGGTTATCTATCCTCTTCTCAGCTGCTAATTATAATTAGTAGATGTGACCTTCTCTAGGGCAGGGAGTGTTCTGTCTGTCTGTCTGTCTGTCTGTCTCTCTTTTTCTGTCTCTCTTTCTCTGTCTGTCTGTCTGTCTCTCACACACACACACATGCTCACACACACACACACACACACACACACACACACACACGCACACACACACATGCTGGACCTGGGGCCTGAGAACTACCCTTTAGTTTTGAGAAACTAGGATTACAGGCATGAGCCACCTGTGCTTTGGCTAGGACCTTTCTCTTAATGATTTATTCTCAAACATAGAGAATGGAACCTTACAAGACTAATTTAAATCTGTCAATGAGAAGGTAAGCTGCAATTCACAGCATGTGACATTTTCTGCCTTGTGATGGACTGAGATTTCTTCTTCTTCTTCTCCTTTTTTTCTTTTTTTGGTTGATTTTAGCAGATATAAAGAAGGCTTCCAGTTCCAATGTTACAAAGTCCAATCTACCAAAATCTGGACTTCGTCCTCCTGGCTACTCACGTCTTCCAGCAGCCAAACTGGCGGCGTTTGGCTTTGTCCGCAGCTCCAGCATCTCCTCAGTGCCCAGCTCCCAGTCTGTGGACAGCACACAGCCGGAGCAGAGCCGGCCAGTCACCCGTAAGTGGGGCTGGTGGGTGGGGCACACCTGGGCACCTGGGTGTCAGACTTATCGAGGGACTTCCTCCAGAATTCATTTGCTTCCTGGATTCTAGGTAAGAAGTCAAAGGAAACAATAGCAAGAACACCACTTGTGTTCCTATCTTGGGGTTCATTTCGCTTAACATCATCTTATCTGGTCATACATACATAGTGTTATACCGAAATTCAGGGACCCCCAGAAGACCACCAGAGACCACGATCAATGTAAGCAACAAAGAGCCGGTTTATGATCAATGTAAGCAACAAAGAGCCGGTTTATTGCAAGCTCGAGCTTGGTCCTCCGCGCACATGGTAACTGGTGACGCTAAGAGGCCCTGAGCATAGAATCAGCCCAGTTTTTATAGTATTGAACAAACAACTTAAAGGAACTTTTACATAAGAAATTACATGATTGTTTAACATTTACATTTAAAGCAAGCTAAACTGGACAAATAATGATTGGTTGACCTTCACAGAAAAATGTCCTTGGTCCATAGCTTGACCGAAAATGGTTACGAGTCACACCCAGACCAACAGAATTCATGGCTTTCTGTCATAAATTCCTAGCATTGGGGCTAAGTCAAGTTGCAGAACTGAGATGGAGTGTTAAACAAAAATGGAGTTGCTTAGGTTTCTTAAAACCTTATATTTCTTCCCTAGGGCCTTACTGCCCCAGCCTCCGGGAAGGGCGTTGCAGCTTTGGGGATGATTCTGAGGACTTTGCGCCCTTGGTCAAGGATGTAAAGCCTTTGAAGTCTTTTACTAAGCAACTCTAGGCTCCCAGGCTGACATTCCACTACTGAGTAACTAAAACCAGTCACAGTTAAAATCATACAAAAAACCATACAATCATCTAGCACAAAGCAATTCATACAGAAGCAAAAATGGCTGTATGATTATTTTTTTACGTTCTTCAATAGGTTTTGACCTTTTCTGCTTGTCCCAGACATATAAGAACGGTGTTAGCACATTGCATAGCATGAAAATGCTGAGCATTAAGTGTGAATTATTTGGGTATGATTAAACACAATGATTTCTCATCACTGAAACACATAGTAGGTTGTGAAGATTGACTACATGGTATGAGAAATAGGAAGCATGGCTGAGCTGCTTCAGGTCTGTCTGGCTTCCTTCTGACAGGAAGTCTCTCCATGTCTGTTTCCTGGTACATGTAACTTAAGGTCTGTATTGCTAGCCTTCTGAGGAAGTAACAAACAGCCACTGGGACAGTAGTCTGGGGTTGCTCCATCAGCTGAGCCTTTGATGAGCAGATTTCATTTTAGCCTTGTCAAGTTCAAAGCCATTGCTACTGGATCTGAAGCCATGACATCTCAGATGCTGGTTATTAGGAACTGGCCCGAGGGCCATGAAAGTCTTTGAGATTTCTTTTTTTAAATTTTTTTTTTTATTGTGAGAATACTATGTGAAGGGCTCTTTGGAAGAGATTAGAAGAGAGAGGGAGAGTTTTTTTTTCCAATTTTCCAAGCTTATTCATTTTCAGTTTTTTTCTTGGTTTTGCAGAGATGATGTGTGAACCTTCTCTACCTTTACTGTTCTAAAAGCCTCCCTGGTTATTGCTGACCATACTGTGTTATGTTTTTTCTTTAACTTGATGTGTTTATGAGTGGTTTCTAAGATCTTTTCCTTGCTTTCATGATCTCTTAAAGTTAGACAGCAGACTCTGGACATCATCAGAGGTTTCACAAAGAATGTCACTGTATTTGTGGATGCCCAGTATTGCCATCTCAAAATCTCCAGTGAACCATTGCAAATGTGTAATGCATGCTTGCAGATATGTAGTACCACATTTAGAGTCTAAAGATTTTGAATATAAGCTGGATACCAGTGGCTCACACCTGTAATCATAGCTGCTCAGGAGGCTGAGATCTGAAAATCATGGTTTGAAGCCAACCCAGCAGATAAATCCAAGAAACTCTTACCTCATCTTCAGTTAACTAGAAAACCCCAGAAGTAGAGGTATACTCAAGTGGTAGAGTGGTAGAGTGAAAATCTGACCAAGAGCAAGAGATTACCAGCATACACACACACACACACACACACACACACACACACACACACACACCACACACCACACACACACACACACACACACACACACACACACACACACACGGAGTTAAGTAATAAAACTCCCAGTGGGATTTTTTTTGCAACAAAAGTATGAAAGAAAAAAATTCTCATGGCATGTGCCTTTCCAAGGAAAGAGTTATATTTCTGGTTTCTCAAAAAATTAATAATAATTTCAAGATTAGTGGAGATGTGCTCCCAAACAACATGTTCTGCTAAAAGGCGTGAGAGTTGTGGACAGAGTAATTCCAGATGTGTAAGTGCAACTCCTCATCTTTTCTTCAAAGAACACTAAGTAGGAACCCACTGAACACACTCAGAGGACAAGGATGATATCACAGAGAAAATAATGCTCAGTTGGAAACTTCATATTAAAAATGTAGCTACTCTATTCAGAACTGTTTTCTATTTTTCAGAATTGTATATGAGAAGTGGCTTTTAAGTATTTGCCACCTACTATAAATAGAAGATGTATAAATTCACCAATAAACCATAATGAAACCATACATGTACTTGAACTTAAGTGTGAGACCTGATGACCATACATTTAATATCAAGGAAAATTGTGTTTCTGTCCTTGAGTGGAGAACTGATGCTTTGATGATAGGAATTAAGTAAAATATAAAGTTCCTAGGTAACCTGGAAACTCTTGGATCATATCCTAGGGACAGATTTTGCTGGTTCAGCTCATAGAAATGGCCATTGTGATGTCAGAATTCATTTCTTTTTTCTTCTTGGAAAACTGATGTTTTGCAAACACTATTACACCCTACTGGGTATCATTTTAGGAATACTACTGTAATTAGGCATTTCATTACAGCATATTATAATATAAGGCCAGCTTAGATTCAATCCTTCTATTTTATGCTGAGATGTCAGGGGTGTATCACCATGCCCACTTTTTTGTTTGAAATGGGGTTTCACTAACTTTACTGAGGCTGGCCTTGAGCTGCTATCCTCTCCATCTCTGTCTCTTGAGCAGATGGGATTACCGGCATGAGTCACTTTGCCAAGCTTTGTAGTTCATTCTTAAAACTGAGGAAGACGTAGCCATGATTTAAATGTCTTTGATTTCAATTGGTGAAGCAAATCTTGAGATGAGGGCTGTTTTGAGAAGCTCCACAAGTCAAATCCTCCTTTTCACTTACCTCCCAGGTTGCCATTCAGCCTAACAGGAACTATGGAGTAGTGGAGATTTGTCAATCTATGAAGCATCTTGTGAGGCTGGAAAGTTCTCATTGTTATGAAGTACTCCTTTATGGGTTAGAGCTGCATTTCAGTAATCTCTGATGTGTAAATAGATTCCTGATTATTGAGGAGTCCACATAGCACCCTCTCTTCATTGTGTCAACTGGAGAGCTCAGGTGGCTCCTTCTCTTGTTTGTCATTTGATGATGGTGAGATTGGCCCTTCAGATCATCAAATAAAGCTTCTTATCACACTAATTGGTGATGCACAGCTTTTTCTTATTTAATTTGAAGAGGAAGATTGAAGGTATGGCTTAGGAGTACAGCATCTGCCTGCCAAACAGGAAACTTTGCAGTTGAATTATAGTACCAGCAAGAGAAATGGATGGATGGACAAACAGACAGATATCCAGATTAGCATATTCTGGCTTAAACTCAACTTTAAACAATTCTTGTATATCTTTTTAAAGAAAGTAGAAGATACAAGAAGTGCTTGAGGTGATAGAAACTTAAAAAGAAAAACAACTCCTGTAGCATTTAGTTTTGGTAACATGCCATAGCGTAAAGTTTACTTGATTGCTACATCAATCAGTAATTAGGTGTTGACTTTCCCCATTGGGTAGGTAGGTATGACTTGAAGGTATGACTTTAGGGGAATATGTGGAGGGAACATAGGAAGACTTGGGGCTTCATGAATTAATCATTAATGACAACAGATCATATCACACAAGGGCAGAATAATTTATGGAGAGGATTCTATTTCCTAGTGTATTCTATTCTGAATACAGGATTCACTGCCTGGATTATTAAGTGCTTAAGAAGTTAAAAAAATACTTATTAGGAAAGACGGAACAGTACAACATTTGTGGCACTTTTCCCATTTTTCCTCCTTTTCTTCTTTTTAAACTACTATCATGTTTTTCTTTTTGGGTTAAGACCAGAGATCATGAAGCAAAACCTTGAAAAGAAAGCAAAAGAAACTGAAGTGACCCCTGAGATGGGGCCCCAGCTGGTAGGATCCCATTTTGAGCTTTGCCTTTGTTTTAGGGAATGAAAAAAATGCATCTGATCCCCCTCCCCTTAACAGCCTAACCCACCCTTGATTATTGAGTTAAAGACTGACCATAAAACAGATAGGTTGTAATCTGGCTCCAACTGGCAACACCACGTGCTTATGGTAAACCCTGCCTTTTGCACTTGCTTACAGTAAACTTCGCCTATTGGCCACCTGTGCGTGGTCTGGTATGACTGTACAATCCTTTTGTGTGGTACGATCCCATTGATCACCTGCGCGTGACCAGGCTCGACCTCATGGATTTTGCCTTTAAAAACCAAAGAATGGGGGTCACTTGGGGTCACAGTATCAGCTCCCAAGCCTGTGCTGCGGCCCTGGCCAGTCCATGTAGGGAGCTTCTCAATAAAGTTGCTTCTTTATTAACAACTTTGTTGCGGTGGGTTCTGTCACTCCAGATGACAAGGTGGGCTTCCCTGCCTGAGTAGGGGTCTTCCTACTACAGAAACAAAAATATGTTTCTCTGCTTCCTTCCCCCAGTATAGGAAACTAGAAGAGTGAGGGAGAAGGAAAATACACCTGGGATGGTGGGCAGAGACTTCCATTTGCATAATCAGGATACAAAGATAAGTGTTCCACAAGCCTGAAAATGACATAGATTTAGGGCCTTCAGTGAAGGCTGGTTCGTCAGCGTGGGTGAACAGGGAATTTCTCAGAGAGGGCTGTAAGCTAGGTTGAATTTTGGAAGATAGAGGTGGACATAGATCTTCTGAGGAAAGGCTGTCTCTGAATCCAGAAAACTAGGTTTGCGGAGTTGCCATTCCTAGATGTGCTGTCTGTTCATCACAGTGCCTGAGGCCACAAGTCTGAGGTCCCCTGCTTACTCTCAGAATATGACTCTTGGTTTGTTCATCTTGAGTTGTCTTACCTAGTGTCAGCTGTCAGCACTTTGTACATGATATCTACATCCATATTTCTAGCCCTGGTCTTTCTTTGTCTAGTACCACTTACCTCTATTTCAAATGGCTGATTGCATTATCACCAGCCAGGTGACTCAGAGCACTTCAAACGGTTATTATAAAGGTGATGTACAGAGGAGTTACAGTTGCATAAGTCAGGTAGTGAGTTCATTTCTTTATGAACACTGTCCCCCTTTTCCTTGCTCTCTTCCAGTTCCCAAGTTTTTCCTCCCATCACCACCCACAAGTTGTATACTATCGTTCATTTTCAACATAGTGTCTACTCCATACCATTGTTGTGTTTGTTCACCATTTGTCCTTCCATTTCTGTGTCCCCCCACTTACCCTCCCAAATACAAATAAAATGACAAGACAAAAAGAAAAAAAAAGCAACAGAGGAAAAATACCCAAACTCTTTACTAGGCTCCAAGGCTCATGCCTGTAATTCTAGCTACTTAGAATCTGAGATAGGAAGTATCATGGTTCTAGAGTAAGGAAGTTCATGAGACCTTCTTTCAGCAGAAAAAGCTGAGCCTGCTAGTGCATATCTGCAGACCAGCTATAGTGGGAAGTGTAAATAGGAGGATTGAGGCCCAGGCAAGCCCAAGCAAAAGGCAAGTACCACCAAAAAAATCCCCAAACTTAATTTTCTTTTATAAATCAATATCTCCTGTCAAAGTTGCTCTTTTAATGAAATATGTTATCTTCTGGCAACTCAGGCTAGAAACATCAGACTGAGTATTACCTCCTACTTGCTTTTTCCCTGTTTTCTGCTTAATAATCAAATCTGGTCTATTCTTTCTCTCTGGTATTTATTCTGTCCCCTTTTTTTCTCTCATTATCTTTGTTGACATCTCTATTAGCTCTCACCTAACTTATTTTCCAGACACATCTTGACTCTCTAACCCAAAGGGCATGTGTTGTTGGGTAATTTTTCCTTGGACTTCTTTTGATTGCTCCATGGTGTACCGCTTGCTGGCTTTATGTCCTTGCTAGATGGTCTAGGTTCTCTATCCTGTGGCCTTATCTCTCTCCTTTTTGGTATATCATTCCTTGATATACAGCCTCAAGAAACCAACCAGAGTTATTCACATTTTTGGCTGAGGGCTTTGTGCTTTCCTGCCTTTGAGTTTTTGTTTAAGACATTCATTACTGGATTATTTCTCTTTCATCCACCATCTACCATAGCTCTCCTTCAGGTACATTTCAAATCTTTATAAAGTCAACACAATGCAATCTGTTCTTCCTGGGAATTTCTTGTACCAATTTTTATCACATACTGTCTATTGTAGGCACTTATATCTATATCTTTGCTCCCTTACACATTATAAACCTCTTTAAGCAGAGGGACTAGGTCTCTTAATAATGTTAGTGTTTCTTGCTTTAACGTACATCATCTTTTAGAATAGTAGAATTTTAAGGGAAGTTTTCTTCCAGTAGAAATGTTTTCTCTTATGTAGGAACACAGACGAGGGAGAAATTTGGGTAGCATTCAGAATAGTTTATTTGGGGAACACAGTTTTATTTTATGCAAATATTTTGATAGTTGGTGAAATTCATAATTATGCTTTTCATAGGTTCTGAGGTCTTTTAATATCTTAATATTGTGATATGTCTAGATAATTTACATAAGAGTAGAAAAATAATATATAAATGAAATTATATTTAGATCTAGAGGATCATGTAGTGTGTCCTAATAGTTTCACAAATGCCTAGTAACCTATCTCTTTTCTTGTAGTGACTCACTTTAAAAGAGTCAGGTTAAAAGTATCATTGAGGCTATTCCTGAGAGAAACTAAAAACTTTTACAATTAGATATCTTGATTTGGAAAGGTTAGATATTCTCACTAAATTCTCAAGGTTTATTTCTTGTTTTAATACTTAAAATAAGTGGAGCTTCTTTTAATTATTAAATCAGATTTGAGTTCTGGAGATAAGAATCTGAAGTGGGAAATCATCAGCCTCTTTGGAAGGTTAATCAATGAAAATGAAGGTTAATAAGAAAACTTTCTGCAATATTAGCTCAGAGTTTACACTCATGAATATGACAAAATACATTTACATACATAGCTCATTTGATTTTCTATGTCTGACACGCATTTTAAATGAGATCAGAGTTGACAAGAAATATTATTAATAACTCCTACAGAAACAGCCATTAGTCTATCTCATGTTCCATTGGCAAAGAAGGAGTCATTTTTATTCATAGAAAATGGAGCTGAAAGTGACTTGTGAGGTCAGATTTCAGAGAAGGTTTTGCCTCTTGGAGATTAAGCCTTATTGATGTCTTTCCCTTTTCATTTTTCCAAACACTCAGACTATGATTAAGTCCATTCAGAGATGGGAGTGGTGTAAACTTGTTTCATTTAATTTTTAAGTTGACCATTTATGGTCGTAAGATAAACTGAAAATTTGTGAAGCATATTTTTATTTATAGTTAAAATAATGTCCAGTTGAGCAGCCTTGTTTTGCTTGGCTTTTTCCTCTCTTAGACTGGCACCCTTTCACCATATCCCGGGTATTAGCTTAAGCTCAGTGTTGAGGCCTCCATGGTCTGGACTCGAGGATCCCTGCCCTTGCCGTATCTACACAAAACTCAGGAACAAAAATGTTAGTGTGGCCATGATTAAAGACAACAATGTATTTGGAAGGGCGAGGAAAGAGCTCATACTCTAGGGCCTCCCCAGACTGGCTCAGAGATTCTGTACTATGTCTTTGAGTTTTATTATTCCAACTAGCTTCAGAGGTTGACAACATTTGGGGTTTGCTATAACATACTACAGTCAAGAAGAACCTGAAGATAGGGAGAAGGAATAAAAAAAGACTTAAGAAATTATTAAAGCTAGATGATGGAATCCTGAGGGCCAAGAGTCTGGGGACCATACTATACTACTTCTTTCTTTTCTTTTTTTTGGATGTATGCCTGAAGATTCTCATTAAAAAGATTAAAATCCTAATTTCTCCCTCAACTGACATTTGTTTATTTATTTCTATACCAATAATGGGACTTGAACTCAGGGCCTGGGCATTGTTTCTGAGCTTTTTCACTCAAGGCTAGTGCTCTACCACTGGAGCCACAGACCTACTTCTGGCTTTTTGGCCATTAATTGGTGATAGGAATCTCACGGACTTTCTTGTTTGAGCTGGCTTCAAATCTTGATCTGCAGATGTCAGCCTTCTAAGTAGTTAGGATTTCAGGCATGAGTCACAGGCATCTAGCTTATTTTTTTGTTTTATTTTGTTTCACATTTTACACTTAATGCTCTCTCGCAAGATATTAGATACCTTTACTTTTTCTTCAGATTTTCTTGCAGTATAATGGAAAAAATTTTAAATGATATATATATATATGTTTCAATATATAATGTGCTACTTTGATATATGTAGAAAGTGTTAGAATGATTAGTATGATTATGTTCATTCACATGCCCAGCACCTCATAGAGGTGGGTTTTTTTTTTTATTGTTGTTTATTTTTTTGTGCTGGTACTGGGACTTTAACTGAGGCCTGAGCTCAAACCTCAGCCTCCTGAGTAGTGAGGATTGCAAATATGAGCTACAGAGTTACTTTTTATGTCTGTCTGAAGTGAGTTCTGCTCTCTTAGCAAATTTTAAGTATATGACTATATGACACAGTGTTTTAATTATCAACCTACTGCTGTATATTAGAGCTCCAGAACTTATTTACCCTGCATAGCTGAAGCTTTTATAGGACCTTTGAACAAAGCCTTATACCCTTGGACCAACATCTATCTCTCCATTGTTAAGAGGTGATACAGGATAGTGGTGAAGGACTTGACCTCTGGAGACAGAATGCCTTGATTCACAACCCAGCCACAGTTATTTACAAGCTCTGTGACTTTAGGCAACTTGGTTAACTTTACTGTGCCTATTTCTTTGTAGAAAATAATACTAGTGGTAAAACAAAGGAGGAGGCAACAATGCTTGATAAGAAACGTATCTTGCCCATGTAATTGTAACCCCTCTGTATGGTATTTTCACAATAAAAAAAGAAAATAATAATAGTGGTAGTAGTAATTAATGTAAAACCATTGAGAGGGTTACTGGGAGTATTAAATGTAATTATCTTATGCCAAGTGTTTAGAATAAAGCTTGGCATGATAATGTTTTCGAGGCCATTTTTATTGATTGTCCACTTACTAAAAGTTTAGTGTTGAGGGTCAGAAAGCACAGTTGGAAAAATAGTCATTGGATGAACAATGCCTGCCAGGGAGTAAGAAGAGAATGGTTGTGATAACATCTAAATCAGAGAGAGGATAGCCATTGCAGTTCAACAGTCTGATAATCACCTCTCACATATATGATTCATAATTTTCCCGAGTGTTAAGCTAAAAATGTATGTCATTTATGAGGCATTGGTTTTCCTGGAAATCTTTGCTTTTGGGGCTATATGCTGTGGTTGTTTATTTATAAAGTGGTGAAATGCCATGTTTTGATTTCTTTATCTAAGAGATTCTGCCAGGTATTTAGGACTTTAGCATTTAAGGAAATATATTTAGTTGGGTTCCCTTTAAGTGAAACATATTTATGTAAGGTGACTAACACATAGCGCATTAATCTAAGCTGATGGCATTTAAAGCCTCTGCTTAAAATAGAACTAAGAGTTCGTTCTGACTTCATGTCTGGGCCTTTCCAGTGTCTGCTGGGAAAAAGATGGGAACATTTGCTTTCACAGTACGTAAGTGCTGCAAACAGCTTCTCATCTGGCTGAGGACTAGTTTCCATTGTACTAGGGTTTACTTTGTCAAACATCTCAATCCAGTTGGGGTGGATGGGAGAAAAACAGGAGTGAGAACAAAAACCAAAATAAGCTTCTAATTTTCTTGAAAAACGAGGAAGTTAAACAAATGTCACGGATAGATTTAAGTATCTAGCTCCCTAGGATCTGTAATTGTGTAATTGAAAGTATTCTTCATAAGGTAAAAAATAGAATCATTTCACTGAATCTTGCTGATAATTTTCTCAGTGATTCCCACATGCTCAGTTCCTTTTCTTCATCTTCACTTCTCCACACATATTTATAAGGGATAACATAATTTTTCTGAGTATTTTTAGAGGAAAGAATTCCTTTATTGGATAAGTAATACTTATTCACCTTTATCTACCGTGATTCAGATAATCTTATTGAAACAAATAGAAATCACATTATCCCTCAAGAGGCTTAATTACGTTTCTGATTGACATATTTTGCTGTTCTATCACTCATTCAGTATGTTTAGTGAAGAAAGGATATACTGTTGAACTGTGGAAATACATATAGATAAATAGAAATAGATATATTTCTGAAATATATCATACCTGCAATAGAGAACATGCATTGGAACTAGGTAACACAGTAGAATGACTGATCTTTGAGATTGGAATCAGGTATTGCTGTGGTTTGGATAAGTGTCCCAAAGACCCATGTGCTAAAGGGTTTGTGATCAGCCGATGGGAGATGGTGGATGCTCTAAGAAGTGGGGTTTAAACAAGGAAGCAAGATGTCAAATAAAAGAGAGAGCTACAAAAGACCACATATTGGACTCCCAGGTCTGGGGTCCCTCTACATTGTGTCTGTGTTGCTATTTTCCATTCTCTTTGTTTGAGAGGAGAAGAATGAGAGAGAAGGGGAGGAGGAGGAAGGGGAAAGGGAAGAAGGTTGGGAGCCATAGGAGGCCCAATAGTGAAAGAAATTTAGGCCATTCAGGGTGTGCCTTTGAAGGAGATATTGGGACTCTAGACCTTTCTTCCTTCTTTGTTTCTTGCCTACTATAAGGAGATCTGCTCCCTCCTCCACAGCTCCCACCAGGATGTACTATGGCTCCACAAGCCCACAGGCATAGATCAACTATAGATTGAAATGCTGACCCCAAATAAACCTTTCTTCCTTATTTTTTCTTTTGCAGTTCTGGGGATAAAAACCAGTGCCTTATTTCTACTTGCTAGGCAAGCATTCTACCACTAACCTATATATATGCTCAGCCACAAGCTTTTCTTGTTTTTGTTTTACACATACAGTCTCATTAGCTAGTCTTGAAATTGATATATGACACAGACAAGATTCACTCTTGTCTCCATTTCCCAAGTGCTGGAATTACAGGTGTGATCTTACCATACCTTACTCATTACCTTATTTTAAGTCATTTTATCTTAGGTGTTTGTGCATGGTGATGAAATGAACTTTACAACTTTGATGGTGGGGGGAGGATAGGAAGGGATGGGAAGAGGAAACAAAGGAGGAGGCTACAATGCTTGACAAAAAATGTACTCATTATCTTGTCCATGTAATTGTAACCCCTCTGTACAGTATTTTCACAATAAAAAGAAAAAAAAAGAAAAGTTGACTAACTCAGGTATTTATAATAAAGTTGGGAGTGTGGGGGATCTGGTAGCTCACACCTGTAATCCAGTTACTCAGGAGGCTGAGATGTGAGGATTGCAGTTCAGAGTCAAACCAGGTAGACAAATACTGCAGGAGACGCTTATCTCAAACTAACCAGCAAAAAGCCATACATGGAGGTGTGGCTCAAGTGATAGAGCTCCTGCCTTGAGCAAAGCAGCCAAGTGAGAACACAAAGTCCTGAGTTCATGCCCCAATACTGGCACAAATAAACAAGCTGGTTCCAATGGCTCATGCCTATAATCCTAGATACACAGAAAGCTTAGATCTGATTATTTCAGTTCCAAGCCATCCCCAGAAGGAAAGTCCATGAAACTCTTTCTTTAATTTTAATTTTATAGTCAAGATGATGTACAGAGAGGTTACAGTTACATAAGTAAGGTAGTGATTACATTTCTTGTCTAACATGTTACCCCTCCTCCATTTTTCTCCCTCCCTCCTCCCCAATCCCCCCCCACATTATTCAGATAATTTCCAACAGATTGTCTTGTGAGTATTGCTGTTGCTTAGGTTCCTCCTTTGTCCCTTGTCTCACCATTTTGTTGTTCTCTGCATGAAAGTCTTACTTTCATTTAATCACCCAAAAACCAGAAATGGAAGTATGGCTCAAGTGCTGAAGTACCAGCCTTTAGTGAAGACTAAGGGACAGCACCCAGGCCCTGAGTGCACACCCCTGTACTTGTATAAGAAAGAAAGAGACAGAGAAAGAGAGAGAGACAGACAGACAAAGAAAGCAAGGAGAGAGGGAGGGAGAGAGGGAGAGAAAGAAGGAAGGAAGGAAGGAAGGAAGGAAGGAAGGAAGGAAGGAAGGAAGGAAGGAAGGAAGGAAGGAAGGAAGAAAGGAAGGAAGGAAGGAAGGGAGGGAGGGAGGGAGGGAAGCAAGGAAGGAAGCAAGGAAGGAAGCAAGGAAGGAAGGAAGGAAGTTGGAAGCGATTGGCACTCAAAAAGTTAAGATTCTCTCACTTTATGAGTGAGAGATAAGTGAGAAATGAGTGTAAAACATATGCAACCACCAAAGTCTTCACTGAGTAATAATCAGAATTGTATTAGAAGGAAATTAATATATGATAATGATAAAAAGTACTTTAAACTGGTATCAGAGATCTTAGTCCTGCCAGAATTAGAGATGCTTCCCATCTGAGCCAGACATAACTTTTTCATTTTTTTCCTCATCATAATGAGATAATTTCAAAACACTAACAGAGAACGCTAAAGTATTTTTACTGCCTTAGCATTTTCCCATAAAATGCAGTTTTGTGATATTTGAAAATTACCTCCTTGATCCTGTCCACTCCTAATTTTATACCTCTTGGATCACTAGCTCAGGACTAGAACAGACAGAGAGGGAAGATGAGAAAAATGAAACGGCAGACTAAATGATTAGGTGGATGCTAGTAGGTTTGAACTGAGTTTGAACAAAATGTATAAAAGCTACCAGGCACTGGTGGCTCATGCCTGTAATCCAAACTACTTAGGTGACTGAAACCTGAGGGACAAGGTTCAAAGCCAGCTTGAGCAGGAAAGTCTATAAAACTCTTAGTTCCAATTAACTAGAAAGCAAAGAATAAATGGAGCTGTGACTCAAGTGATAGAATGTTAGCCTTGAGTGAAAAAAGCTCAAAGGACAGCATGCAGGCCCTGAATTCAAGTCCCAGTACTGGCACAAAATAAAAATAGGTAGACAGAGATAGATAGATAGATAGATAGATTGACATATACAAAAATCAAGTTTCAAGGGGGTAAGGAAGGTAAAGTGGAGTGTGCAAACTACAGTTGAGATGCTTGTTAGAGGAAACAAGACCTTAGAGTAGTAGGGAAAGCTATGTTTTGCTCAGCAATTTTTTTTGTTTGCCACTCAACAGATGTTCTTCAATTTTTAAAAGCAAGGCTCTCAAGGCTTATGTTCTAAGGTAAGATCACGTAGGAAGAAGGAAACTGAAGATGCAAATGAGAACAGTAGATGGAGCAGTTACTAGAGCAAACAGGAGGGAGAGAAATCAAATATGCAAGAGGAGCAGGCAGCTCTGAAGGCGGGATGAGTGTAAGAAATTTTGGACAGAAGGAAAAGAGCAGAAGTTTGCATTGTGTGGCCTCCTTTGTCCCGGGTCATTAAGAAGTGGGGTGGTTACAAAGAGCAATTGTGATAGATTTGTGTATGGGATTGCATTAAGTAGAAAGGTGGAGAATGAGAGCTTTGAGCAATGCAGTTCAAGTCATTAGAGTGAATAGGAGAATTGCAGAGTTGCACAGAGGGCCCACCTGAGATCGGAGAACATGAGGTTATAGAGGAAACTATAACCGCTTTTAAGGCCTCTGTGTAACTATGTGGCAGATCACACATCTTTCCAGTGATTCCCTCCATTGGACAGTAAGTTAGAGCAGTTAAAAGTCAGAGTGACTCTATAATGCTTCCCAGGAGCTTTGAATGAAAGTGATGTTAAATGTGGAGCACCTGCATGCCAGTGAAGGTGCTGCTTGGGAGGAGCCCTGAGCCCTCTCGCCGCCTTTCCGTATCCTAGCTGTCCCAGTCCAGAAGGAACTCCACAGAGCACAATTGGAAACCACTGGCTTTATGACCAATATGTCGTTGGTCACCATAGTCAGAGGGAAAATTCTCTTCTAAAGTTTAAATTCTTAATTATCTTTTTATGACAAGTTTAATTACTTGCTGAATTATAATAGGGGCCCCTATGTGTCTCTAGACCAGCTCAACCCAAGCCCTTCTGTGAAGATGATATGGGCTCTCAGCACAGTAATGGCTGGTCACACAGGCTACTGAGCATTGAAATGGCTGCTGTAAACGGAGGACACAAGTCCTCCCTCCTCTCATTTTAATGGCGTTGCATTGGCCACCTGTGACTAGTGGCTGCTCTACTGCACAGCCTGATTCTAGATCTCATTGTCACTCTGGGTTTTCTAAACGACGTGGTGATACTCCTGATTATAATGTCTTTTAAGATTCATAATGACAAGTGTTTCTTCCTCCACATGGAGGATTCCCTAAAGACTTTTAAGATCTTGGCTTGATGACACAGAACTAATGAAGATGTCATTTTTGATGTCATTTTTTATGAACTATTTATGTAGTGTTTAAAAGCTTAGAAGTCCTCTCTAAAACCACAGACTCTGCTTCTATTCTTTGCTGGTGGTTTGATAATTTCATAACACTGATCATAAAAAATGGAATAAATCATCCAAAATGATTGGGGACAGCATAGTAAATGCAACTGAACATCGTGTTAAAGATGCTTTCTTGGATTATAAACGTAGTAACTTAATTCCAACTCTCTATAGACAGAGTTGGAAATATCCAAACCAGAAGGGAAAGGTAGGGAGGAAAGAGAAATATCATAGGTCTAAGGAAAGATGGGAAGTGTGAGGTCCAGATGGTAAGATATGTATGATGGGAAACAGTGAAGATTCCTTTCACCAATATTCCTTCTTTCTTTCTGGCTTTCTGATGATTTCTTGCCTAGCCACTATCCTACCCTGCCTGCCACAAGGCAAAGACACAACAGAAGGAGCCCAAGGTAAGTATGAACTAAAAGTGGTTTTTTTTTGTTCTCCTGGGATATAGAAATTTGTATTTTCAATTAAATGCTAGACTACTGTTAAAATACCATTTAACTAGAAAAAAAAGTCTTTAATGGATTCTTACAGGTGAATCCAAAACTTGCCAGTAAAATTTACACCTTACTACCTGAATTTGCTCTGCAGATGTGATAGCTATTAAATCACATTTGGTACCTCACACTAAATATTCTTTTTTGGGGGAGAGGGGGTCCAGTCGTGGGGCCTGAACACTGGGCCTGGGCACTGTCCCTCAGCTCTTCAGCTCAAGGCTAGTGCTCTACCACTTGAGCCACAGCACTACTTCCATCTTTTTTCTTTTTGCTTATGTGGTGCTGAGGAATCGAACCCAGGGCCTCATACATGCAAGGCAAGCGCTCTACCACTGAGCCACCTTCCCAGCCCCATACTGAATATTCTTAAACAAGAGCAGCCTGAATGGGAAATAAGACACATGAGAGAAGCATAAATACAGAAGAAGTGACACAGGCTTTTCTCTGCTAATATGTACCACCAGCTGAAATGAAATATTCATGCTTAAGACCTCTAGGTTCTGTTAGTGCTGTAAGTGCATTCATAAGCCTATTCAACCAGTAGACACCTAATATTGTATCTAGTGAAGTATGATAACTTTCTAGCTTGAAAGTGACATATCCCATGGAAAGTTTGCAAACTTTTCTGCCATGGTGTCAGGATGTGCTTGATCCAGCTGCCTGTCTATCATCCACATTCTCCAGGTAACCCAAATCCAGCCTCCCTAAACACTAAGAGCATTAGCCCATCTTGAGGAAAAAAAGTGACTAATTTAAATATTTGGAAAATTGCATGCAGTGGATATGATATGTCACTGGTGTTTTTGTGTCTAATGCACCCTCCATAAATATATAAGAACTTTATATTGGTTTCCACTCCTTGCTCCTTTTAAGTGAGCAAGATAGTAAGTCATATAAGGAAGGACAGCTATACTAGTAGCTATACTAGTAGCTGGGTCTCAACCTCAGCTTGAATGCTCATTAACTATATGGCCATAGACAAACTGATTTTTTTGTGTGCTTCAGGTTCTTTTATTTATTTCTTTTCTTTGTGTAGATTCTACCGCTTAAACTCAGAGCCTGGGCACTGTCCCTTAGCTTTTTTTTTTTTTGCTGAAGGCCAGTGCTCAACCACTTGAACCATAACTCCACTTCTGGGTATTTGATGGTTAATTAAAGATGAGAGTCTCACATAGACTTTCCTGACCTAGCTGGCTTCAAACTGCAATCCTTAGATCTCAGCCTCCTGAGTAACTAGGAATATAGGTGTGAGATACCAGCACCCAGCAGTGCTTCATCTTCTTTATTGGTTAAATGAATTTCCTCAATATAAATGCTTGTAAAGGTTCATGTGAATGACAGCAAATATATGTTTCTTCTTATTGCCCAGATAACTGTCACAGAGCATATTCACCAGATCAACAGGTATAAGAGGGCTATCACTAAGTGTTTTCTGCAAGGGTGTGTACATATTTGTGAAATGTGCAATGTTAACTTGGAGCACCCTGACATATAAATGAAATGTGAAATTCCTACCACATAGCTGTCTCTGAGCCTCGCCTGCCAGCCTCGTCATCCCTGCGGTGAAGAGTAGTTTGGGATTCTGCTCAGTTAGCTGCTTGTCAGGCAGTTCAGGACTTAGGATGATAATAAGGATTCACTGAGAAAAGATGGAATTAAAATTATTTACCCTGTGTTATTTTTTTAAATTTTTTTTAATTTTTATTTTTTGTGAACATACTGTACAGAGGGGTTACAATTACGTGGGCAAGATAATGAGTACATTTCTTATCAAGCATTGCAGCCTCCTCCTTTGTTTACCCTTCACATCCCTTCCCAGCCTCCACCCACCCCCCCACCCAATCCTCCCCCCCCCCACCGCACCAATGTTGTAAAGCTCGTTTTCGACATGACAACTTGTACTTCTCATTGTTGCAACGGGTCCACCTGTATCCTTAAACGACTTGTTTTTCCCCATCTCCTCTACAAATTATACTGACATCAAATATAGTGAAAGCAGGGATTATACTGTGGGAGAGGGACATACAAAGCAACAAAGAAATAATCTTATAAATGCGTTAGAAACAATTGCATGAAAGAAAAAAACATTAAAATACATATCTAAGGGTTCATTTTCCTAACATCACATTATCTGACCTTTTCTGCTTGACTCATACATATACTAGATATTGCAAATAAGGGAAACCATGGGACCTATGTTTCTTTGGGCTTGGCTTACTTCACTTAATATAATTTTTTCCAAGCCTTTCCATTTCCTAACAAATGGGGCAATGTCATTCTTTCTGATGGAGGCATAGAATTCCATTGTGTATATATACCACATTTTCTTGATCCATTCATCTACTGAGGGGCATCTGGGTTGGTTCCATATCTTAGCTATGGTAAATAATGCTGCAATAAACATAGTTGTGCTGGTAGCTTTAGTGTGGTCTTGTTTGTAAACATTTGGGTAAATGCCCAAAAGTGGGATTGCTGGGTCATAGGGGAGCTCTATGTGAAGTCTTTTGAGGAACCTCCATACTACTTTCCAAAGTGGTTGAACAAGTTTACACTCCCACCAACAATGAAGTAAGATTCCCTTCTGTCCACATTCCCTCCAGCATCTGTTGTTATTAGAGTTCTTGATTTTTGCCATTCTAACTGGGGTGAGGTGCTATCTCAATGTTGTTTTGATGTGCATTTCTTTTATGGCTAGGGAGGTTGAGCATTTCTGGACCTTTTCCTAGCAAATATTGACATGCCAAAACTAAACCAAGATGAGTTAAACCATCTTAACAGGCATTGAAATAGAAACAGCAATAAGAGACCTCCCAGCTAAGAAAAGTCCAGGACCAGATGGTTTTACAGTGGAATTCTACAAGACCTTCAAAGCAGAGCTCACACCAATACTCCTCCAACTCTTCAATGAAATTGAAAGAGAAAGTTCACTACCGAAGACATTCTATGAAGCCATCATAACCCTCATCCCAAAACCAGGCAGGGACTCATCAAAGAAAGAGAACTATAGAACCATTTCTTTGATGAACATTGATGCAAAACTTCTCAACAAAATTTTGTCCAATCGACTTCAACAATCCATCCAAAAAATCATACACCAATATACGCAAATCAATTAATATTATTCATCTCATCAACAGGAGCAAGAATAAGAACCAAATAGTTATCTCAATAGATGCAGAAAAAGCATTCGACAAGATCCAACACCCCTTTATGATGAAGGTTTTGGAAAAATTAGGAATCCATGGAACATTCCTCAATACAATAAAGGCTGTATATGACAAACCTACAGCCAGCATTATACTTAATGATGAAAAACTAAAGCCATTTCCTCTTAACTCAGGAACAAGACAAGGATGTCCACTCTCTCCTGTGTTATTTTTAACCTGAATGTAAGCAATAAATTCAGATAAGTGGTAGGTTTTGATATATATAATTTTTCCTCCCCAAGAACCGGTAAAAATCTCCTCCCAGTGTAGCTAAGCCAGTGAGATATTGCTTCCTTAGGTCACAGTCTCTAGCCTCTGTTCTGTTTATCTACTAAGTATTGAGCGTCCTCACAGTTGCCAAGTATGGTTACTTCTTCCAAATTCTCTATTTTCCTTTCCACACAAGGGTATTTCTTTACCCAAGCCCATGATACCTTTTTATTCCTCCCTCTCTATCTTTTCTCCCTTCCTCCCCCTTTTTTCTTCCTTCTTTCCTTTCTTCTTTCCTTCCTTCCTTCCTCCTTCCTTCCTTCTCCCTCCATTTCTTTTAGTTTTCTCTGTGTATGCCCAGATTTCATGAGAAGGAATGAGGTATTTTGCAATCTTTTTCTTGTGTAGCTTGTTAATATAAGTGCAAGGCCATGAGAAATGGATTCGTCCAACAGGAAGGTAGGTATCATAACCATTGCATTTCCCATCTTCCTGCCTGTTGCCACCTGTAGGAACATTGGTAAAGCATCTGTTCTGATGAGGCTTAGTGCCACGCCGACTCCAGTGGAGTCTGCTTAGCATGGGAAACCATCTATCAGACCAAGATAGGGGCTTCAGAGACCTATCTCTGAGTTCTGGGACTTCGCCGGTCCGCGGCAGCTTAGGACCCCAGTCCCACTTAATCCAGCATGTGGAAATGTTCCCAACTGTGGGAGAGGGTGACCTGCTGGCCTCTTCAACTTCTAGCAGCTCAGAGTTTTGTTGAGTATGTCAGCACTCACCTCAGTCACTCTCCTGGGTTGTTAGGGTTGGTTGCAGACTGTGACAGTGAGTATGTGGGGATCCTCCATCACAATCCATGCATTGTGAGACTGTGTGTGTATGGATGTAAGTGTGTATGCATTCACATTCATGACAGGCTTGCCCAATGCTAAGATGAAATCTCTCTGTCCTCACCATCCATTCTTGCCAAATACAATCAGTCCTCTGCATCTTCAAGTTTTATATCTCCATATCCAACCTACCTCAGATCAAAATCAATATTTAGGAAGCAATGTGTTTGTATACAACATGTGTAGGTATTTCTCTCTTGTCCATTGTTCTACAAATAATCCAGTAAAGCAACTGTTTTTATTGCATGAGGTATTTTAAGTCATCCAGAGATTATTGAAAAAATAAGGAAGACCTGAGGAAGAAAGTATGTATTTGCTAATTTTTTTTTTTGTCGGTCGTGGAGCTTGAACTCTGGGCTTGGGCACTATCCCTCAGCTACCCAGCTCAAGGCAAGCACTCTACCACTTGAGCCACAATGCCACTTCTTGTTTTCTGGTGGTTTATTGGAGATAAGAGTCTCACAGACTTTCCTTCCTGGGCTGGCTTTGAACCGTGATCCTCAGATCTCAGCTTCCTGAGTAGCTAGGATTACAGGCATGAGCCACCAGTGCCTGGCTATACTTTCTATGGGAATATTATACCATTGTGCATTTCCCAGTGGATACTATGGGACAAATCTTTGATTCTATTTATCGTAAGGAAGCAATTATCTTTGGGCCTTCTACCACACCCACTGTGACAGAACGCCTAGGCTGTAATCCTCTTCCTAGCACTGTTTAGTAGAAACCAGGTATGACCAGGAGCTGGCACACTAGACAGCCACAACCATGAACTGCCAATACCTTCTGATGCTGATTAGAAAATGAAAAATGACATTTCTCAGGTGCCATCAGTGGGAGGTATGCTTCCCCTAAAGCTGGTGATGAGGTAGGAAACTTCTGTTGCCACCAATCAGGCTTCCTGCTGAAGGCAAATGAGCCTGGATGGACACTGTCACAGTGGTCTTCTCTGCAGAAATTGGTTAATTAGATGGGAGGTCAGGGAGGGTCTGATGTTTCAGGCAGGCACTATTTGTTTGTGTCCAGCATTGGCACTGAAAGTGCATGACAAGTAGAAAAGATGTATGTGCTGGCTGGAGGCTGGCAACCTGTCCAGATTCCAGAAAGGTCTTTGGAGAGTATTTTACATCCCTTGGTTACCCTCTATGGTCTGCACTGAGATCCTTCAAGTGTCCTTGGCTGTATGGTTCTTCTGGGAATGCTTATTACATCACAGGAAGCTGGTGCTGGACCATCATTCCATAATACAAGACAGCTAAGAATATTTATTACCAAGGATCTAGTGGCTTATCATCCCATGATAAACACCAGGGTGAGGGAAACTAAATATAGCTCTGGATTTATTGGAGGAAGTTTCCATAGGACATTCTCTTCATGGAGCCCTTGCAACATAAACCGACAGGCATGAGAATCTGTTTAACGTGATACTCCCTTTGCTGATTGTCTATATACATATACATAAATGTCTCTCTCTATATATATCTTATATTCTCTCTCTATACACACGCGTGTGTGTGTGTGTGTGTGTGTGTGTCTGTTAACAGATATTTAAGGCTAAGGCTCTGGGTTAGCAGTTCCTGGAGAGAAGTGGAGGTGGGCACGTTCCAAGAATTAAAACCAGCAAGATTGTAAAGAGACAGTGAGGTGGATGGAATGGCGGCTAAGAGTAAGAGAGCCAGCCAGCATCAAAGTACTGGCCAAGACTGTCAGCCTGGACAAATCTCATAACCCTTGTTGACACCCAATGTCTTCTCTGTGAAGCAAAGAGATAAGATGGTGGATTCTGATATGGCTTCATGGATCTCAGATCTCTGGTCCTGGGGCTCTTGAAGAAGAAGAAAGAGGTTCCCATACTGCTAGAATGTAAGGGTGCCCCTTGTCATCTTTTCATTCAGAAACTGTCAGAAAAGACTACTGTATGTCACATATTTTTAAAAATCACAACCAGAGTTGGGTGCTGGTGGCTCACATCTGTAATGCTAGCTATTCAGAAGGCTGAGATCTGAGGATCATGGTGTAAAGGTGTCTGGGCAAGAAAGTCCATGAGACTCTTACTTCCAATTAACCCATAAAGAGCCAGAAGTAAAGCTGTGATTCACATGGTAGAACACTAGCCTTGAACACAAAAGTCTAGGGACAGTACCTAGCCCTGAGTTCAAGCCCTAGTCCCAGCACACACACGAAAAAATCACAATCGAAAGACATACAAATTAGCCAGGCACTGGTGGCTCATGCCTGTACTCCTAAATACTTAGGAGGATAAGATCTGAAGATTGTGGCTTGAAGCCAGCCCCAGAGTAAAAGTCCATAAGATTATTATCTCCAGTTAAACACCAGAAAACAAGAAGTAGTACTGTGGCTACTTGGTTGGTTCAAAGTGGTCAATAGCCTTGAACAAAAAAAGCTGAGGGACAGTGCCCAGGCCCTGAGTTTAAGCCCTATGACTGACAAAAAAGAGAAAAGGCATGTACATTTTATATGGTGTTTTGTTTTTTGGAATATGGTATTGTCAGGAAAAGCAGTAATTGCATAATTGCATGACTGTGTTCTTTTTTTTTTTTTTTTTTTTTTTGGTATTTTCTGAGATTTATTAGTTTTCCATCAGGTAATCTTATAGCTTCAAGATCTTCCCCTCAAAATTAAGACCCCACCACCCTCCTCCCCCCAAAGTTTAGAACTGGATCACTTGGCCCTTTCTCTTCTTATCTCCTCCCAGTTCAAAATGCTTGCATCTCTTAATGGCCAGCATCCTCTTGGATCTGCAGTTAGGCTCAACACATTCAAGCCTCAGCACAATCTTCTTGGTGGTTTTAGCCTTCTTTCGGAATATTGGCTTGGTCTGCCCACCCTAGCCGCTTTGCTTCCAATCGTAGCGCCTCTTCCCTTGGGCATACAGAGAATCTTTGCCCTTCTTGTACTGGGTCACTTTGTGAGGCTGATGCTTGCCACATTTCTTACAGAAAGTCCTTCTGGTTTTGGGTACGTTGACCATCTTTGTAGTAGAGCTGTCGGGAGACTCGGAGACCACAACACGCGCCTCACGCAGCTCCATGACTGTGTTCTTAAGACATACAAATACTGTATTTTTCTGTTTAAGGAAATTGAAGTTCTTGATTGTTCATTGATTACCACATAATCATGTTTCTGTCTTGGATGAGTTATGGAACTTTCCTACCATACAGTGACATGGAAATCATTATAAAGTCTTAGTACTATGAGTACTTTCATGTGCTGCTAGTTGTGTAAAAGTGCAGCATAATTATGTGTTGGCAGGAACTTGATGAGGTACTGGTACCTCACATCTGTACTCTTAGCTACTCTTCCTCTTAGGAAGCTGAGATCTGTGGATACTTATTTGAAGCTAGACTGAGTAGATAATTTTGAGAAACTTTTGTCTCCAACTAGCCAGCAAAATGCTCTATGTGGAGGTATTGCTCAAGTGGTTGAATGCTAGCCTTCAGTGAATAAAAGCGAAGAAAGAGAGTGAGACCGTGAGTTCAAGCTCTAGTACCAGTACAAAAAGAACAAAAAAAGAAGACAGAAAGAAAGAATTGCTATTAAGAATTCACTATAATTCCTTTAAAAATTTGGAGGTACTGGTGTTTGAACACAGAGTCTCAAAGTTTCTAGGCAGAAGGTCCACTATTAAGCCACATTTCCACCAATATATTATACTTTTACTCATTAGTTCAGCATGTTCTCTTTGTGTAAAATGTTTACTGTTATTGAGTATGCCACCTTACATCAGCAATAGCTTCCTACATCTGTTTACTTTTTATTTTAACTTCTGTTTAATTTAGTATCATGTTGTTCCATTTATTATAACCAATGAGTAATAGAGTCTGCCATAGACATACATGTGTTATACACTACATACACACAGCATATAACCTAGGTATATAGTAGGTTTGTGTTTAACAGGATAAAATCCTGAGTCTTCAGTATTTGAATATACATCAAACCAATTTAACTAAAGAATGATTTCTAAAAAATTATTTCAAAAACTCCCTAAATTTCAGTAAGGTTATGTTGGTTTCTTTTGTTTTTCGTACAGAAAGAAAATTTGTAAGTGGCTTACTATATGCTTAAAATTAGAGATCTAATGTAATGAATTTCAAAATTGGAATCAAGTATAACCAAAAGTTTTACTATATTCTTGTAATGATATTCTGAAAAATAAAAAAATCTCTTCTATGCAATTCAGTAACTTTAAAAGGATAATTTGGTTTTATAACTGGTAAGCTTGATGTGGAGAGATTATGAGATTAGGTTACTGAAATAAAAAGCTAACTAAATTCCATGGTGGAACAACAGGAAGTAATACATTTATTACTAATTTATTTATTATTTATTACTGATTTATTTGGCTTTTTGTCTCTCCCCTGCACTCTGACTTGCGTCATATAACTAAACTATAAACTATAATTAACCTAGTCTGATACCACCAAGTGCCCTTCAGCTTGCCAGTGTGGTGGCTCAGCTAGTTTGTAAGCATATGCCTGTGTAAACTTTATCCTAGAAATTCTATGTGTAGTTACAGCCCCAGGATATGAAATAAATTCATAAAGACAAGCAATTAACAAATGCCAAAAGATGGTCAGGTCATGCCTGCAAGGTTGGAATGGCCTGATCAATATCTATGGGATGGACATGAGACAAGGAAATCCGCCTTCATAACTATTAATTTCTGTCATTTTCAATATACTGTCCAAAGTCAAGAGAACATGAAAAGGGCCTGTTCTGTGAGCACTATAAGGGAAGACAATTTTGATATAAGATACTACCAGTGGAAAATTTTAAAAAATTGTTTTCTTTTGAGAACCAATAAGTAAGGAGTCTAGCTGCAACATTCAGAAGAAAATAAAAAATAAGAGGAGTATTCTTTAGCTGTTAAAATGTTTCAAAAATTAAGATGAGAAAAGAAGTCTCAAATAACAGCAGCAGAGAAACAAAAATCCAAAAATTAACCTCAACAATGGAGAGCATCTGCGAAGGAAATTACATGAATGCAAAAGAATATTTGATTTCATGAAAATGTATGTCCTGTTTCTGTAGGGAAAGATGAAACATTGTAAACAAGAGGATCCCTTTATAGTATCCTCAAGGATGAGATGATTACAATACAAGCCATGCCCTGTTAGATTGAGGCAAAAGGATTCTAATACTTTCCTTTGTGAATGGATAAAAATCAGAAAGAATGGGAAATTAAAATTAAGGGACATCTGCCTGGCTAGTTTAAAATATAACATTAAAATGATAAAAATGCTAGGTGCCCGTAGCTCATGTCTGTAATCCTAGCTACTCAGAATGCTGAGATCTGAGGATCATGGTTCAAAGCCAGCTCAGGTAGAAACTCCATGTGACTCTTATTTCCAATTGACCACCAGAAAATCAGAAGTGGTGCTATGGCTCCAGTGGTAGAGTTGAACCTCGGGCTGAAGAGCTGAGGGACAGTGCCCAGGCCCAGAGTTCAAGCCCTATGACTAACAAAAAAAAAAAAAGAAAGAAAGAAAAGAAAATATAAACATGCATCTCAATGGAATGGAAGAAATAAGCTTATCATAATCTGTTTCTTCATTTATATATGTGTGTACACTTACATATATATTTACATTTATGTCCAAATCACACATTTAACATGGAAAAAAACAGAATTTTTAATTGTAAAGGTGATGTAAAGAGGGTTTACAGATACATAAGTAAGGTAATGAGTACAGTTCTTTTTGAACAATGTTGAGCTCCCTCAGTTTCTCCATTTTTTCCCCTTCTGATCCCCTCCCCCACAATTTGTAAAGTTCATTTCCAACATAGTGTCTATGAGTATCATTGCTAAATTAGTTCACTCTTTGTCCCACTGTTTCTAAAAAACAGATTTTTAAATAAGTATAATATGAAAGAAAGAAGCTATATATCTCCTTTTTATCATATAATACTATGTCGAAAAATGAACTTTACAACTTTGGTGGGGAGGTAAGGAGGGATGGGAAGGGATGGGAAGGGGAAACAAAGGAGGAGGCAGCAATGCTTGATAAGAAATGTACTCATTACCTTGCTCATGTAATTGTAACCCCTCTGTACAGTATTTTCACAATGAAAAATCTTATTAATAATAATTAAAAAAATAAATGACTTCAAAATGATTACTGAATATAAATATAAAACCAAAAATATAGAGCTTCCAAGCAAAAAAGACAAAAATATGAAGGAAAAGAATTAAAGAACGTCCCAGTGATTTCAATATACACAAAAAGAAAAAAGTTATTGTTAATATTTTCAATGAGAATAAAATTTTAAAACTGATAGGCACACAAAAAAAGTGGGAAACTTATGTAACCTTTGTGGATAATGATTATCATTACTAATGTATCAGCCAGGATTCCCTCAGGTAACAGAATCAGTGAGATATATATTAAAGGAGTTTTATTGGAAGATAAATCAAGCCATGCACTGGTGGCTCATCAAGCCATGCACTAGTGGCTCATGCATGTAATCCTACCTACTCAGGAGGCTGAGATCTGAGGATAATGGGTCAAACCAGCTGGAGAAGAACATTTTTGATACTCTTATCTTTAATTAACCAGAAAAAAGGCAAAGCTGACTCAAGTGCTAAGCACAAGCCTTGTATAGAAAAGCCAAACAAGAGTGTGAGACTCATGTTCAAGCTGCAGTACCAACACACACACACACACACACACACACACACACACACACACACACACACACACATGCAGAGGATATTAACTTACACAATTGTACACTGAGAAGTCCCACCTCAGGTATCTTCAGCTGGAGACTTAGAAATGCAAATGGTATAGTTTGAAGACCTGGGAGCCATAGAGCCAATGGTGTAGATGCAAGTCCAGCTCTGAAGGTCTGAGAAGCAGGAGCATTATGGGCAGGACTTGGATGCTGTGGGACAAGTGCTCGGGCAAAAGCCAACTGCACTTTTCATCTTTTTCATCCATTTTGTGCTAGTCAGGCCCTCAGTGGGTGAGTGATGCTCACCCACAAAGTGGCAGGGGGAGCAGATATTCTGTATTCATCTAGAAATTCAAATGCTAATCTCTTCTAGAAACACCCTATAGACACACCATGAAATAATGCTGTGTCTTATATCTCTGCATCTTAAGGCTCAGACAAGTCAACAGAATTAATTACTCTACCTCACATGTAAAGAGCTCTTACAAATTAGTTTTTAAAAGAATATGTATTAGCCAGGTGCTGGTGGCTCATGCCTGTAATCCTTGCTACTCAGGAGGCTGAGATCTGATGATCACAGTTCAAAACTAGCCCAGGCAAGAAAGTCCATGAGATTCTTATCTCCAATTAACCACCAGAACATTGAAAGTAGCGCTGTGGCTCAAGTGGTTTAGCACTAGCCTTGAGCTAAAGATCTGAGGAACAGCACCCAGGCCCAGAGTTCAAGCCCCACAGCCGACAAAAAAAGTATATGTATTATAATATAATATATATAAATTACGTACTATATGTATACCATATAAAGCTATATATAGAGTATATATATATATATATGTATATATATATATATAACATGTTCAGTAGCAAAAATGGGACAGAACAATGCTTGAAAAGAAATGCACTCATTACCTTGTCCATGTAATTGTAACCTCTCTGAATGGTATTTTCATAATAAAAAAAATGGGACAGAAATATACAGTTACCAGAAAAGTAAAGCCAGGGTTCAACAAACAATATTTTAAACAAATGTTATAATATTTAAAACATACATTTTATTATATATTTATCTTATAAATTTTTACTTTTTGTATGTTTTATTTTCTATATTATTTATTAGAATAAATATATAATATATAAATATTATAAATATGTGATATAACATATAAGTACTTATTTTATAATACATAATTATATGTATATAAAACAAATTAGACATGATATTTGCCTCTCATATTTGATGGAGTTTGAAAAGAATGCTAGGTAATACATAGAGTTTTAGTGTCTGGGAAACATTATACACTGAGGGGAAATTCACAAATTGCCACAATATTTTAGAAAGACATATTGGTAATATTCTAAAAGAAAACTTTTACTATCATGAATAATTCCCCACCCAAGAAATTCACTTAAGAAATTATTTTGAAAATGTAATTGAACAAATGAATCTAAACAAGACTCCTTAGTGCTTGTTAGAATAGCAGAGTCTGAATATCCATATAATTGAATAACATGAAACCATCAAAAATGGACCTTGACATGTATACTTATGAAATGCATACTTATTCACAAAGAAATGATTACTAAATGGAAAAAATCAAACTGGTATGTATGAGTCTATTGTTTAAAAAAAGGAAAGATAAAAGCCAAAATCACTCTCTTTAATGGTAACAATTGGATTTTTAAAAGTGTTTGTTCACTTATATTTTCTAAGCATAGGAACTGAAGTAAGAAGGAAAAGGTGAAGGTGGAAATAAAACACATCTTTAAAAGAAGGAAGAGACAAAGAAGGCTAGATGAAGTGTGGTTCAGGGAGCTGAACAGGAGTTTCCGTCCCTGTAGGCAGTGGAGGTGCCTTCATCTCTTGCAGATGGCTTGGTCCCCTTGGGGATGGTGTGTCTTGCAGTTCCCTCTGTTCTTAAATTCAGCTCATTCTGTCAGTGGAGATCAAAGGAAGGCAAGAACAATCTCAACAACATTCTTGCAAAAATTAAAGATGAAAGAAGGCTGTAGAAAAGAATTGATAGAGCAAAAAAGAGCAAAACCTGTATGTGTTCAGAAAAGACTTTTGATAAAAGCCCCTTTTAGAAGTCATGTCATGTGATGAAATTGACAGTACTTGGAACAAAATGCCAGCACTTCCCTAAGAAAGTGTATGAGCATTTGAATTTTTTTTGATAAACATGTATTAAAAAGAAAAGTTGAATGGTGTGCTGGGTTGGCAAAAGTGTGAGGACACTATTTTCTGTGGAACAACAAACTGTTGTAATTTCATTCAGGAGAATGTGGAAATCCTCATTAAAATTTAAAATTCATACTACCTTTAACAAGGCAATTTCTCTCTGAGATATTTATTCTATAGATATAAATCATGTCTGTGCAGCCTGACACTTACACAAAGTTATTCACTATACAATAATGGTATCACTAAACAGACTAGGTGTTCATTAGAGGACTAGTTAAATTATGGTTGGGCCAAAAAAATGAAGTAGCCCCTTGCATATAAATGTGGAATATTTGTAAAGAAACATTCTTAAGTGGATACTGGTGGCTCATACCTATAATTCTAGCTAATTAAGAGGCTGAGATCTGAAGATTAAGGTTTGAAGCTAGCCCATGCAGAAGAGTCCACAAGAGTCTTATCTCCATTGACCAGCAAAATGCTAGAAGTAGAGATCTGTCTCAAGTAGTAGGCTTGATCAAAAAAGTCACATGAAAGTGAACCAAAAATCCTGAATTAAAGACCCAGTACTAGCACCAAAAAATAAGACTGAAACTTTATGAAATGGAAAAAGGAAAATTGCACCAACGTGTTATTCAATTGCTGCTACTTGTGCAAAAAATGGAGATAGAAAGTTAGACTTTATACATGCCGTGGTGGCTGCATGGTTTAGCTCCAGAAGAAACACGTTAGCCATTGGTAATATGGTTGTTGTGGGGACAGAAATAGAAGTGGAACAAAACAGATGACTTCCATTGTAACATGATTTTGTAAACCAAGACATGTTTTGTATTTTCAAAATAAAAACAAGTCCTTATCTCCTTCCTGATTGAACCAGAGTATGTTAAGAACAATTGGAAATCCAACATGTCAGGCAGCTGGCTCTTCTGGGACCTGCTTCTTATGACTCCCATCTATCTTGTCCCCTTCAGTCTATTCTGATTGCAACAGCCACTGTATTTGAAATTTCCTTCTCTATTCCTAAGGGGATATTATTTCAGTAATTATGAAAATTCTCCTTGATTCCTTAGTTTGTTTTAAAAGAAACTTAACAATACAGATGTTTTATGAGATGTTTATGAGGATGCACCCTCAACATAAACAAAATAGCTAACACAAACAACTGAATGGAGGAAAGATGCATTTTGATTCCCAGTCTCAGAGGTTTGAGTCCATTGTGCTGGTGGCTCATACCTTTAATCCTACCTGTACTTACTCAGAGGCTGAGATCTGAGGATTGCAGTGTGAAATTATCCCAGCAAGCAAAGTCCCTAAGACTCTTTTCCAGTTAACCACACACACACACACACACACACACACACACACACACACACACACACACAGCCAGAAGCTAAGGGACTCAGGTACTGAGTTCAAGCTCCAATACAAGCACACACACAAAAAAAACTTCTTAACATAAAATTAATTTTATAAGACATATCAGCTGCTATCCTTCAGGATCTGCAATCAGGTATTTTACTACTTGCATATCAATTTTTTTGCCTCTGTATTGGATATATGTACCCTTTCCTTTCTGGTCCGTACTCTCTAAACCATACCATGCGAGTACTTAAATAGCGGAGTTATACTGTATTAACTGTAAGTCATCTAGAGATGGTTTCAACTATAGGGTAGGGTGTGCATAGGTTACATGCAAGTACTACACCATTTTTATATTAGGTACCTGAATATCCAAAGATTTAGGAATCCATTGTCAGGGGTTCTTGGAACCAATTTCTTGTGGGTACCCAAGAAGGACTGTGGATTGATTTTGCACAGTGTTATGAATGTGAGGGTGTATGTGTGTGTGTGTGTGTGTGTGTGTGTAACAATGAAGTGTCTATATAAGCATATATCAGTCCAGTGCCAGAACTACCAGAGAAAACACCTAAATTCAAGGTCCTGTTCTGCTATCACTCACTCACTTTTCCTCAAACCTCCTTTTCCACTGTATTTTAAGAATGAATGTATGAAATTGAGGCCCCTGGTAGAATATAGGATATAAACTGTAGTATAAATAGGATTCCTTATTAAATATCTAAGTTCTAAACAGAAAGTTATACTCTTTATTCATGTCGAAAACAGCCCCTGGATTGGGCCAGATGTTTCCACAGAGCAGTGGAAGCCCTGTGGAGAGAAAAAAGTGTGGGTTGCAGTGAGGTTAAAAGGATGGAGATTTTCCCCACCCATATTTCCAACCAGTCCAGGAAAGTCAAGGTTGCATTTATTTCTCTCATCAGTGCTTCTGTAAATACAGATGAAGCACATTTTATTTGCAAGGTTGCCTAGAGCTGACTGCACGGACATCCACTCATGTTCGTCTCTTTGTCCAGCTAAGGATTGGAGGTGTATAGGTTAGAAACAGGCCAAAAACCAGAGCTAGTTGATTATGTCTTAGAAGCTCTTATAGAAATTGAAATTTCCACCCACATAAGGTCAGAAGCAAAGCAAAAGAGAAAACCTAAACAATGCCATTTTCTATAAATTTTTCAGATCCCTGCTCACATCACTGAACCTCTTCAATCCCTTTAAACTCTTTCCCAGGGATCTAGCATATGAGAAGAGAATATAAAAATGTATCTTTTTTGGGTAATATTTGATTATCAGCCACAGGGTTCCATGCCTCATTCCATGCCTGCTCTGAACTAGCTGTCAAGTAAATTATTAAAAATTAGAAGTGATTAAAAATGTCAGTAATGATCAAACTATAATTCTAAATCGATTTCCTTTTCTTAATCTTTGACCTTCATGTAGTTCTGCTTTTCTGATGCCTCCTGTTTTGTATTATTATTCTCCCATCCATACTCCTATTTCATTCAAGTTTACAATCAGAACTCATTGTTTAGTTTCTCTAGTGAGTATCACTTTTCCTTCATTTCTAGCACAAATTCTCTTAGCCACTGAACTGTTCACTTACAGTAGTAAGCTTATGTTCTGTGTATTTTAAGATAGTAGATTTTATTCTTTAAAAATGATTTACAAGCCAGAAGCCAGTGGCTCATGTCTATAATTCTAGCTGCTTGAGAGTCTGAGATATGATGATTGCTATGAAGCAAGCCAGGTAAGAAAGTGCCTGAGACTCATGTGCAAGTACTTGCCTTGAGCAAAAAGAAAAACCTCAGAGAAAGCTCCCAGACCCCGAGTTCAAGCCCCAGTACTGACACAGGAAAAAAGAAAAACAAACAGTAGAAATTCAGTCAGAGCCAAATATAGGTAGCCATTAATAAGAAACTAGAAAAGAAGATTAAGTGGGTGAAGGATTCACTTGGATAACTTGAGGACAGTGTGTAGACCAGTAGGACATGCATGTTATATTGCATAGCATCAGCATCTTACCAATAGATCCCCTGTATATCTGTGAGATCTGGCGACGTGATAACATTATTTTCAGCCTCTTATTGGTTTAAAATCAGCGTCTGCTTGAGAAATTTGCAATGCAACCCAAGAAACACTTAGGGTTGCCAAGCAACAATATGACTGCTGTCAACTGAAACGAGCTTAGCATTAATCTTATATCTCTTCAAATGATAGAAGATATTGAATTTAAATATTTTCCTTTCTCCATACTCTGCTGAATAACATAAACACTTTGTCAAGAACACACTGTGCTGTTTGTACAAGAACAACGTTTCATACACAACCCCGAGTTTTGCTTTCTTTGCCAAAGCACATGCAGTCTTGTAAGCGACCAGATGCAACATGTGGATACCTGCTCCTGGGTTTGCAAGTGATAACTAATCATTCCCTATCACAAGTTCTGAAGTGACTCAGTAAAACAAAGCCACTAAATAGCAAGCATTCCTTAATGATGAATAAGCCAAAATTCCTTCTGGTTAAACTTAGAAAATAAAAACAATAGCTTACTCATACTTCCTGCACTGAACAGATGTAAATGAGAAAGCTTTTTGTTTGATGCATCTGGGTATTAAAGACCATAATGCACAGAAACAAAATAAGGAAGAAACATTCAAAAATGGAAATGAATCAAATGTGTCTTAATTTATTTCCTGTTGTTGATAACATAGTATCACCCATTTGGTAGACTATAAAAAAAATGATTAATTTTGGTTCTCAGTTCTGGATCACAGTCAAGGAGCTGCATCTGGTGATGACTTTCTTGCTGACAGAGCCCTGCTACAGTGAAAGAAATCACAGGACAGAGACATACACCACATTTGATAGATCTAATCAAACTGACTTCTCTCTGGTTGCAAGATAATCCATTAGCCCTGTAATTCTAGCTACTCAGGAGGTTGAGATCTGAGGATTATGATTCAAAGCAGCATGGCCAAGAAAGACTATATGACCCTTCTTTCCACCAAAAAGTTAGAAGTGGAGCTATTACTCAAGTAGTTGAGTTCCAGCCATGTGCTACACACACATACCACACACACACACACACACACACACACACACACACATACACACACACACACACACACACACACACACACACTAAAGGTACCCATGAATTCACTAATCACAGGAAGAGATGAATTCATTCTCAGGAGCAGAGCTTTAATCAGCCTCTTGAAGGTCCACCCCCGCCCCCCCAGTCTCAACCATAAATGGGAATAAAATTTGAATGTGAGTTTCTAACCATAGCACACAGGACTAGCTGAGGTAGACCTATTAAACAAGGGAGATTCCTTTTGAAGCAAGACCACACTGCCTTCATTGTATTTTAGTGATTCTATCCAGAATTCCAGTGAAGAATACAATTAAGCATAGAAATTATTTTTTACTGGTTAAATTTGTTTCCATCTTTATTTGACACACAATAGATGAACTTTTGGAGGCAATGCATGATATTACATAATACCTGGAATGACCACTTTGCCTTGGCTCTCCTGTGCTATAAGTCCATCAGGCTGATCCATCCCATACTTGGTTTTCTCAGTTCCTTGCCTGCAATCCCAGCAAACTCCAATCCCCACCAACACTTCACACCTATGCCATTTCCTATGTCTTGTCCATCTTTGAAGTCTTAGTTCTCTATGTTAATCTGTGGCTTTACTGTCTAGCTTCTCCTCTTACCCCATTTTCTACAGGCTATGTCAGATGACCCCTGTTCCTAGATTTCCTGCTTGACTTCTCCGTACTCTTCTTTCGTACCAATCTTTACTTCTTTCTTGCCTGTTTCTGTCCAAAAGCTAAAATGCTTTCTCTTCTAGGGCTCTGGAGCCTATTTCTTCTCATAACCTGCAGATGCTTCTCCATGTTGAATGGCCTGGGCTTTTTGCCTTTCTGCTTAGGAGCTGAGAGACCTTGGGATGTCAGCTTGACTATTTGTGTACAAGCCTTTCATCAGAAAATTAGTTAATGCTTCCTATGTCACAGAGTGAGGATTAAAGAAATCGGATACACATTGTCCAAAGAGAAGTGTACTCATTACCTGACTTATGTAACTGTAACCCTTCTGTAATTACCTTTGCAATAATTTTTTAAATAATAAAAGGATTAATTTTTTGTCAGTTATGAGGCTTGAATTCAGGGCCTGGATACTTTCTCTGAGCTTTTTGCTCAAGGCTAGTACTCTACCATTTTGTGCCACTTGCAGTTTTTCTTGTGGTTAATTCAAGATAAATGTCTCATGGACTTTCCTGCCCAAGCAGGCTTCAAACCACGATCCTCAGATCTCAGCCTCCTGAGTAGGAAACAGACATGAGCCACCAGCACCCAGCAACAAATTAATTTTTTAAGAAAAGAAATCACATACAAGATGGAGAATTATGGAAGGGGTAAGATTGATCAAGATGCATTGTACTTAGATTGTTACATTGAATTGAATTCTCTTTATACAACTACTTAAAGATAATTTAAAAAATTATTGTGACTAAGTGATTACATAAATTTCACAAATTTCATAGTGTGTGAGATAGTGATACTTAAAGTCACAAGCACATTCAAGCATTCATGAGACAAGTTGCCATTATTATGGTCTATAAACTTTGTGAATTCTATGAGCTTTGACAATACAACTACTTCTTCCACATGTGATGAGTTGTACATTTCTTTCCTTTTACTTAGTGTCAACTCTTCCCTCTATCCCTCTCATTCCCTCCCTCCCATCACTGCCCTTGAGTTGCTTAGTTTGTTTTCATCAATGTCCAGTGCAGCTGATGGGTCCTGCTGTTGTATGTTTTCCCCTGTTTCCCTCTGTTTCTGTGTCCTCTTCCTAGTTTCCCTTAGATGAGTGCATATATACCATAGATGTGGTCAGCAGCATGGGGTCCATTTAGTAATGATACGACAAGATGAGTGGAGGTCCTTTGTTTCTCAAGTCTTGTTTACTTTGTCATATCCCCTTACAGTTTGGATTTAACATCCACATATCAGGGAGACCATGTGCTGTTTGTCTCTTTGCTCTTGGCTTACCTCACTCAAAAAGATTTTTTCAAGTCCCATCCATTTCCCTGCGAATGCCATCATTTTGTCCTTTCTAATGGCTGCATAATATTCCATTATATATAGGTACCGTAATTTTTGGATCCATTCATCTGTAGTGGGTCATAAGGGTTGTTTCCATATCTTGGCTATTGTGAACAGTGCTGCAATGAACATGGAGGTGCATGTGTCCTTGTATCCTGGTTCCTGTTGTTCAGGATAGATGCCTAGAAGTGGTATGGCTGGTTCATAGGGGAGGTCTATATTTAGCTTTCTGAGGAACCTCCAGTAGTTGTATTAATGTACATTCCCACTAGCAATACAATATGGTTCTTCTTTCTCTGCATCCCCTCCAGCATTTATCGTTGGCTGATTTTAGGATGTGGGCCATTCTGACTAGGGTAAGGTGGTATCTCAGGGTTGTTTTTTTGTTGTTGTTGTTTTTTGTTTTTTTTGGGGGGGGGTCTGGTCGTGGGGCCTGAACTCTGGGCCTGGGCATTGTCCCTCAGCTCTTCAGCTCAAGGCTAGCGCTCTACCACTTGAGCCACAGCGCCACTTCCAGCTTTTTTCTTTTTGCTTATGTAGTGCTGATGAATCGAACCCAGGGCCTCATGCATGCAAGGCAAGCACTCTACCACTGAGCCACCTTCCCAGCCCTCAGGGTTGTTTTTATTTGCATTTCCTTTACAGCCAGGGATGGTGAACATTTCCTCCTGTGTTTCTTTGCCATTTTAATCTCTTCTTCTGAGAAGTCTCTCTTTAGTTCCGTCACCCAGTTAGTAATTGGTTTGTTAGGTTTGAGAGGGATTAGTTTCTTGAGTTCCCTGTATATACTGGATATTAGGCCCTTGTCTGATATATTGCTGGTAAATATTTTTTTCCCAATTAGTTGGTTGTCTTTCTAGTTTGGTTGCTATGTCTTTAGCTGCACAGAAACTTTTTATTTTAGTCCCATTTATCAAGTCTCTCTCCAATTTGTTGTGACCCTGGGACTCTGTTCAGGAAGTTCCTGCCTGGGACTCTGTTCAGGAAGTTCCTGCCTGTGTCTATAAGTTCAAGTGTCTCTCCTACTCTGTCCTGCAGTAGTTTCAGAGTTTCAGGTTTGATGTTAAGGTCTTTAATCCATTTTGAGTTGATGTTAATGCATGGTGACAGGCTGGGGTCCACTTTTAGTTTTCTGCATGTGGCCATCCACTTTTCCCAGCACCAGTAGTTGAAGAGGCTAGGCTTCTTCCACTGTATATCTTTGGCTCCTTTGTCATGTATCAGCTGACTATAAGCATGTGGTTTTATTTCTGGATCTTTTAATCTATTCCACTGGTCTTCGGGTCTGTTTTTGTGCCAGTGCCATGCTGTTTTTGTTATTATGGCTCTATAGTAGAGTTTGAAGTCCGGCATCGAGATCCCTCCTGTGTTGTCTTTTTTGCCTAGAATTGTTTTGGCTATTCTAGGTCTTTTGTTGTTCCATATGAATTTTGGACTATTTTCTCTATTTCAGTAATGAACATCATTGGGATTTTAATGGGAATTGCATTGAATTTGTATGTTAATTTTGGCAGTATGGCCATTTTCACTATCTTGTCTGCCTATCCATTTCCTGTTGTCCTCTATGATTTCTTTAAGTTTTTATAGTTTTCATTAAATAGGTCCTTTACATTTTTGGTTAGGTTAATTCCTAAATATTTTTTGAAGTTATTGTGAAGGTTGTTTCCTTGATTTCCCTTTCTGCTTGTACGTTATTGGTGTACAGAAAGGCGACTGATTTTTGTGGGTTGGTTTTGTATCCTGCTACTTTGCCAAAGTGGTTTGTAAGTTCTAAGAGTTTAAGGGTGGAGTTTTTGGGATCATTGAGGTATAAAATCATGCCATCTGCAAAAAGGTATAGTTTAACTTCTTCCTTCCCTATGAGGATCCTTTTAATGTCTTTTTCTTGCCTTATTGCTCTGGCTAAGAATTCCAGAACTGTACTGAAGAGGAGTGGTGGACTGGGCATCCTTGCTTTGTTCCTGATTTTAGGAAAATTGGTTATAGTTTTCCCCATTAAGGATAATATTGGTGGGTCGTATATAGCTTTTATTGTTTTAAGGAATCTTCCTTCTATTCCTGTTTTCTCCAGAGCTTTTAACATGAATGAATGTTGTATTTTATCAAAAGCCTTTTCTGTGTCAATGGAAATAATCATGTGGTTCTTGACCTTGGATCTGTTGATGTGATGGATTACCTTTATTGATTTACGTATGTTAAACCATCCCTGCATCTCTGGGATGAAGCCTACTTGGTTGTAATATGTTATTTTTTGATATGTTAATGATTCTGTTGGCTAAAATTTTATGTAGGAGCTTTGCATCTGTGTTCATCAAGGAGATAGGTTTGTAGTTCTCTTTTTTGTTGGGTCTTTGCCTGTTTTGGAGAATGACTGTAATATTGGCTTCATAGAATGAGTTTGGGATAGCTCCCTCTATTTCTCAGAAGAGCTTGAGGAGTATGGGTATTAGTTGCTCTTTAAAGGTCTTATAGAATTCTGTAGTGAATCCATCTGGTCCTGGGCTTTTCCTTGTTGGAAAACTTCTGATTGCTTCCTCTATCTCATTGTAAAATATTGGCTTATTTAATTGATTTATTTCTTCTTGGTTCAGTTTGGGCAATTTGTATTTCTCTAAAAATTCATCCATTTCTGCTAAGTTTTCCTTCCTTAGTGAGTATAGATTCTGGAAATAATTCTTTATAATTCTTTGGATGTCTTGGGTATTCATTGTAATTTTTCCCATGGCATCCCTGATCTTATTGATTTGAGTTTTCTCTCTACTTCTTAAAGTTAATCTTGCCAAAGGTCCATCAGTTTTATTGATTTTTCCAAAAAAGCAGCTTTTGTTTTATGAATTTTATTTATAATTTTCTTCGTCTCTATCTCATCAATTTCAGCTCTTATTTTGGTTATGACTAGGAGCTTCAGTATCAATTTTTCTAGCAGTTTTAGTTACAACATGAGATTATTTACTTGGTCTGTCTCAATTTTCTTGATATGTGCACTGAGAGCAATAAATTTTCCCCTCAGGACTGCTTTTGCCAGGTCCCACAGGTTTCTTTGTGATATGTAGTCATTTTCATTGAATTGTAGGAACTTTTTTATTCTTTAATTTCTTCTGTTACCCAGGTGTTGTTCAGAAGTATGCTGTTCAATTTCCATGTATTTGAGTAATTTTTTTTCTTTTTTTAAAATACATTTTTATTGTGAAAATACTGTACAGAGGGGTTACAATTACATGAGCAAGGTAATGAGTACATTTCTTTTTTTGGGGGGGTCTGGTTGTGGGGCCTAAACTCTGGGCCTGGGCACTGTCCCTCAGCTCTTCAGCTCAAAGCTAATGCTCTACCACTTGAGCCACAGTGCCACTTTCGGCTTTTTTCTTTTGCTTATGAGGAATCAAACCCAGGGCCTCAGGCATGCAAGGCAAGTGCTCTACCACTGAGCCACCTTCCCAGCCCATGAGTACATTTCTTGTCAAGCATTGTTGCCTCCTCCTTTGTTTTTCCCCTACCTTCCCTTCCCTCCCATCTTCACAACTACACTCCCTGGTCTCTCCACCTCCCAACTATCCCCCCTCCTCTGCCTAAATTGTAAAGTGCACAGAGATGCACGGCCAGCAAGGGGTGGGGGAAGGGTCTTCGTGCTTTTCTGTTCTGGAATTTTTCCTTTTCTTTTTTTTATACCTCCTGTTTTTCTCTGGGTGTTCTGGGTGTTCAGCTCTTGTTGGTCTCTTGGGGAAACTGGCCATTGGAACTTGAACTCTATTTAGTTGGAGAGAGCTGTGGTATTTCCTTACTGTCCCATTGCCATCTTGGTCCCCTTCTCAAGGATAATTTTTTTAAAAATACAATAAAAGAAATCATGTACGTGAAAGACACTACACAGTGTCTGAATGTGGTCAGTAATTTGCCCGTGTACAAAATTGTGATTGCCAGAATCACCACCATCACTTTCTGCCTCCACTGCTGTTTTGAGTGCCCAGTCTACCTGGCTCCTGGGATGGCCCTTTTTGTCTGCTTCCTCAGGCTCCACTGACTCCGGTAATCAGGCTGCTCCCACATCATGACTTCACTGGCTCATCATCCTTTATGTCTTCTTCTTAGTAACACTCCCTCTGGGGAGCCTTACCTGCTTTCAATACCCTTATGTAACTGACCAAATGTCTAGTACTCACTGGACTTCTTCACTGGGCTTGCCAGCCTAATGTGTCAACCCAACAAGAGGACCTAGTTATGCAATCATTCACTAGTCACAGCTGCAGAACCTGCTATTCCATTCCACACTGATGTAGGCTGGGAAGCCCAGTTATTCAAACATTAATTGAAAATATGTCACCTGGATTTCAACCAGTTATTTGCCTAGGTTAGATTACC
Organism: Dipodomys spectabilis; assembly: GCF_019054845.1. Lineage (NCBI taxonomy): Eukaryota > Metazoa > Chordata > Mammalia > Rodentia > Heteromyidae > Dipodomys > Dipodomys spectabilis. Next base: position 32,352,023 of record NW_024870772.1, read on the forward strand.
TAGGTTTTCATACAAACACTAAATTAGATGTTGCTGTGGGAGTTTTGGTAGATGTGATGAGCATCTTCCATCTACTGACTTTAAGGAGCTTCGCTTGGTACCTGTGGCTTATGTCTGTAATCCTACCTACCCAGGATGCACAGATCTGAAGATTGCATTAAAAAGCCAGCCATGAAACCCAAGATAAGTATTCAAATGTTTTTTTTTGTTTTTTTTTCCTTTCATGCAATTGTTTCTATCATATTTTATAAGATGATTTCTTTGTTGCTTTGTATGTCCCTTGGTATAATTTGTGGAGGGGAAGGGGAAAAAAACAAATCATTTAACTAGAGATACAGGTGGACCCATTGCAACAATGAGATATACAAGTCATTATGTCAAAAAATGAACTTAACAACTTTGGTGGGGGGTGAGGGGACGATCGGGTGGGGGGAGGGGAGGAGTATGGGAAGGGATGGGAAAGGGAAACAATGAGGAAGCAACAATGCTCGATAAGAAATGTACTCATTATCTTGCCCATATAATTGTAACCCCTCTGTACTGTATTCTCACCATAAAGAAAGAAAAAAAAGCCAGCCCAGCCAGGCAAGTCTATGAGACTTATCTCCAATTAAAAAACAAAACAAACAACAACAACAAAACTTTGAAAAAGAAAAAAACAAAGCAGCCAGAAGTAGAGCTGTGGTTCAAATGGTAGAGTACTAGTCTTGAGCAAGAAAAGTTCAGGGACAGCCCCCAGGCCTGAGTTCAAGCTCTAGGACCAGCACTAAAGGGGGAAAAAAAAGGAAAGGAGTTTATTGTTTAGAATCTGGATGGGCTATATCCAATCATTGCAAAGACCCAAAGAACACAAAAGAAGCTTCCCAGAAGAAATTCTGCTCCTGCCCCGAGTTTCCACCCTCAGTTTATGCTGTAGATTTTAGACTTGCGAGGACCCACAACTGGGTAAAAGCCTTGCTTGAAATCAGTCTGTGTGTGTGTGTGTGTGTGTGTGAGAGTGTGTGTGTGTGTGTGTGTGTGTGTGTGTGTGTGTGTGTGCGCGCGCGCGCGCATGCGCGCACCATTTCTTGCTCTCCTGGTTCAGCATCTCTGGAGAAGTCTGCCTGACAACCTCCCAGCACCCAGAGTGGGTGGGGGCTACTTTTGCTCTGAATTCTACACCACTCTGACAGCTTTGTGCAGGTAGTAACTGTGTTTCTGCCCTTCCCATGGCTCAGTTTATATTGAATGAAAGCAATCTAGGTAAAGCCAATCAAAAGTGTAACATCACATTCTTGGGCATGCTAAGAATGAGTCCCTCATGAAATTAGCTCCTAATGGGCAAGCTGTTCCCTATCACCCTGATAGGCAGAAGGAACCCTCAATGTCAGTGTCTCTCTTTCTCCTGGCTTCCTGTTTGGGCCATGAAAAGCCATGACTCTTGCCATACTTTCTGCTTTGCCCACTGGCCTCAGTGATGGAATCAGTCATTTATAGATTAACCATCCCCCCAAATGCTCCCAAATCTAAACCTTTCTGAGTGCCAACAAGATGCCACCAATGGAAAATTCCACATCTGACCTTGTGTGACCAACTGCAACAAAACTATAGGTGCACTGAAGATATTATATAAAAGTGGTCTTCAAGTATGTCTATAAGATTAATAGAAAATGTGATGTCTGTGTTTAGGTACTGTCCCAGTGTGCCTCATTATGTATATGAATGTATTCCCTTATCTACAAAACCTCTGAAATTTGAAATTCTTCTGCTCTCAAGCATTTCAGACACAGGATGCTACCTGTGTTTGAGGTTATGAATTATCATTTCACTTTTGTGTAATCCATTTTGGGACAGCTCTTTGGTTTTCTTATCCATGAATCATTTGGGTGAGAATGGTTTATAAGCAGCTGTTAAGAGCTGGATGATTTTTCTTCCAACCTCATCCTTCAGTGGGATTTTTCTTTCTATAATAGAATTCGTTGAGAGGCCTGGAAAGAGGTTTGTTTTGAAACCTAGACAGAGGCCAGATATGCTCATGGAGATGTCGGTGTATATTAGTCATGTGTGTTTACTCTGAAATCCAGATTTCTTTCTGCACTGGATGACACTTTTATTTTCCATTTGAGACTCACTTTGCACTGATCATTGTTTCTACTGTTTCGTAGCTGATCAAGCTGTCTAGCACAAATCCAAAGTTTGACCTCTGCTTTTCTGACACTGCCAAGGTGCCACCACGGCTCAGAACAATCTTTAAATAATGGCACCAGTGATAAAGATCCTATTTCTGAGCTGACACTGTGGGGTCCTCCCGACAATCAGGACTGCTTGGATCCCTGTGCACATGACATAATATATTTTGTCAAAGTTGAAACACGTTGAAGATATGAGCTCAGGCAGCTCCTTGAATTGTTTGGATCCAGAGACACTTATGAGAGCTAAAAATAGCCTCACAAGGAGAGAAATGTATCGGGACATTTCTCCTTGTTAGAAAGCCCTCTATTCATTCTGTTTCCAGCCCCTTGGAAACCAGCTTTGCTGGATCCAGTCCTGGGAGTGGAGTTTGCTGAAGCATGCTCAACTTCTTCAGGTCAGTGGCCTGTGACTTCAGAGGATTTCATTCGGTCCTTGTGTTCCCCTGAACAGGAAGAGGAGGGAAGACTCAGTGCCACAAAGGGTATAAGCGACCAGACCTTGGAGAGAGAGGTATAGCTCATGGGGCTGTCTTGATTACTGGACTGAGTAAACAGGTGGTGAGGAGTTGGGCTGTAGCTAAGATAGAATGTCTCCCAGAAGTATTCTCACTGGAATGTGATTTTTATTACATTAAGCATGTGCAAGTTGCCAAGGAATAGATACCGTGATTTTCATCATTTACATTTTTAATAATAGGATGACTTATTCCAAAGGCACACAAATTCTGGAAGATAGTTGGGATACTAAGTAAAATCCCCCCCCCCCCCCCGATCCTGGCCACAGTTTAGGCTGGCTGTGATCTTGTAAAATGTTTGCAGTTCTAGATAGAGTAGTTGTGAATCCCAGCTCAGTAGTTTCTCCATATGCAAATTGGGAATACAATTCCATTTTTCCTGCCACAGACAGTGTGTTAAAGAATAATGTCTTAGCCAGTTAACAGTGACTCACACCTGAAATCCTATCTACTCAGGAGGCTGAGATCTGAGGATCAAGGTTCAAAGTCAGTCTGGGCAGAAAAGTTCAAGAGACTCTTATTTCCAATTAACCAGCAAAACCCTGGAAGTGGAGGTGTGGCTCATTTGGGACAGTGCCAGCTTTTAGTGAAAAAAGCTAAAGGAGACCACCAAGGCATTGAATTCGAGCCCTCATACCAGCATTAAGAAAAAGAGTTATGTCTTTTTCAAATGTTTATTGAATATGTTCTATGTTGCACAAGAAAGACACCATTCTTACTTTTTCAAGAGTTCCAGCCTGGTAGGGAGGGCAACAAGGAAACTCACACATAGATAATATAACAGTGGAGGTATGTACAGAATGAATGAGTAGATTGGAAAGGTTGCTGCATATGCTTAGGACATCAGGGAAGGAGGCAAATTTGAAAAATCAGTAGAGGTTGTAGGATGGGATGGGCAGAGAGAACAGTAGTGTTTGGATCAGGAAACAGAGGCCTGGGCATGTTGAATAGCAAAATGGGGTCTAAATCCAAGGAATCAATTGCTATACAGGGCAGGCAGGCTAAGTCAATAGATGGGTACAGTGGGAACCTTGAAATAAGACTCAGCAAAGAGTGGGTCAGATTTATGAATGAAAGAAAAGATGACAGATGGCATGGAAGTAAATTCAAGGGATGTAAAGCTAGAGAAGGGAAGAGCAGTACAAAAAGCCCAGTGACAGGTGATAAGCTAAAGTGCTAGGATGAAGAAATGCTGGGTATGAGAGAGCATTAGGCTTGTCTCACTCCTCATGGAGTAGCAGGTGATGTAGGGATAGAAGGAGATTATCATTACTTAAAAAGTACATTTCAATAAAGTGATTTTAAAATATTGTAATATCTGAACCAGATACTGGTGGCTCATATCTGTAATCCTAGGTACTTAGGAGGCTGGTCTCTGAGGATTACAGTTCAAAGCCACCCTGGGAAGGAAAGTCTATGAGACTCTTATTTCCAATTAGTTACCAAAAAAAGCCAGAAGTGGAGCTGTGGCTCAAGTAGTAGAACACTAGCCTTTATCAGAAAAGCTCAGAGACACCTCCTTCCTGGTTGTGAGTTGAAGCTAAAGACTTTCTCTCTGTCCCTCCCTCCCTCCCTCCCTCCCTCCCTCCCTCCCTCCCTCTCTCTCTTTCTCTCTCTCTCTCTCTCACACACACACACCACACATGAATATATCTCAATAAAAAGGAAAAAATTGAGCTGTTAAAATGTTCAAGAGCAACCATGATGAAAAATGTAATCATCTTGCTGTGGTTTGGATTTGAAACTTCCCCCAAAGCCCACATGGAAAGGGATTATGGAGTGTCATTTTTGGAAGGTGGTAGAATCATTAAGTGGCAGGGCTTACCAGGATGTTTTAGGTCATTGGGGGTGTACACTTCATGGGATCTATGAGCCACCAGTCTCTCTTTTGCTTTCAGGGGATTGTGAGATAAATTGTTTGTTCTGCTACACTGCAGTCATGATATATTTTACCATCACAGATGCAAGAAATGTGGCCAATTATAGACAGAAATTCCAAATACAGGAGCCTCTTTAGGAGTTATAATTATTTTGAGGTGAGTACCAGTGGCTCATGCTTGTAATCTTAGCTACTCAGGAGACTGAGATCTGAGGATTGTGGTTTGAAGCCAACCCAGGCAGGAAAGTCTATGAGACTATTATTTCTAATTAACCACCAAAAAGTCAGAAGCAGATGTATGGCTCAAGTGTTAGAGTTTTAGCTTTAAGAGTAAAATCTCCTGGGAGAACCACAAGGGAAGAGGTAACAATGCTCAGCAGGAAATGTACTCATTTTACTCAGGTAACTGTAATTCTCTTGGTACAGCATCTTTACAATAAAATAAAATTAAAAACATAATAATGGAAAAAGTAAAATCTAAGGGACAGTGCCTAGGCCCTGTGTTCAAGTTCTACAATAAAATTAAAAAGTAAATTATTTTTGTTTTGCTATAGTAACAGGAAACTGATTAGCAGAGTCCCCAGATTGGCAGTAAATGTCTCTGAATGTTGGCATTTGGGATGATTTTAGTTTTTTTCCCCTTTTCTCCTTAGCAGTATTTAAATTTTTTATGATAGCAGTGTAAAATGCTACTCATATAAAGTAGAATGTCAAGTTGCCTTCAATAGTCGCTGAACTGGGCTGTCTTCCAGCTTTTATTTTTGCCATGTCTCGGTATTTTACTCATATCTAAAGCTCAGCAAATATTAAGTTTACTCAGAGATTAAAGAGGAAATAAGGGAAAGGAGAAACTCATCTTTGATGCTTCTATATTTACAGAATATATCAAAAATGGTCATAGTTTGAAAGAAAATTGCAAATGATCAAATAAAGTTGTTGCTCAAACCATTGCTCTTAAACATGGAGTCTGGTAGACCATTTCCTTAGAGTTTCCTAAACGCTGTGGCAAGTGCAATTTCACAGAATGATGGACACTGTGTGCACTTTCTCCGGTTTATAAATATTTAATACCACGATTACTCATAAACCCAGGGATTGCCATGGAACTATTTTTCCCTGGCGTCTGTTTTTTTCATCTGGAATGATATTAAGATTCAGAGAGGACTGACTGTCATTTTGCTGTGTTATTTGGAGGAACTATAATTCTGTATATTCACAGATGGGCCAGGCCCCAGAATATGTGGAATAATACTCTGGTCTTCTTCTTACAAATAGAGTTATAAGACAGATAATTGGATTCATGCTGGCAGCCTTCCCCCCCCCTGCCCCCCATAAATTAGGCCACCTCTTTCAGTGAAGAAGTTGAAGAGTGGCTTTCCTTTGAATGCGTTGCCCTTCCTTATGACCTTGTTGTTTAAACAAAAGGTTGAGCATGTTCATTGGATGTAGCTTTGCTATTAGGTGGTGGAATATGATTGGTTGAAAGGAGCTAATGACTCTTGGTGGGGCACAAAAGCCCCCTGCATCTAGACCTTGGATCTTTGTAAGGCAAGGGCAGGACCCTGACCTCCATGTGATAGGCTGTTATTTGGTATCTTAGTGAAGCAGAAAATAGTTTCTTCCTAGAAAAAGTATGGTGGTGATTGGATGAAAAGAGCCAAGGTCCACTAAGGTCAGAACAATGAAAGTTGCTTTATTATGTAAGTATAAACCCAGATGAAACCCTCTCATTTCTAGCTGCTATTTGTTAGTCATTGCTATTGCTGAACCCCTGCCCTTCATGTTTTCAGAGACCTTTGGGACCCTGAATTTTGCTTGGCCCATGAGTTGAGAGCCATCTTATACTTGTTAGGGCAAAGTAGAGTGAGTCTGAGAAGTAGAAGGTTTGGCCATTCCCCGGATATCCTTATTGAAGGGAACAGCAACATGGACCTCATCAGAATAGTTATGGGTGGCACACAGTTTAGAGACTCTGCTGGGGGAGAAATCATAGTTTTGTCTTTAAGTGAAAGGCAGATGCCCAGCTCTCAGCGAAGTGACCATGTTTAACACATTTAACTCAGATCAATTCCCTTCTATTCTCAAATCTACTTTTCACTCAAGTCAAGGCTCCATCCATATTAGAGCAGCCCCAAGTCCCTAGAACATTTAGTTTCCACTCTTCTATGACTCTTCTTGTTCTCCATTGCTCACTCTGCTGAGCTGCTTCCTCCATCTTGTCCTTCACCAGGCTTACTCCTCTCCAGGTGCTCCAGCTTGTTGTGCAGGTGTTTGCCTAACTGAGCCATGCCTCCAGCCTTATTTTTGGTGGTTTTGAGATTATATTTGTTAGGTAGGTGCTTTACACTTGAGCAACACTCCCAGCCTTCTATTTTCTTTATTTTTTTAAAGAAAGCACCATTGTCTTTTTCAATGCAGATATATCATTTCACATTCCCTCCAACAAGGTGAAAGATTTCCAATTTCTCAACAGCCATCCTAACACTTGCTGTGTTCTGTTTATTTATTTTTTAATTGTTTTTTCTTTTTAATAGTAGCTGTACTAATTTGTGGGAGATGGTGTCTCATAGTTTTCCAGTTTCCACAATGGTTAGAGATGTTGAACACGTGTGTATATGTGTTTGTGTATGTATGTGTGTATGTGTGTGCGCACACCTACATTTTTTTGTTAGTTTTTGAGTTTGAACTCATAGCTTTGTGCTTTTTTTTGTCCAGGCTGGCCTAGACCATGGTATTCCTATTTAGACTTCCTAGTATATCACCATGACCTGTTTACAGAGTCTCATTAACTTGTATTGCCTCAGCGGGCCTAGTACTATGATCCTATCAGATCAGCCTCCCATAAAGCTGTGATGATAGTCATTAATCAGTATCCTCAGCTATTTGTTGAGATGGAATATTACAAACTATTTTTTGCCTAGGCTATTCCTTGAAATTTCTGATTTCTGCCACTAAGTAGTTGAGAATTGCAGGTTTGAGGCACAATAGCCCCATGGACATTAATTCTTTGTTGGCTAGAATTTGCAAGTATTCTCTAACATGGTGTTGTCATTTTTGCTATGTTGATAGTGTCTTGTATAATTTTTAAAATTTTCTTGAATTCCAGGTAATCTATTTTTTCCTCATGTTTCTTGTAATTTTGGTATCATGTCCAAGAAATCATGACTGAATCCAACACTGAAACTTTTGCCCTTTTGTATTCAAAGACTAGTTTTCTGTTTTTCATTGAGATTTTTGATTCATTTGGAAAATATTTTTGTACATGGTATTGGGTTAACTTTCAAGTTTACTCTTTTGGTTGTGAATATTTAATTTCCTCAGCACTTTTTACTCAAATGACTTCCTTTCTCTCTTGAATTGTCTTGGCACTCTTCTCAGAGTTATTTGACCCTACTGATCTAAATGCCTATCTTGAGTTTTGCAGTGTTTTGATTACTATGGCTTTGGAGGAAGCTCTGAAATAGGAAGTGTGAGTATCTCAGTTGTATTCTCTTTCCAGATTCTGTTTGGCAATTTAGGACCATGTGTTGGCCAGCTTTCTTGTTGCTGTGACATAATGCCTGACATAAACACCTTAAGAGAGGAAGGATTCATTTGGGCATACAGTTTTAAAAGATTCTGTCAATGATTTCTGTGAACTGTGTATTTGGACAGAGCACCATGGTAGTGATGGGGGATCATGTGACAGAAGGATCATGGTAGGGGTCATGTGGGAGAGGGCATTCTTCACCTCATGGAGGGGTCAGGAAGGGATGAGACATCAGACATGACCTTCAAAGGCACATCTTTAGTGACCTACTTCCTCCAAGTAAGCCCTGCCTCCTAAACTTTCCAAAATAGCACCACCCCCATCTGTGATGAAGAATTCAGCACATGCCACTGTAAGGGGCATTTTATATTCAAGCCATAACGTTCTTCCTCTGGCCCCCAAAGACTCATGGCCATCTCACAGTGCATTTAATCTAACTCTGAGAATCACACAGTTCCAAAAGTTCCAGCATCTCCCAAAAGTCCAAATTCAAACTCTCTTCTGAGACTCCAAACTCTTAGCTGTGAACCCCCCAAAAATCAGAAAGTTAATACAGATATAGTGGTTCAGAGTAAATATTCTTATTCCAAAAGAGAGGAATAGGAGAATAGCAAAAAAAAAAAAAAAAAAAGGAGAGGACAAAATCAGGATTGAAACCCGGTCGAGCAAACACTAAATCCTACAGTTCCCATTCCACATATGGGACACATGGTGTTGCAATGTAAGCTCTAACCACTCTTGAAAGCCCCATCCTAGGGTCTTGCTGTTTGAAGCCTACATGCCCTCTTTCTTGAACTGTCATTACTTACTGCCTGTGGTTTTCCTTGGCAAATATTTCCTGTTTATGGCTTCTTCGATATCCCAGGGTTTTATTGCAGTTTAGGCTTCATTCTCACAAGTACATTACCTTCTCATGGACTACCTGCAGGAAATCTGACCATGTTCCATATTGCCTAGCTTCCCAGGGTTTTCTTTGAACTCTGGTAGGAAGCCTCCATGACCTCAGTACTCTTACATTCTGCATGTCCGCAGAACCAATATGATGTGGATGGCACTGAGGTCTGTACCTCATGGCTGCAGTGTGCCCGGCTCATACAATATGCCCTAGTTACTCTCTTCTCAGTAGAAAAGCTTTCAAATGAGTTAAAACCTTTGTATTCAATCTTGTGACAGGTGGGATCTGGCTAATTCCTGAGCTTTCCTCAAATCATCTTTCCTACTATTCTGATACAAGTACCTCATTTCTTTTTAATGATGCTAATCTCTTTAACAACCATGCTCTTCTCTGTTTTAATGACATTCCTCTACTGTCAAAGCTGTGTATTTTTCAAATCTTTCCATACTGCTCTTGCTCCGAATTCTCACTATAATCTTAGCTAAAAGCAGCCAACAATAACCATACCACTGCATGAATGCTATGCTGTCTTGAGATTTCTTCCCACAAATTAGTGAGTTCATTACCGCTAAGTTCAATTTCATTCATCTCAGATCACGAACAAAATGGAGACAAATGCTATCATGAATGGCCTCTAATCCAATTTCCAACAGAATCCCCATTTCCACTTAATACTTTTTGAGACATTTTTACTATTCTCATTTCTATTGGCATTCTGGTCATCTGAGCTTTTGCCCATAATCATCTGTTAAACTCTACTTACAGTATCTCAGGCTTTTCTAGCCTACTTCTCCAAACTTTTCCAGTCTAGGCCCAAGTCTGAAGGGTTACATGGTCAGGATGAGACAGCAGCTTTTCTACTTCTCTGGCAGCAATTTTCTGTATTAATTATTTTTCTCATTGCTGTAACAAAATACCTGACCAAAAATCAACAATGACAATTTAAAGATTTGTTTTCACTCACAATTTCAGAGTTCAGCCCTGAGTATACGGTGGAATATCATGGTGGTGGGTGCAGGCTACAGAGGAGTGTGTTCACCTCATGGCAGACAAGAAACAGAGAGAAAGGAATGGATTTGAGACAAGGCACAGCTCTCAAAGACAAGCACCTTGTGACCTACTTCATCCATTTAGGCTCTTGTGCCTGAATCTTCCAGAGTCTCCTCAAATAGTCCCATTACCCTGAGTTAAACATGTAAGGCTGAGAGGTTTCATATGCCAACCATAACAGGTTCTTTAATATTCCATATACATTTTAGGACTGACTCTTCTGTTTCTTCTACACTGCCATTGAGATCTAGATAGGATAGGAATTGCATTCAACCTGTAGACATTCTACATTCTACATTCCTATAGACCTGTGTGTAGTGGCTTATAGAAGTTCCTTGTAACCTTTGTTATTTCTGTAAAACAGAACTAACAATAACTCTATTTTTAGTACCACTTTTGGTAATATGAGTTTGCTCTTTTGATTTACTAAAGGTTTATCCATTTGTTCGTAGGTCTTTTTCTTCAAAGAAATAAAGATAATTTCTTCTTCAAAGAAATAGCTTTTGGCTTTGTTAATTTTTCTCTATATTAATTTCTGGTTTATTTCTGCTCTGATGGTCATTTCCTTCCTCTGCTACTTTAATTTATTCTTGTTCCTTAAAAGTTCTGTTGTTCCTTGTAAAGTTATGTTGTTGATTGATTTTTTTTCTCTTTTTAGTGTAGATACTCACATCTGCTATAAGGCTTCCTTTAGCATTGCTTTAACTTTTCCTAAAAGTTTTGGGATATCATTTTTTAAAATTTCTATTATTTTCTTTTTTGTGTGTGCCAGTAATAGGTCTTGAACCCAGGGCATGGTACTCTTGCTTAGATTTTTCACTTAAGATAAGCATGCTACTACTTGAGACACATCTTTACTTCTATAACTATTACTTTCTAAATTTTCTTACATTTCTTCTTTGATCTTTCAGTTGTTTAGTTACATGCCACTTAATTTCCATAAATTTGATAGGTTTCCAGCTTTCTCTTTGCTGTTTTCACATGATTTTCCTATCATCTACCTTTAAAACCCAATTGAAGCCAAATTTGCAGCCTTATATATATAATCTGTCCTGGACAATATCCTATGTACTTATTTTCTGTCTGGGTTTTGTATCCATTATTGAGAGTGGTATTGCAGTTCCCAACTATTACTAAAGAACTATTTCCCCCATCAATTATATCTGGCTTTGCTTCACATATTTTAATAATCTGTTTGGGGTATCTATTTATATTGTCATATCTTTCTCCTATACTATTTACTTATTAATATAAATTATCCTCCTTTGTTTCTTCCAAAAAGCATTAAAAAATTATATCTGAAATTAGTTTAGACACTCTCTTTCCTTTATTTCATTTTCAACCTATTTATGTATTTGGGTCCTTTAGACTCAAAACATGTACAAGTATCACATAGTTGGATCCTGGTTATTTTGTATTCTTTACTCATTCTATCAATATAAGTCTTTTTTAAAAATTAGTGATACTGGGATCAGAATTCAGGACTTGCTATGTACTCTACTGCTTGAGCCATGCTTCCTGCCCTTTGTGGTCTTACTATTTTGAGATAAGGCTTCTGCTGTTGTTCATGTTGTCCTGGACAGTGGTTCCCCTATTTTATGATTTCCATCATAGCTGGGATGACAGGCTCACACAAACTGTGGCCAGCAATTGGTTGACATGGCATATCATAAACTGTTTCATGCCCTGGCTGGCTTCAAACCATTATCTTCCTGAACTCTGTCTCCAGAGAGGCTAGGTTTACAGATGTGAACCACCAGCATCTGGCCAACATCTGTCTTTTAACTAGAGAATTTGATTCATTTGCAGCCAATGTGTTACCAGATTTTGTCCCAAACAAGGTTCTTTTTACCTCTCAAACCTACAACAAGACCAACCACCAACTGAGCAATGAAGGAGTCTTGGCAAAACTATGAGAACTCTGAGATAATCTGGTAAATCAGCTACTCAGTCATTTGGGTCAAGAGGTTATAAACATAGAATAAAAGAAATGGGGAAGCCAGTGCCAATATCTTATGCCTGTAAACCTAGCTATTCAGGAGTCTGAGATCTAAAGATCTTGGTTTGAAGCCAACTTGGACAGTGGTCCACATGACTGTCTCCAATTAACCAGCAAAAACACCAGACTGGAGGCTCAGCCTAGTGGTAGAGTACCATCTCTGAATAAAAAAGATAAAGGATAATCTGAGGCCCTGAGTTCAAGCTGGGGGGGGAAAAAAGAAAGAAAGAAATGAGAAGGGATAAGCTAATAAAAGGGAACAGTTTTCATGTATTTTCTTGGAATGCATTAAGATTTTTCTGGGTATTCAGGAGTCGCCTCTTGCCATTCCTTTTATAGTTTTTTCCAGTCATTGCTGTAGCAGTTGTCAATGGTCATAGCCCTGGAGAGTATGTCATTTAACATGCAAAGGGATTAAAATGGAATTATGATTGTCAGGCATCACTCTTACAGCCATCTTGGGTCATACCAGTTTTGGCTTGCTTATCTGAAGAGGAACTTCTGATTTGGAAGCATCCTGTCATCAAACAAAAACAAAATTAGAGCAGGTGGGAAATTCAGCTAGATCATTGAATCAGTACTCAGTGTCATACATGTAGTGACTGATAAGAAGGAAATCCTGACATTTTGTTGGTTTTTTTTTATATGCCTTATAACTTTTTTGTCTCTGATTTCTTGTATTACTGTCTTTATTGTGTTTAGGTGATTTGTTTCTATAGTGGAATGTTTTAGCTACCATTTTAGCTCCTTTTGTGTACAATCTGTAGCTATTTCTTTTGTGGTTACTATGGGGATTACATTTAATATCCTGAAGTTATAACATTTTAATTTTAATTTATGCTGTCTTAACTTCAATAACCTACAGAAGATCTGTTCCATTACAGCTCCATATTTACTACTGTTGTTGTTCCCACAAAATTGTCTCTTTGTACATTACATATTTAAGCACCTAAATTGTTTTTAATATGTTAATCTCTCAAATTATGTAGAAAAATTAAGTGACAAACCAATATTGTAATACTAGCTTTTAGACTAATAATTTTAATGTATTAGTAGATGTAGGATGTAAAGACCAGAGTTGTACCCCATTGTTATAATAACACTAGCTTTTATCACTGCTAATGTTTTTATTTTTACTGAGATTTTTATTTCTTCATATGGCTTCAAGTTGTTCTTGGGTGTTCTTTCATTTCAACCTGCAAAACTCCTATTAGCATTTCTTATAGGGGAAGTCTATTGGCAATAGCATTCCTTAGCGCCTATTAATCTGGTAATATCTTAATTTTCTCCATTCTTTATTTTTTATTTTAAGCCAGTAGTAGGTTTGAACTCAGGGCCTCAAGGTTTTACTTAGATTTTTTTCACATAAGGCTGTCAAGCAAGCACTTAAGCTTCTGGCTTTTCTGTAGTTAATTGGAAATGAGTCTCATGGACTTCTCTGCCTGGGCTCGCTTTGAACTACAATCCTCAGATCTCAGCTTTCTGTTTTTTGTTTTTGTTTTTGTTTTTTGGTCGGTTGTGGGGCTTGAACTCTGGGCCTGGGTGCTATCCCTGCACTTTTCAGCTCAGGAGAGCGCTTTAGCGCTTGAGCCACAGCTCCACTTACAGATCTCAGCTTTCTGAATGGCTAGGATTACAGGCATGAGCCACAGCACCTGGCTTGTCCCTCATATTTATAAGCAGTCTTACCAGATATGGACTAGTGACACTATAAACTACCTATCTGATCTTCGTTTCCTAGCATATGACTTCTAAAATGTCTAGAACATTAGAAAGGATGTGTGCTTTTGGTATTCTATGGAGACAACAGGTGGCAGGTGGCTCCTGAATAATTTCAGGATAGAAACTGGTTATGACGTATAAAGTCATAATTCGAAGGTTGGGATTTTTCAGCTCTACCCCCTACCTATAAGGATGGAAGCATGCATAAAGATGTAATCACCCATGGCCTGTAATTTAATCAGTAATGCTTATGTAAAAACCCGAAGTCCTGGGTTTGGGGAGCTTATAGATATCTGAAAACATGGATACCAGTAGTATCCATGTATTTTGTACATCCAAAGGGGATAGAACTCTGAATTCTTCCTACTTGGAGTTCACTGAGCTTTTTGTGCCCAATTCCCCTCATATGCATTGAGATTTTTGTTGTTGTTAAAAACTAGACATTTGACTCTACTAATATGGAAATTCCATAAACTGAACATAAATCATATTCTGTTCCTCCCCTACAGCTGTTCTGGCTTTTGGTTTTGTTTGGGCTTTTAGAATTTTTTAGCAATGATACTCTATCTGGGTCTTTCTGAACCATTGCCTTCCTTATGGTATGCATAGTGAATTGCTGGTCTATCCTGTATATATTGTTACCAGTGGATTCCCTGGTCTTGAATATGCAGCAAAACTGGAAAAAGAGAAAGATAAAAGGAAAAGGCACCATCCTTTTAGGGCCCTTTGGAGTCACATCAGAGAGAGGGCAGGAGCTTACAATATAGTGGAGATGCAGATGGTGATCACTGCCTCTTTGCGCCCTCGTGTTGAGAAGCAGCCATCAGAATAGCATAGGTGTTCAGTATGAAGGACCAAGTTATTTCTTCCCACCCCGACTCCTGTAGCCTATGCACAGGAGAACATGGAAGAACATGGAAACTGACTGCCATAGGCTGAAAAGTAAGGGTTGGATAGCTACTGGTATGGGAAAAGGTGGAGTTGATTAAAATTAATCAAAATTTATGATGCCAGCTTTCTCCCGGAGGTTGTAAGGCTTTAATAGATCCTAGAGTTACAAAATAATTCTGCCATTGTAAATGTTGTGTGTGTAGAAAGATAGATTCCTAGTTCTTCCTATTCCACCATTGTTCTAGACCATCCATTCAATAATTTTCAATTGTTATTATAAAGGTGATATACAGAGGGGTTATAGCTACATAAGTTAGGTAAAGAGTACATTTCTTTTTGGACAATGTGACCTCTTTCTTCACTCTCTCACAGTTTTTCCCTCCCATCTCCACCCACAAGTTGTATAGTTCATTTTCAGCATAGTGTCTAGTAAGTACCACTGTTGCATTTGTTCACCCTTTGATCCTCCATAGCTGTGCCCCCCTTGCCCATCCAAAGACAGACAAAGGGACAAACAAGACAAAAGAGAAGAAAACAAAAACAACCACAAAAAACCATTTCCATATCTTTGAGTTCATAAACATTATTTTGTATGGTCAGATGCACATGGTCATTAGAACTTTGTGTTCTTCCCTAAGAGTGTCCTTCTTTGATCTCACTGTCTGTGAAGGCCTCAAGTCCTGTATAGTTTATTATGTCCCACCATATTTTAGCTCTTGCATTCATGTATGAGTGAAACCATTCGCCATTTCTGTCTCTGAGCTTGGCTTACCTCGCTTAACATGATTTGCTCTAAGTCCATCCATTTCATTTTTTAGTGTATATGTGTCAGTTCTAGGGTTTGAATTCAGAGCCTTCTACATTTGCTGCTTTTTTGCTCAACTTGTATTTTACCACTTGAGCCACACCTCTACTTCTGGTTTGCTGGTTAATTGGAGTTAAGTCTCCAGAACTTTCCTGCCACTGCTCGTTTTGAATCTCAGTCCTCAGATCTCAGCTTCCTGAGTAGCTAGGATTACAGGAATGAGCCACCAGTACACACCTGTACACTACACAACTGTAAATGTAAATTTTACAACTCAAGCAGTGGACTGGAAGGGTTGTATGAAAATTTAATAGCTGGATGGCCAGGATGGGAGACTATTAATGATCACAGGGTTTCTTTGGGGATAATGAAAATGTTGTAAAACTAGATTGTAATAATAGTTCTACAGCTCTATAAGTACAAAATGGGAAATATCCATGTAATACAGGACATATCTTAGTAAACCTATTTTTTAACTCAGTTGAAGTCAACACAAAGCCCTTTGAAAATGCCACTGAATATGCAGTTTTGCTAAAAAAGCAAGCCAGAACTATTGGTTGATATCCCTTCTCCATATGCTTGGGAGTCAAATCTTTTTCTTGTTTTAAGATCACACCAAATATTTTTGTTTTGTTTTATTTTTTGTGTTTGCCAGTCCTGGGGCTTGAATTCAGGGCCGGGGTACTGACCTTTAACTTTTTGCTCAAAGCTAGTGTTCTGTCTCTTGTGCTACAGCTCCACATCTAGCTTTTTAGTAATTAATTGGAGCTAAGAGTCTCATGGACTTTCTGCCCAAGCTTCAGATTGCTATCCTCATGTCTCAGCCTACTTAGTAGCTAGGAATATAGGTGTGAGCCACTAGCAATGTTTTGAAAGAAGCATTTTACATCAAACAGATATACTTTCAGATTTTAGTTTTCTCAGATTCAGGGATATTTGTATATATGTAATGAGAGATCTCTGAGATGGGGTCTAAGTCCAAACACAAGATTCAGTTTCATTTTGTATATACATTAAGCTTGAAGGTAATTGTATAAAACACTTAAAACATAATTTTTGAGGCTTCATAAAATTTTACGATGTGAAAATTT
Source organism: Dipodomys spectabilis (assembly GCF_019054845.1). NCBI lineage: Eukaryota > Metazoa > Chordata > Mammalia > Rodentia > Heteromyidae > Dipodomys > Dipodomys spectabilis. The sequence continues at coordinate 32,368,570 of NW_024870772.1, forward strand.
CTTCTTGTGGTGTCATGGTGGAGGCTGGAAATGTTCTAGATTTTAGAGCATTTTGGAATTCAGATTAGGTATGCTCAACCTTTTTCTGAATAAGTAGAATAACAAATACCCAATTGAAATGAAATAAGTAAGATTGTATTATAGTAGCTTTCAGTTTGTTAGACTTTTCAAAATATAAAAGGTCACCCCACCGCTTTGAAAACTGGTTTCTTCCCTTTTTCCCAGTGATAAGGAGTAAGTTCTTTTTCAGTGTTAATAAACATATTAAGTCTAGTTCTTCACATGTCATTTTTCATTGCTTTGCTCACATTAATTGAGTGCTTGTCTTTTGTTATAGATTTTATATGTACTACCACATGTAACCTACTCATACATGTGCACACACACACACACACACAACCTTCTATTATTCCATGTCTTGCAGATGAGAAAACATCACAAATGAGTTTCTGCCTTTGGATTTTGCACTGGGGTGATACTCAGTAACTTCTTCATCACACATTTATCTGCATCACAACATTTATTTCTCACCTTTTATATTCTTATATATAGGCAAGTGTGAACACAATTTGTTCTAGGTCCATCCATTTCCTTTTTTTTTAGTGTATATGTGCCAGTAGTAGGGTTTGAATTCAGACATGATAAATTATACAGGACTGTAGGCTTTCACAGACAGTGAGACCTAAAGAGGACATTCTTAGGGGAGGAATGCAAAGTCCCAATGACTATGTGCATCTGATCATATAAAATAATATTTACCAAAATGAACTCCAGGAAATAGAAACAAGGTTCTTTTCCTTGGTTGTTGTTTTTGTTTTCTTCTCTTTTTATAGTCCTTATACATAGGCATATGTTGTACCTCTGAGCTACTTCTCCAGCCCCACTTTCTTTATGTTTAAATATTTATGCTGTCTAGAATTAATTTGGGGATGCAAATTTGAAAAGACTCTAAACTTACAATACATTGTTAGCCAGTGGTACTAAAACAGGATGCAAAACAAATCATTGCCCTTACTTTTAGTGTGTTAGAGTATGACAGTAATTATTATATTTTACTTATAATTACATTGCTAAATTATAATATCTACTTTTAATATCCAACATAATGCTAATATTAATGTCTTGTTATGGACACCATACATTTTATTGAAACAGTTCAAATGAGACAAAGTATTACCTTTGTACTCCTTTCTTATTCCCTTTACTATGTACTTTGTGGTTTTTAGATCTAGGTAACTGGCTAGGGATGTAGCCCAGTGGTAGAGTGTTTGCCTAGTATGTCCAAGGCCTAAATCCAATCCTCAGGCCCACCAAAACAGTAAGACAAAATCAGATGTAGGTGATCATTATGCATTCTGTGTAAGAAAAATGGCCCTGTATCACAAATATATGCAACAACTTCTTGGATTCCTCTGGTAGTATGCTTTCTCTTTCTTATGCCCTTTAATTTGTGGTTATTCCAGGTCCTGGATTTCTGGCCAGTGGGTTGCTGGGGAAGGACCAATGTGTTTCCCAGCCTCAGGCCTTGCATCACTGGCCAGTGTGTCCTACGTTGTTTCTTCTCTACTGAGTACCGCCTCACCTGTAATAACAGATCTTTCCCTAAATGTTTGGTTTAAACATTAGGTTGCCTTCAGTTTCCTCACCCTCTATACTTCAGGATGAGTAGCTGCACTGGGGGCCACTACTCAGGTAAATTCCACTTTCCCTCAGCAACAGAGACGTAATTTATTTATGAATTTGTGCATAAGAGCTCTTCTGTGTACACAGCTGAGTCATTGACATTTAAGTTAGATGCTTGAAGGATAACGAATAAGGACAGGGTAAAGAAGTGATTGGCATCCAGCCAAACATATAGTGTGTAAGAAATGTGTGTAAAATGTTGCTGTAAGTGCTATGGGTATAAGGAGGAAATAATAATAAATTTTGTTACATACTTCTTACTGTTTGAAACAGGTTGCATTCTAAGTGGAGATCTAAATTTTTAAGCAGTTATTTATATACATAGTGTTTGTGTGGTATATACATGTGTATGCACCTGTTCTAACACTTACTCATATGTTTATACACACTGGTAAATCAGAGGTTCCAAAACTTTGAGTCCATTGGTACCACATACAGGGCTTATATAAACGATTGATGGGGACTCCCTGCATGTGTCTGAGTCAATATATTTAGAATGGAGCCCCAAAACATGTTTCTTATAAGTTCCTAGGTAATGCAGGTGTGGTTGGTTTAGGAAATACTGATATCAGTGCAAGCAAAGAAGTTCATATAGCCAGGCACTGGTGGTTCACTTTTGTAATTATAGCTACTGAGGAGTCTGAAATCTGAGGATCATCATTCAAAGTCAGCTCAGGCAGGAAAGTCCATGAGACTCTTATCTTCAATAAGCCACCAAAAACAAACAAACAAAAAACAAACCAGAAGTGGAGCCATGGCTCAAGAGGTAGTATAAAAGAAGCTCAACAACAGTACTTATGCCCTGAGTTCAAGTCCCAGGATTGGGGGAAAAATTTTATGTACTTAAGGTATAGTCAGGGAAAGATGGTAGGGTAAAATTAATCATGAGGTGACTATTAGACTTGCTTTGAAAGAGGGGAAAGAAAGCACCTTGCCTGTGAATCCCACTAATTTGTATAATTAATATGATAATAATTATAATAGTAAAATCAAAATGCATGAAATGTGGCAAACTGAACAAGACCTACGTGATGCTGTTGACTTGAGAAGAAAGCAGGTCAGAAAACGAGGAGAGAAGCTTTGTTATTATCTTAGCTCATGCAAAGAATTCCTCAATATGCGATAATGAAAAATTAACAGGAAATATTAGGTTGGGAAGGAAGGTAAGTGAAATCTTGCAAGAGCTCTAGCAAAGCCAGAATATTTATATGTTGAATAATAGGAAAAAGAAGTACCTGGCTCTGCCCTCTCTCAGTAGAAAGTGGCCTGAAGTGGTCATTGCTCCTGTTTCCTAATGGTAGTTAAGGATTCCCTGTGAGTGGGGAGAATGAAGAAAAGAATGGATAAGGATAGTAGATAAAGATAAAATATGAGGGCTATAACAGGGAGCAGGTAATATATGGGCCATCTTGACACTTGTTCCCATAGTGCCTCTAGTTGCTGCTCAAATGCTTATTCCCATAACTCACAGCAGTGAGTTTCCCTTCAAATTCTTCTTCCTATAATGTCTCAGAGGCCTGCTCACCCAATGAAAAGAGCCAGTGCAGTGTTTGCACAAGCCATGGAGCATTCAGTGTAAATCCTAGGAGAGGAGATATGTGAGGAGTCCTGTACTAGAAAAACTACCCTCCATTGGACTCATCTTTGCAACCCCTCTCCAAAGGGAGAGTCTCACTACTTTCCTTTGGTGGCCTTCCTTTTGCTTTTAAACGAATGTATTCTGTTTACCTGAAAAATAATAACAGGCATCACGGGTGGCTCACGCCTGAAATGCTAGCTGCTCAGGAGGTTGAGATCTGAGGATCACTGTGCAAAACTAGCTTGGGAAGGAAGTCCATGAGACTCTTATCTTCAATTAAACACCTAAAAGCCAGAAGTGGAGCTGTGGTTCAAGTGGTAGAATACTAGCCTTGAGCACAAAAGCTCCCTGGCCATGAATTCATGCCCAGGTCTGGCACAAAATAATAATAAATAGTAACAGGCAGAAGAAATTAGCTGTACAATCTCAGTAGCAATAAAATAAAAGCTTAACAGGATATTCTCAAAGTCCCATGACAGCTCAAGGGCTGGGATGGGCCATAAGCACTAAGACAGACAAGCCTGAATGTGTCCATGGGTACATGGGGAAGGGTGTCTGCCCTGTTTTTGTATGGGGAAATACAAGTAGAAAAGGATAAAATGGGGGGAAACCCAACAGAATTAAAGGAAACTAAATTGATAAAGCAGAGAGAATGGATCTGTGTCTTCCTCTAAATTTAGCACTCCATATATTTTCATTATCTAATAAATACTAGACCTAAGTCACAAGATAACTCTAGAAAACATTTTCCTGCCTCTGTTTCTTTATCCCCAAAATAAAGATTATATAGCAAGTCTACCTCTAGGTATATAAACAAAATAATTGGTATAAAGCACTTTGATCATCAAGAAAGTCTAAATATGATTATTATTGCTAATGACAGGATGACTAATTGAGTTCTGTGGACTTAAGTTGGTTCAGAGGCAGGAAATTGGTGCAAGCCTCCTCCATAGAAGGAGTTAGTAGGGTGCCTTAGGAATTGGCGCCCAGCATGTGAAATAATTAGTGGGAGAGCAATGGCTAGCTCATTGAAGTAGCTGATGACACAAAAATTATGTAGGCTAGGAAAAAAAACCACAGAGAATTCTATAAAATATTCCAGCAGGAGCTAATCATACGGTATGACCAGAAAATAGGACAGCAGCTCCATTTTAATGAAGATAAATGACTTGCTGATAAAAAGAAATAGTTCCAGTTTTCTCAAGGTGTTGATTAATCAAGGGATGTAAGAGGGGAAAACAATGTCTTTGGAATAATAAGATACCTCATTCATTCATCCATTCAAGGGACTCTTCCATAAGTGCATACTTACTATCTGTCTGTCTGACAAGAATGCCCAATCACAAGGGAGAAGTACATCAAAACACTGTCAAACTCATAGTTCAGTTGAAAGGACAGAAAGGTAAAGACATAATGACTATGAAACTCCCAAATAATTGTTTTCTTTCTTTTTGGTAATACTGGGATTTGAACGTAGAACCTTGAGTTTAGTAGGTAGATGCTCTACCATCTGAGCCATGCCTCCATCCTTTTCCTCTCTGTTTTTTGTTTTCTTTTTTTTTTTTTTTTGCTTTCTCTGAAATGTCCTAATAGTTTCAAGATGCCTGTTTTTTTTTTATTGTGAAAATACTGTACAGAGGGGTTACAAAAACATGGGCAAGATAATGAGTACATTTCTTATCAAGCATTGTAGTCTCCTCCTCTCCTTTGTTTCCCCTTCCCATCCTCCCCCTGCCCCCCTACCCAATCCTCCCCGCCCCCCCCACCCCCCTGCACGAAAGTTGTAAAGTTCATTTTCCACATATTGACTTGTACATCTCATTGTTGCAATGGGTCCACCTGTATCCCTATTTAAACAATTTGTTTTTCCCCTTCCCCTCCACAAATTATACTGACATCAAATACAGTGAAAGCAGGGGTTATACTGTGGGGGAGGGATATACAAAGCAACAAAGAAATAATCTTATAAATGTGTTAGAAACAATCGCATGAAAGAAAAAAAAAACATTTGAATACATATCTTAGGGTTCATTTCCCTAACATCACCTTATCTGACCTTTTCTGCTTGACTCAGACATATACTAGATTTCAACCTCCCTAGCCATAAAAGAAATGCAAATCAAAACAACATTGAGATACCACCTCACTCCAGTTAGAATGGCTAAAATCAAGAACTCTAATAACAACAGATGTTGGAGGGGATGTGGACAGAAGGGAACCTTATTGCATTGTTGGTGTGAGTATAAACTTGTTCAACCACTTTGGAAAGTAGTATGGAGGTTCCTCAAAAGACTCCACATAGAGCTCCCCTGTTTTTTGTTTTCTTTCATTTTGTTTTGTTTTTGCCTAGACTGGCTTCAATCCACAGTTCTCTTGATTTCTGTTTCCTACATAGCAATGATTACAGGCCTGAGACAGAATGGAGCCCAGCCTGAGTGTTATTTTGCTACTGCTGTGTAACAAACAGTGATTTAACACAATACATGCTCCCTCTCAGTCTTCAGGGGCAGGAATCTGCACATAGCTTAACTGGATCTCTGCCCATGGCCCCAAAGGCCACCGTCAGTGTTTCTGTTGTCTATATCCTCATCTGGAGAATAATCTTATTTCCACGCTCACTTAGATTGTTGACAAATCAATTTGCTCATGGCTATTGAAGTGAGTCCTGAAACTTTCTCTTAACTGTCATCTGGAAGGCATCATCTGCCCTCAGAAGCTCTTGAAGTTCTTGAAGGTCACTCACAGTTCCTTGTCACCTGGGCTTACTCAATCTGACCACTTCCTCAAATTTGAAAGGGGCAACTTACCTAAGTCTATGAAGTCTTACAAGGCCATCACTTAATTAAGGGAGTGATAATTCTGTCTCCTGTGCTGGGCTCCATTGGTAATAAGAAAGTCACAGATCCCACCTACACTCTGGTGAGTTAACACAGGCCATGGAAAACAAGATGTAGGTATTATGGGAGATGAACTCTTCAGGATCTGTCTTCCATAGTTCCATGTGAGAGGATTCCTAGCAAAGAACACATAATAAGACAAAATCATTTCAGAAGAGAATGATACATATCTCTTGGCATATTTTTGTTATTGATGAATCTTTGTATCACTTTGGCTTTGTATTTAGCATTGGTGGGACTTTTCTTATTAGAGGGTCTTTTACTGATATGTTATCAATTTTTGTCAAAGATCACTTACAAGAGCAACAATTATTAAAACAATTAAACATAAAACAAAAAGAACCAAGATTACATGTCTTAAATGTTTTTACTTAAACTTTATAAATATGACTATGTCAACATTGTTATTTAATTTGAAAATTAAATCTTAAATTTATGATTAAATCAGATTAAAGTCATTGCTTGGTCTAAAGATTTTATCTCTTTATACAAATATTTAGAACCAAAGTAACCAAACAATTCATACTGTGGACAAATATGACTAAATGTCAATATGAAAGCCAGTTAGAACATTCATGTTTCTTGGTGAAGCCAAATAGAAGGGACTGTTACCAGATTCTCTGGTTTTTGACCTGTGACATGGAAAATGCAATAATATTTACGATAAAATATTTATGTTGCAAGATTGTTTTAACATAAAAGATAATTTATACAGTGCTTACCACAATACAGGATCTATTATATATGTGACATTGGTTGTTGAGTAAATTAATGAACAATTGTACTATAGAATAATTATTGGTGTGATAGTCATTTTCAATCAGAAAATGAGTTCTCAAAGGAAAGGCTGTCAAGTAACAACAACGTTTCCAAATATTCTTGTCAACTTTACAAAGGTGGCTTTAGTAACCATTGTGTGGAAAAAGAATTTAAGAACAAGAGTGGTGAAAGAGGTAACTCTGATCAAGAAGAATTGTACACATAAATTGACGTGCATTGAAAACCCCCTGGTACTATTTACAGATAAAAATAAATTTATTTTTAAAAGAATTTTAAATAAAGCTTTTACGATAATTTCAAAGCTGCATCTGTTAGTTAAATCTAAGACTTATTGATAACCAATCAATGAAATGTATATTTAATTTAGTAGGAGGTTAAGGTACAAATTAGGTTAAATTCATGGTTGATACCTTACAATAGCCACACATCAACTATTTGCCTTGGAAAACTTATAGTTGACCAAATTAAAGTCATTTAGTTGACTACACTTGTTTCTGCAGTCACAAGTCACATTCAGAATCTAAAATCAGACACTTTATATATTTGTGTTTAGATAAATATACATATACATATATTAATACTTCCTGAACATCATATTTATTATTTTGTAGGCTCAGGGCTAACATTCCTTGTGCTCTAATTGATAGCATTGTTTGGTTTTAGATTTTCTTTAAAAGTTCTTCTAAAACTCACCATAATAAATGTCTGAGGAATTAGTATACTAAGGACTTTCCTACAGTATATTGGAAATGAACTTTACAACTATTTTTGGTGGAGGAGTGAGGGAAGAGATAGTGGGAGAACAATAAAAGAAGGAGTAATAGCCGGGCGCTGGTGGTTCACGCCTGTAATCCTAGCTACTCAGGAGGCTGAGATCTGAGGATGGCCGTTCAAAGCTAGCCCAGGCAGGAGAGACCGTGAGACTCCTATCTCCAATAAACCACCAGAAAACCGGAAGTGGTGCTGTAGCTCAAGTGGTAGAGCGCTCGCCTTGAGCTGAAGAGCTGAGGGACAGTGCCCAGGCCCAGAGTTCAAGCCCCATGACTGACAAAAAAAAAAAAAAAAAAAAGAAGGAGTAATAATTCTCAACAGGAAATGTACTCACTACCTTACTCATGTAACTGTAACCCCTCTGTATAGCATCTTTACAATAAAATTAAATGAAAGAAGTTCTCTCAGATCAAAAACATACAATGTGTATATTTCTTTGTAAACACTGTTACCTCCTCCTTCATTTTCTCTCACTTACCCCTCCCTACTACCTTACTTATGTAACTGTAACACTCCCCCTCCCCCCGGTTTATCACCTTTACAATAGAGATAAAAAAAAAATACAGTGCTTAATTTTGGGAAGAAGTACTTGATGAATTTAGGAAACCAACCAATGTGCGACTTAAAGAAATCCTTTAGTGGCCTGGGAAGGTGGCTCAGTGGCAGACTGCTTGCCTTGCATGCATGAGGCCCTGGGTTTGATTCCTCAGCACCACATAAGCAGAAAAGGCCAGAAGTGGTGCTGTGGGTCAAGTGGTAGAGCGCTAGCCTTGAGCTGAAGAGCTGAGGGACAGCACCCCACAATCGACCAAAAAAAAAAGAAAGAAAGAAAGGAAAGAAAGAAAGGCAAGAAAGAAAGAAAGAAAGAAAACCTTTAGTATCTACTGCTGAGTAATAAATTACTCCAAAAACATAATGGCTTAACACAACAATCAATCGTTACCTCAGACTTTCTTGGGTGATGAATCCCAGTACAGCTTAGCTGGATGTTAACAGGCTCAACATCTCTCATAAAGCATCAGACAGGGCAATAGTCTCATCTGAAGACTCCCCTGAAGGAGGATTAGCTTCCAAAATCACTCACATGGCATTGGCAGGAGTTGATTCCTTGTGAGTTGTTACAACTGTTGCTTGCTCTCTCTCAACTCCTGCACATCTGGACCCTTGCACATACATACTTCTAGATATGCCAACTGGCCTCCCACAGAGAGAATCAAAGAGATGCTCAAGAGGGAAACCGCAATCTTTTTAAACCTCACCTCGGAAAGGACATGCTATCATTGTCCTATCATTATTTGTTGGAAATCTCACTAAGTCCAGCCCAGCTCCAAGGGAGCTTAGGGAATTCTAGAAGGTGTGATCCTGAGGCTGCTCTCATAGAGGAGGGAGGACTTTCTAAAAATAGACTGAAGATTTCCTCATTCTCCTTATCAATGCCTTAAGGTGAAGAGAAAGACCTGAGGGATTCAGGAAGAATAGTCTAACCTCTCGGATCTTTAATTTATACCCACAAAAATATATGTTGTAGCAGATGAACTCCACAGTGCCTTCGACCTCAGTGCTCCTAAATTCTCTGTCTCTGAGATGATGGGTTTGGATTAAGCAGCATTTCTGGTAGAGCTGGACTTTGAGCAATGTGTAGCAGGGCAAAGTCCAAAGTGCTATGCAGCTAGAACAGGGCAACTACCAGCCTTACTGTCTACCTACCAACCGCTCAAGGAAACCCCAGTAGTTTAAAAAAATAATTATAATAACCGACCTTTCTAGTGGAGATAACTGATGACATCTATCAATATGTGCCCACTAACTTGGAACTTAATAAATCACAGACTCTATTTATTATTCATTGAGTGGGATCTTAAGAAAAGGAAGGCATTTCCCTAGACTGCCTAATTAGTGATCATTAAAGTCTTTAACCAAAAATAGAAATAAAATAAAATAAAACAAAAAGGGAAACAAAAATATTTACCTACAAACACACAGTAGTTTATCTGCCTTGGAAACAAATTACAATTATGCTCCCAGCCCCTCCTGTCATCCAGGCCCAGCCCCTTAACCTCCCTACATCTTCTAACAGCATGTTAGAATTACAAATCCTTTCTAGGGCATCAGGAGATCCCTTAGGCCACAACTCATTCCTGTCATCTCTGTCACTTCTACAAAGGGAAGCTGACTGGTAGAGGGGTCTGTCTGCAATAGAAACTTCACTTATAGCCCTTATAATCCTTTACATAACTCTTTTTTGTTTTTTGTTGGTTGTGGGACTTGAACTCTAGGATTGAGCACTGTTCCTCAGCTGTTCAGCTCAAGGCAAGCGCTCTACCACTTGAGCCACAGTGCCACTGCCGGTTTTCTGAGTGGTTTATTGGAAATGAGAGTCTCACGGACTTTCCTGCCTGGGCTGGCTTTGAACTGTGATCCTCAGATCTCAGCCTCCTGAGTAGCTAGGATTACAGGCGTGAGCCACTGGTGCCCAAATCCTTCACATAACTCTTGATCCTGGTGTCCTGGGCTTGGTCTCTCTCTGCTCTTCCCCAGTTAGAGACTGTGGAATGAGGACCAGTGCCCCCATTCACACCTCCCCAATTCTCTCCCTCCTCCTCTCCTTTTTATTGTTTTGTTTTTTATTGACTCAGTAACTGTACATATGTATGGTGGACAGCATGATGTTTTCATACATTTGTCCACTGTGTTTAATTATCATCAAAACATGACACTGAGCATGTCTATCAGCTGTTCCATTTTGGTTGAAAAAGATTGTGTGTGGGGGGAGTTGCACATGCACGTGTGTGTGCTAATACAAAGGCTTAAAATTAGAACCTTGCACTATTGATTTTTGGCAGTTCTGGGGCTTGAACTATGGGCCACTGTCCCTGAGCTTCTTTGGCCCAAGGCTGGCAGTCCACATTTGAGCCACAACACCACTTCCAGCTTTTTTTTCTGAGTCATTTATTGTAGATAAGAGTCTTGTGAACTTTTCTGACTAGGCTGGCTTTTAACTGCAACCCTCGAATCTCAGCCTTCTGAGTAGCTAGGATTACAGGCATGAGCCACTAGCTCTCATCTGCCTTGCTCTCTTAGTTGGCTTTTTCAGTAAAGGCTGGTGCTCTACCACTTGAGACACACCTCCACTTCTAGCTTTTTGTTGGTTAATTTGAGATGAATCACATGGATTTTATTTTATTTTATTTTGCCTAGGTTGGCTCTGAACCTCAATCCTCCTATCTCAACCTCCTGAGTAGCTAGGATTACAAGTATAACCAACTAGCTGCTAGCAGCACAAGACTTTTTATTGTTGGTTGTGGAGCTTGAACTCTGGGCGTGGGCGCTGTCCCTCAGCTCTTCAGCTCAAGGCGAGCACTCTACCACTTGAGCCACAGTGCCACTTCCGGTTTTTTTCTAGTTTATTGGAGATAAGAGTCTCATAGCCTTTCCTTCCCAGGCTGGCTTTGAACCCTGATCCTCAAGTCTCAGCCTCCTGAGTAGCTAGGATTAGAGGCGTGAACCACCGGTACCCAGCAGCACAAGACATTTTAACAATTTGAAGCTTCCCAATTGGTGGGAAGGCAAATAGAGGAAGCAGCAGTAGTACCTATCCATCTGTCCATCTTCCCCATTGCTGAATGAAGAAGGCTGTTGAAGTGAATGAGAAATAATTCAGCCATAAACACTTGGAGAATCCAACTTTTCCCACGTGGAAGGCTCAGGGGTGGCATTGTCAGCTATTAGGATTCCATTTATTAATACTGTGTTGTTCCAGCCCTGGTTTCTGCTACATTGTTTAATGACTATTGACTGCTAAAGATAGAAAAAATAAACAAAGTATTATTACATCCCATAGAATGAATTTGCAGAAAATAAATTCCCAGTTGAGAATATGTAAGACATAAGGGACAATTACTTTTAATTTTTGTTTGATTGTTTTGTGCTGGTCCTGGGGCTTGAACTCAGGGTCTGGGTGTTATTCCTTAGATATTTTTTCTCCAGGCTGCTACTCTACCACTTGAGCTACAGCTCACTTCTAGCTGTTTGGTGGTTAATTGGAGATGACAATCTGACAGACAGATAGCCTGGCTCTGAACTGTGGTCCTCAGATCTCAGTCTCCTGAATGGCTAAGATTATAGATATGAGCCACTGGAATGTGGCAGAAATTTTCATGGTTTGTTTGTTTGCTTAAACTTAGGGCCTGGGTGCGGTCCCTTCTTTAGCTCCCTTTTTTTTTTTTAGCTCAAGGCTAATGCTTTAGCACATGAGCCACAGCTGCACTTCTAGCTTTGCAGGGGTGGAGGTGTAGTTAGTTTATTGGAGATAAAAGTCTCATAGTCTTTTCTTCCTGGGCTGGCTTTGAACCACGATCCTCAGACCTCTGCCTCCTCAGTAGCTAGTATTACAGGAATGAGCAACTGGCATCTGGCAGAAATTTAAACACTTGATTGTCATCTTGAATTGTATCCTTGTATAATATCTGAACTTATTTTTCTGATAACTCTGCAACTTGAAAATGCTTTTCAAGTGTTTAAAGCAACATGAATTAATCCAGAAAGTCATTCTGTACATCTTTTCTGTAACATTGCCTACATTTTTGGTCTTACTGGAAATACATGCAAATTAAAAGCTATTGTATCATACATTATTTAACACAGCAAGTCCTGTCACTGGTCTAATCAATTAACCATTACCCTCCTCTCAATGTAGTATATCAAGCATCAATTTCATAAATAATGTACTTTTTAAATGATAGTTCAAAATGGAATTTCTGCACAGATAGCTATAGAATATCAGACAGCGAAATTATTGGGACATTCCTTGAAATTTCAGGAGGGAAGAAAAAAAAACGATCAATTGCTTGACATCATTCCTTATACCACCTTTTCTGCTTGTGTAATTGTGTGGCATTTATTTCAACACTGTTTAAAATTATTTACCACGACTGAGTTGAATTGGATTTCAGATGTTAGCAATTACACAGTGAAATAAATTCTGTTTTGGTAATGACGCTTCATAATTTATAAAAGTTTGCTCTTGATTAGATTTTAAGTCTACCATTTGTTAAGAAACCAACCAATCATTTCAAAAAGAGAGACATAAGTAGATCTGATCACTGAGATGTAAACTGCTTTTTCCTTTCAATAGGACAAGAAGGTCAGAAAGTAGGTTTAACTGATACCTCTTCCTGCTGATGGAATGAAATGCATCCTGAGGGAAACTTGGACCTAGTTTTTAATGTTCCACTGTCATTCCTCTGAATTGTAGGGCTGAATCTCATGGCCAGGAAGGGTGAGAAGGATAAACTTTAATAACATCAAAAGGGTTTATAAGATTTGAAAAGTTTGTCCATATTTGATAAAACTGGACTCTTTCTGACTTGGGCTAAGCATGCTTTGTTACCTTTGAAGATAGATATATATGGATTTCTATAACCTCCCTATAAGAAAAAAGGGAGCTTGAGTGAACTGGGAGATTTAAGAGGATCAGAATTTCATTAAAGGGTCTAATAGCAGCTGGTCTTTCCAGATCACTATATAGCTTGCAGTACCCTTAACAAAACAGTAACACATAAAGTAAGTCCAGTGCATTTGACCTTATCACTCAAGACAAGGCAGCACTGCTGCAAGGTCTCCCTCTGCCATGCCTCTGGTCTCTCTGCCTTGTATTGAAACTGCCCTCATGGAAGAGTCGGTAGAGTGAGGGGGTCAGCCAGGATCACAAAGCTCTTACTTGAGAGAGATGACCACTAAGCTAATTTATTCCAATACTCAACCTTCTAATTAGAAAACTACTATAGCATCGAGAAAAAGGGTAATACAGAGGAGAAGGTAATTCTGTATCCCTAACGTGTGTGTGTATACTTTCCTTTTGTTACATAAAAGGAAAAGCCAAATGATATTGTACTGTTTTATCCATAGTTACATGTATAAATATACCTACATGTACATAGATATGCACAGATAGATATCCATATATCTCTACCTGTGCATATATCTACATAGGTTTAGATACACACATATATTCACTTATCTCTGAGCATAATCATCGTACAAAATGATTTGATCTCTGCTTTATCCACTAATGTGGGATCATTTACCAGAATATATTACAAACACTTGGCCAGTTCAACACAGATCCTGACCCAGGAAGCAATAGCCAGACAAAATCGACTCCAGCTGTATGAACTGATGTATGAACTCTGACTGTGATCACCAGCAGGCTAACCCCAACCCTAGACTTCATGAGTGAAGATTAATACCTTCACCCACCAAAGCTGGATGCTTTTTGCCCTCCTTTTGATTATCTAGGGTGCTTCCACGTACCAGTGTAATCAATAATCATAATAGAAATCAAAGCTGTAATAAGCTTCACACCCCATGCATGCTGTACAACTTTTATCATAGAAGGGATGATATCCATGATAAATATGCAGTCTTGAATGCTTCCGTGTTAAATATGAAACAGTGTTTTCTTAAACTCATTCAACTCTTAGAAGATTCATCTGTGTTGCTTTTATGGTGCTTTGTTTTCATGGCTTCTAGGGCTCCACCGAGAGTGAGTGAGCGAGTAAGAGTTCTTTTCCACTGCTCATGAGCCCTGAGGGTAGTTCCTAAGTGCACCTGCTATAGACTAGGGTGTGATGACCCTCTCTGCACCTGTCTCCTTGTACACTTGTAAGAATATTTCCCTAAGAGTGGACTAGTGGGATCACCTCCACTTCTCCATCCTTGCTAGATACAGTGGAATGCCCTCACCGGAGGCGTGGTCATTGGTACTCATGCCTGCATCAAGAGTATGAGTTCGTACTTCACTACATACTCAACAGCACTTGGGGGTTTTAATTCTTTCATTTTAATAACACCTTGATGTAACAAGTATGTGAATTCAATTTGCTTTGGCAAATGGCAATAGTACTCTTTCTTTCAATACTGACCTAATTAATGTTGACCAAAATAGATACTTATAGGAAGAAATAGAAATGACCCAGGAGCCCCTGCACTGCCTCCCTTTCTTTGCTGTGGCCACTGTAGGTTTCCAACAACTTCTGTATGGACAGATGGACTCCAGGTCTCTCTGGGGTATATGTGAAAGCTGAATTTCCAAAGCTAGGGGCATACTCCTGACACACTACCATGTAGATCAGCACACAGTAGACCCTTGGTGTGCATGGGTGTGTAATTCCAAGGAGAGTGCTATTGTGGGTAAACCTGGAATGTTGGTAATGCATGAAATTTGGTGCTGTACAGGAGATGCCTGCTTCATTTTTCCTGTAGCATCACCCAACTTTTGCTAAAGATATGCCTCAGTTCAACAAATCTTAAATTTTCACCTGATTGTTTCAGACACAGAATTTTTTTACCTTGATTCTGGGTACCATTTGCTTTAGGGAGGCATATTTTCAAAAAGTGAAAGGCAAGGAAACTCTCAGATCACACAGATTTAATTAAACAAGACTGATGATAATCCAGGACTGACTACTGAGAGTTTCTCCCATCAATCAAGCTTCATTGTAGGCATGTGAGAATTCTAAATTCTTATTTCTGAAATTTCTTTTGATTTACAAAAAAAAATGTTACTATTATCTGTTTGATTACACTTGGTCAAAATCTGGTGTAATAGCCTCAGGAACAAGGCAAAAAATATAAACATAAATCTCAACTCTTGAAAGGAGGTAGAAAAGAACCATGTGGGCATCATGTTAGTCAAGAGGAATTCAAAAGGCTGGTGAAGTGATCCCCATGGAAAAATATAAAGTCAAGGAAATCTAAGACGAGACAATTCAGATAAAATGACTTTAACTTTTAAAACTTATTTTTAGTTACTCACTGGCTCATGCCTAGCTACTTAGGAGGCTGAGATCTGAAAAGCTTGGTTTGGAGTCAGCCCCTGTGGACAAATCCACGACATTCTTAACTACATTTAACCAGCAAAATGCTGGAACTGGAGGCGTGGGTCAAGTGGTAGAGTGAAAAAGCCAAGCAAGAACTCAGGACCTGGAATGGTATGAGTACCTCCTCATGGTGGAGAGCACTATCCCCACCTTACTGACTGTGGCAGGTGGCCGGCACACTGGTAGAACCTAAATGCTCACTCCTAGGTGGTCCCTCTAGGACCTGAGGGACATAGAGATGTTATGCCCTTTGACCCAGGCAAGAAATTTACTGAAGAAGAGATGAAAAAGACCTGGTAAGTGCCAACACTAGGTGTGTCTTACCTACTTTCTTAATTACACTTTACAACATTTCCCCCAGGCTGGTTTTTCTTCTCCATTTTTACCCATTTTAAAGCAGGAGGTGGTGGTGCCAGATCTTACTCAGGACAGTCTGGTATTGGAAGTTGGAACTGATGACTGTCTCTCCCACTCAGAAGAGCTAGACCAGGAAACACTGACTGTCCAGTAAGAAAGGAAAAAAAATAGAAGAAGAAAACATCTCCTCAGCCCTGTCCTCATGTCAGGGAGCCTGAAAGAAGAAGGAGGCCCATTCTTCCACATCTGTGTCCACTAGTGTGCCTGTAAGCTGTGCCCACCTCCCAAGAGTGGAGGTGACAGAAAGGAGAGAGAAACAAGCCATTCTAGCTTCCTGGCTCTTAAAAGCCTCCCTCATCATCTTCTCTGCTTCTGGACCCATGGGGTTTTGAATTCTTAATACACTCAGAGAACCCACTGTCCAAAATGACAGTAAAGTCCTTCTAGCCGCATGTTCCAGAAAAGACTCACTAGCAAGAGGCCACTGACAGAGATCAATGGAGCATGAAACCTGTGGCAGGGTCTAATGATAACCCGCCTGCACTAGTGTAATAGGAGACCTATGATGTGGATACAGTTAGCTCCATAGCAAAGCTCTATGCAGCTTTGAGGGTGATTCCAAAGTTACTATGCAGAGTATATATGGCTGGGTACTGGTGGTTCATGCCTGGAATCCTAGCTACCCAGGAGACTGAGATCTGAGCATCCTAGTTTGAAGCCAGCCTGTGTAGACAAATCAGAGAGACTCCTATGTCCAGTTAACCAACATAAAGCAGGAAATAGGGCTATGTTCAAGTGATAGAGCACCAGTCTTGAGTGAAAAAAATCTAAGAGTTGGCACCCAGGCCCTGAGTTCAGATCCCAGTACTGATAAAAACAAATAAACAAAAAGTAAACATATGGCTAACAATTTAAGCAATACAATCATGTTTTGTACGCATATGTATGTATCATATGAACTTATAAATTTTTTTTTAATTTTATTTTATTTTATTTGAGAACATACTGTACAGAGGGGTTACAATTACATGGGCAAGATAATGCATACATTTCTTACCAAGCATTGCAGCCTCCTCCTTTGTTTACCTTTCACCTCCCTTCCCAGCCTCCCCCGTCCCCCCCACCCAATCATACCCCCCCTCCCCCCCCCCCACACCGACATTGTAAAGCTGGTTTTGACATGACATTTTGTACTTCTCATTGTTGCAACAGGTCCACCTGCATCCTTAAACGACTTGTTTGTCCCCATCTCCTCCACATGTTATACTGACATCAAATATAGTGAAAGCGGGGGTTACACTGTGGGGGAGGGACATACAAAGCAACAAAGAAATAATCTTATAAATGCATTAGAAACACATGCATGAAAGAAACAAAAACATTAAAATACATATTTAAGGGTTCGTTTTCCTAACATCACATTATCTGACCTTTTCCGCTTGACTCATACCTATACTAGATATTGCAAATAAGGGAAACCATGGGACCTATGTTTCTTTGGGCCTGGCTTACTTCACTTAATTTAATTTTTTCCAAGCCTTTCCATTTCCTAACAAATGGGGCAATGTCATTCTTTCTGATGGAGGCATAGAATTCCATTGTGTATATATACCACATTTTCTTGATCCATTCATCTACTGAGGGGCATCTGGGTTGGTTCCATATCTTAGCTATGGTAAATAATGCTGCAATAAACATAGTTGTGCTGGTAGCTTTAGTGTGGTCTTTTTTGTAAACATTAGGGTAAATGCCCAAAAGTGGGATTGCTGGGTCATAGGGGAGTTCTATGTGAAGTCTTTTGAGGAACCTCCATACTACTTTCCAAAGTGGTTGAACAAGTTTGCATTCCCACCAACAATGAAGTAAGGTTCCTTTCTGTCCACATCCCCTCCAGCATCTGTTGTTGTTAGAGTTCTTGATTTTTGCTGTTCTAACTGGAGTGAGGTGATATCTCAATGTTGTTTTGATTTGCATTTCTTTTATGGCTAGGGATGTTGAACATTTCTTCATGTGTCTATTGGCCATCCTTCTTTCTTCTTCAGAGAAGCTTCTCTTTAAGTCTGTAAGAACATATAACTAACACTAGCAAGTGGCTTGAAAAGCAATTTTGGAATCATTTTAATATTATGTATGCATGTATATGTATCAGCATGTGTGTGTATTGATGCACACATATATACACTCACACATACTCCTACTTAGATATAAAACACAAGTTTTTAAGAGAATTCTGAGAGTCTAAAACTAGGCAGAGGACTCCTAGGTTGGACATACAAAGCATGATTCAGCCAATAAAAATTAATAAATGGAACTGCATCAAAATTCAGACTTTTATTTTGTAAAATATTCTATTAAGATGAGTAGAAGGTATGTGCAAACTGTAACTGTGGTGAAGGATGATTCCTTAAAACTCTATAGTAAAAATGGAAACCATCCAGTTAGCACCTGGGTAAAAGGCACAAAGTGCCAGCTATCACACCAATGAAGATATGCACATGGAAAAGAAGGCATACAGACATTCAACTTTGTTAGCCACTTGGGTCAAGCAGATTGGAACGATAATGTGATATTACTTACCACACCTGTCTAAATGACTCGAACAAGCACTAATGGCACTACCAAATTCTGGTGAGAAGACAGGAAAAACTGAGTAATACATATACTGCTGAAGGAAATGCAAAAGGCTATATCCATCCTGGAAAAATTTAGTTCTATCATATGAAACCAAATGTTTAGTTACCAAGCAACCCATCGATTATACTCCTGGGCATTTAATTACTCCAGATCAGGGAAGTCCTGTGTTCATAAGATAAACCTGTATGCCCATATTCATGGCAGTGCTTTTTGCAATAAACCCAATGTATAGTCAGCCCAGAGGCTATCAATGAGCAAATGGTTAGATTGTGGTATATCCATACCATGAGATACTACACTGTAGTAAACTGTAGCAAACTTCAAAGGCATCAGACCACCTACAGGAATCTTCAGGGATTATGTTCACTGAAAAAAGCCAATCCCAAAAGATTACATTCCGGGGCTGGGAAGGTGGCTCAGTGGTAAAGTGCTTGCCTTGCATGCATGAGGCCCTGGGTTCGATTCCCCAGCACCACATGACCACAAAGAAAAAAAGCTGGAAGTGGTGCTGTGGCTCAAGTGGTAGAGGGCTAGCCTTGAGCTGAAGAGCTGAGGGACTGTGCCCAGGCCCAGAGTTCAGGCCCCACGACCGGACTCCCCGCCCACCCCCAACAAAGATTACATTCTGCATAGTCCATTAAAGATTACATTCTAGCAGTAATACTCACTAGTCACTATGTTGAAAATGAACTATACACTTTGGGGGAAAAGGGGTTCTGAAGGGAAAAACTGGGAGAAAAAGAGGGAAGAGGTAACGGTGTTAACAAATGTACTCATTACCTGACCTATGTAACTATAAATCCTCTGTACATCACCTTCACAATAAAAAAGATTGCATTCTGCATACTCCATTATCCAACCTTGTGTATATGCATGCCAACTCTGGGGTTTGAAATCAGGGCTTTGCATTGGCTTGGCTTTCTTACTTATGGCCAGTACTCTACCACTTGAACCATACTTACAGTCATTTTGCCAGTTTATTGGAGATAGACACTTGCAGACATTTTTTGCACTGACTGGCTTCAAACCTCAGTCCTCAGATCTCACCCTTCTGAGTAGCTAGGATATAGATGTGACCTAACAATGATTGGCTATATACAACCTTTTTGAATGACAAAATCATAGAGATAGCCAGGTGCTGGTGGCTCATGCTGGTAATACTAGATACTCGGGAGGCTAAGTTCTGAGGATCACAGTTCAAAGTTAACCTGGGCAGGAAAATCTGACTCTTATTCTCCAAATTAACCACTAGAAAACTGGAAGTGGCATAAAGTAGTAGAGCACTAGCCTTGAACAAAGGTGCTCAGAGGGGCCCAAATTCAAGCACCATTACCAACAAAAAAGAAATTATAGACATGGAAGATGGATTAGGTAGGGACTGGCCAAGATCAGTAGAGGAAAGTGGTTGTGGTAGTAACAGTAGTATAGGTTCCTTGTGGTTGTGTGTTATGTGTTGTGTGTCCGCATAGTGATGTTGGATGCCTGAAGCTTCATGTGATGCAATCACATAGAATTAGACACACACACACATCCTTCATCTTGTGATGATGTCAGATGACACCCATGTCTACATGATGAAATTCAGGGAGGAGGATAACATGGACATTGAGGTGTGGCATTTGGCCACTAGAAAGGCTGCCTGACCACCAACACTACAAAACCAGGACAGTCAGTGTAATAACTGAAACTACTAAGTGGCTAATTGACAGGTAGTATATACAGCATGGATGTGTGGACTGTAGTTCCAGTAGGGATGGAGCAGGTCACTAGGAGATTTCATCATGACACTCAACATGGCATGCAGCTTAACACTTACGAATTGTTTATTTCTAGAATATTCCACTTAATGTTTATGGACTACTGTTGTATAATCGAAACTGTGGGAAATAAAACTGCAGAGGAGATGAGCAGATGATATGCTACTAGTATTTTCAGGGTTAGCTCTGTCCTGTCTTGCTTTTGCATGGCGTTGAGTCACTGGAGATCAGCCTCTGAGAATTAAGACTTGTGCCAGAGGCTCCTTGTTGCTCATTAATGCATGCTGCTTGTGAGTTTCATCCTTGTATGCTGGGGGCTATGACGGAGCCTAGGGACCCAAATGCCTTCTAGAGGCTGTGAAAACAGTAACTTTGTGTCATGTCTCTACATATTAGATCTTGGTTACTCCCAGAATGTGTGCACACACATCTGTGTATATATGTCTGTATGTATGTGGGTGATGTGTGTGTACTTTAGTATATACTGATATGCATGCATGCCTATCAGGTAGAAGGGGGAATAAAGTAAAACCTTCACCTCAGTTTCCAAAAATCTCACTGGGATCAATCAATATTGTACTGCCTTGAAAGATGAAAAAAATATGTGACAGCTGGGTACTGGTGGCTCACACCTATAAGGCTAACTAATCAGAGGCTGAGATCTAAGGATTATAGTTCAAAAGCACCCTCGACAGGAAAGTCCATGAAACTCTTTTCCCCAATTAACAACCAAAAAAAGCCAGAAATGGAGCTGTGGCTCAAGTGGTAAAGTGCTAGCTTTTTCACAAAAGCCAAGAGATAATTCTAAGACCCTGAGCTCAGGCCACAGGACCACCACACATGCACACATAAAGTCATGTAAAAACTCCACAGCAAACAAAATATTAAAATTTAAAATTAAAACAAGCTATTGTTCATTTTATGATGCTATGTTACTTGGTGCTATGTATATGTTATGTATATGTTATGTATATGTTATATCCAGTGGTCCCTGCTTAAAGTGGCAGGTGTCCTGTTTCTGGTTAGCAGGTTCATGAGGGCCAATGATGACTGAGCATGTGGGTATTGCATGTTATCATGTTTGGTTATTGTATAGCTCTTATTTCTTTTCTTCAGTTGATTCAGAACATGACAGGAGGCAGAGAAAGTCTGTGCAAAATAATTAAGTGAATGAATGACTAGAACCCTTATCTCAACTAACAAAATGAAAAGCTTTCATCTCAGCTAGGAAGTTGTAGTCTAGGCAGAAACTGAGACCCTATCTCAAAAATAACCAAAACAAAAAGAGCTGAAGATGTGGTGCAAGGAGTAAGGCACTTGCCTAGCAAGTCTGAGACCCTAGTTCAAACCCCAGTGTCACCAAAAAGAAAAAGGAAGGATGTTAGGTAAGTATCTCTAGGTTCATGCTGCATTTTGAATCAGCACACTAGAACATGTGTGTCCACACCTGGGTATGTGCTTGTGTGCTCATTTGTCCATTTGAGAATTTAGGCTCTGGGACCTTTAGGGCAATGTGGTTGCTGATCAGGTTCTGTTGTGAGGACTCTCTAGGTTTTACTTCATCTCCATTCTTTCAGAAGGTGGGGTGATTCTTCTAGGCCCCAGTATGCCCCAGGTTATTCCTGGCAAGTTGTGTAGTGGTATCCTGTCAATCGTAACAACACTACAGCCCATGCTTGTATCCTCACTCTGCCCCACAGTTAGCAGCACTGTGTAGCTGGGCTCACTTTGACAACAGGTTTGGTAAATATGCACCGCAATGGGCAGACAGGTAGGTGCCTTCCGTGGAGCTAATAATGATGCAGTGATTCTAAACACCTATGCACTCAAAGGCAAGGCCTGTTAGCTGGATATTGACAAGGTTCTTAGGAGAAAAGCCTTCCCAGGGTCAGTCTCTCATGCAGTACAGTATGAGATATTCCAATCCTCTGTCTAGGGATGATATCCATGCAGATTTAATTCATAGCACTTTGACACTGGAGTGGAAACCCACAAGGAGCAAATAATTAAATAAGATTCCTTTTTAAAGAGTATTAAAAAATAAAGAATGCTCTTGTGAAAAAGAAAAACAAATCATGAAATCCCGATACCACAGATAATTCTATATTAGTCTTATGAAATAATTCCTAGTAGGAAATAATTTTTGTCGATGTGAAGTACAAATATCTTATTTTTTACATTTATATAACTTTTCTTTTCTTGAAACAGTTATACAAAGGGGTTTTAATTCAACATGCCAGTTTATGAGCACAATGTATCATGATTAATGTCACCGCTTTCATTGTTCTAGCCTATCTCTCCCAATACCACCCATCTGCTTCATTTTATTTTCACATAAAACATGTATTTTTTTAAGCCAGGCGCTGGTAGCTCACACCTGTAATCCTAACTAGTCAGGAGGCTGAGATCTGAGGATTGCAGTTCAAAGCCAGCCCAGCTAGTAAAATCTGTGAGGCTCTTCTCTCCACTAAGCTAACAAAAGAAGCTGAAAATGGAACTATAGCTCTACTGGTAGAGTTCTAGCTTTGAGCAAAAGAACTCAGGGTCAGCAACTAGGCCCTGAGTTCAAGCCCTAGGATGCACACACACACACACACACACACACACACACACACACACACACACACACACACACACCTGTCATAGTAGCAAGTAACAAAAATATAAAAATACTTATATATGTTTGTTCTACTTATGCAATGAAACGATGAAAAAGATTTTTAAGACAAATATATGTCATCAATTACTGAATGGTCTTAACTTTGAGTGTAGGAATAATTATTTCTCTAGCATCAGAATGCTGAAAATCTGAACTCTCAAAGGCTGATGATGTCTCTTAGATTAAACACTATCCTGCTGAGGGTGCACTCTGGTGCACTGTAGCTCCTCCCTGCCTTCTGGTTCACCATGCACTGGGCCACTCTCATTCAAGGTACTAGGGTGGTTCTGACCATCCTTCAGATGCTTATGCCCATCTGGACCTTCTGACCACATGTCTTTGCATGCTCTCTTCCCCTAACCCAGGGTTAACCTTCCCTTCACTCTTATGCTAGCAACATATATTGTTGTCAGGGATGCCTGCCTGTCTTGACCCTTTTGACTAAACCAACCCTCACCTGAGCCCAACCACACACATACACACAACACACACACACACACACACACACACACACACACACACACACAACTGCTGTCTATATCTTCTCTGTTCTTCCTCTTATCAGAGCTGTGTGACTACATTTTGGGAGAGGTTGTTTGATGACTCTTGACATCCATTCAGGTCTTGAATGGGGACTGAAGCCTAGTCATATTTACCCTAACATCTCTTATCTATCTCAATTCCTTAATGAAGATTTTAACCAGCAGGTAGGGGAAGGGAGACATAAGATAATGACAGGGGTGAATATTATGGAAACACCTTAAATATATAGGTATGAAAATAGCATAATGAAACCCAGAAAAATTGCTTTAAAAGAAGGGGAAGAGAGAAATATGTTAAGCTAGAGTGAAATAGATAGGACAAATTTGGTCAGAGTCTATTATGAGTATGGTATATCACAATGAAACTACTTTCTATCATCAATTTATGCTAATCCTTCTTGTGTGAGTTACAGTACTAGGGACTTGAACTCAGAGCCTGGGCTCTGGTTCCTTGTTTTTTTCATTCAAGGTTAGCACCTTACCACTTGAGCTGCACCTCTACTTCTGGCTTTTGGTGGTTAATTGGAAATAAGAATCTCATGGACTTTCCTGCCAGGTTGGCTTTGAACTGTAATCCTCAGATCACAGCCTCCTGAGTAGCTAAGATTAGAGGCATGAGCTACCAGTGCCTGGTATGCTAGTAATTTCTTAAAGATTTTTAGGAGCATAACATGAGGACTGCGCTTCTTCCATGGCTAACTTTTCTGCATAGCATGCCAAGGAATTGCTTGTCAACACTGTAGTGTTTCAGAGGGGAATTTGGAGTTTGGCTGTAGTAGACAGGACTGCAGAGAAATACCTTTTGTATTTTCTTGGCTTCCACTACTGCTTCTGTTGTTAATGCAACATGACCACATGCCCATTGTGTTTTGGATGGAAGGGAAATGTTTAAATGCAGTTTCAGCTGCTCAGAAGCATTTCTACTAATGATAGCCAAATGTCATGTGAAATTGAATTTTCACAGAACTGATGAAGTGAGGAATTCCATCTTTCATCAAACACCAGGTCCTGGTGAAAGCAACTCTGTTCTGACTGCTAAAAGGAGGGCACAACCACTGATTTTACTGGGTGCACAGAATTTACAGTTGCAGGCAACATCTGTTGCTACAGGACTAAGATTTCATGTGAGACTATTACTATTTATGCTGAAAACGTGTGACAGCTTTGAAACATTTTCATTGATACTTAGACTCAAAGAGGAAAACAGGCTGACATGGAGGACTGACTGACAGTTGGTGTGAAATTGCAGATGAGCCGGTGGCAATCAACATGACTGCCACTTCTCTGAGCAAGCCCTTCTTTCTAATTGACTGTGACATAGGCTTCTGGCCTCTGCTGGGATGTTATGGAATGACCCAGGAAGTGTCTTGCTATGATCAAAAGGAATCTATTCACATCCACTCCTACCTTTGCCTTTCTGACGTTTCTGTATCTTCTTGTAACTGTCAGCAGTGGGTGTTCATAGTTTACTTGTTCTGTGTTTGGAACATTATTAAAGCAGTCGAGGTAACAAATGAAGGAAACCATGGAGCCTATGTTTCTTTGGATCTGGCTTACTTCATTTAATACGATTTTTCCAGGTCTTTCCATTTCCTAACAAATGGGGTGATGCTGTTCTTTCTGATGGAGGCATAGAATTCCATTGTGTATATATACCACATTTTCTTGCCCATTCATCTACTGAGGGGCATCTGGGTTGGTTCCATATCTTAACTATGGTGAATAATGTTGCAATATAACATAGTTGTGCTGGTAGCTTTAGTGTGGTCTTGTTTGTGATCATTTGGGTAAATGCCAGGAGTGGGATTGCTGGGTCATAGGGGAACTCTACATTTAGTCTTTTGAGGAACCTCCATACTGCTTTCCAGAGTTGAACTCCATGAAACAGAGGGTTTTTTTTATTTTTCTTTTATTTATTGTACTGTTTGAAGTGATTTCTTTTGTCCTTTGTTCTTTTCCCTCTGGTTTATTCCCTGTGGTTATTGTTTCTGATTTTGATACCCTTTGTCTTTATATAAGTTTATCTGATTTGGCGAGGGGAAGGGGAATCACAGAAATGGTGGGACAAAGGGTGAAACAATGCCGCAGCGATGTTCACTAGACACTATGTTGGAAATGAACTTTCCAACTCCGGAGAGAGGGAAGTTGAGGGGAGAAGGAGGGAAAGCAGGAGAAAATGACAGAGGGGATAACACTGTTCAAAAAGAAATGTACTCATTACCTACCTAGGTAACTGTAATCTCTCTGTACAGCACCTTTACAATAAAATATATTTTTTTAAAAAAAGAAGTCAGGCTGGCAGCTCTTTGCTGTTTTATGTTTGTTTATATTTACATGTGCAAGTTCCAAATCACTTACACTTTACACAGACATTTTTTAAACCTGAGATTTTTTTTTAAAGGTTTGAGGTACTCTCAGCTATGCAAGATGCAAAAATGGAATGATGAGAATTCTAAGCCAGACTGGGTAAAATAAGCTGAAGCCAGAAACCAGTGACTCGTGCCTTTAAGCTAGTCAAAAAGCTGTGATCTAAAGACTGGTATTCGAAGCCAGTCAATGAGACTATTATTCCCAATTAACCACCAAAAAGCCAGAAGTGGAGTTGTAGTTCAAGTGTAGAGCAGCAGCTTTTAGGGAAAAAAGCTAAGGGACAGAGATCACATCCTAAGTTCAAGTCCTAGTACAACATCCTATGCCAGCTAAACAGGAGGTGAAGATCGAAGGATTGCAATCCAAGGCTGACTTGGGTGAAACTGAGAGTCTACCTTAAAAAAAAAAAGAGCATTGGAGGTCTGGCTCAACTGATAGAACTCCAGACTACCAATCACAAAGCACTGAATTCAAGCTCCAATACTGCCAAAAAAATTGCTTGAATATTTGGCCTAGAAATACTTGCCAGATCAGAAGCTGTATTACTCAGTTTAATGTTCCTGTAACAAAATGTCCGCAATAATCCATTTGTAATGAGGTAAGATTTATTTTGTCCCACAGTTTTGGAGATTTCAGCCTATAGTTGATGAGTCTTGTTGTTCTGGGGCTAATGACAGAGCAATATGTCATGAAGGAAGTACCTGAAGATACTTACCTCATGGTAGCCTAGAAGTATAAAAAGAAGGGGTGGGGCTTGCAGCTCAATCTCCCTTTCCAGGCCATGCCCCCTATGATCTAACTTCTTTCTACCAGTCCTTCTAAAGGCTCCACCACTTCCAATGGTTCTGTGGGCTGAGGCAAAGCCTTTGACACATGAGTGTGGGGCATACTTCTCCAAACCAGGGCTGCCATTACTAACTATAAAATTTAAATGAACACAGATTGACCCAATTCTGAAGTAAAAATCTATTTCTCTGAAAATGATTTAGCTTTAAAAATAAAAACTTACTTGTTGATTTAAAAAGCAAATGATTTTTTTATGGCTTTTCAGTATTCTAGGTAGTTAATTCAGTTTTTCTACCAATGTGCATCTGTGGTTTGGGGGAGGGACAGAAGCATCTCAAACAAGCCATGAATTTTACACTTGGTATCACAGGTGGGTTCTTGTGTTCTTAAGGCCTAATTCTCAGGTTCTTTGTAGGATTTGTTATTATTAGCCTTTTAAAATTTGAAATAATTCTAATAAGGAACTTATTTTCCATTTTTTCCTAAATGGCTTTCTATGACATATTAACTTAGAGCACTATGTAAGTTAAATTGTAAGACATTAACACACCTGCCTAGTATTTGTCCATTCAAAGTAATTAGAGTTTTTTAACCGGAAAAGTGGAATTCAGCATACATTTTAGGAGTAAATCATAGTAAAGGACCTCTCAAACACATGTAACAGGGAATTATATCTTTCAGAAGGGAACTAAAGACACAAACAGAGACCAAAGCCACTATTTTATCAGTCAACAAAATATCAACTGATATCTAGATGATATCAAAATGTCAACTGATATCAGTGGACAAATTTGAAACAGGCCAAAACAATGGCAGAAATACCATAGAAAGTAGAGAAGAACTTTTCTGAATCTGTTTTGGTGTGATTCAAAAGATGCCTTTGGCTTTAGGTCATTAAGAAATGACCGACTTTCTAGACACATAGTAGCCCTGAGTGTAATCTGTGTTTGTCATGAATATTGTGATAATTCAGATTTCAGCACTTAGAAATGCACCTCCCACCACAGCCCCTCACTAAACAACCTCAGATGATACCTCTGCTTCTACAGCAAGCTCTAGTGGTGATGGCTCTACCCTGTTCTTTGGGTACCATCTCTTAATGCTTTCACAAGGAAGATGATTGCCCTGTACTTCCTTTTATAGTTGACTACACAAAATGATTCACCAGTCCATCAGCAGAGCCAGAGCCAAGAGAAGGATCTAAGGGTACCATTCAAAAATCTCAGTGCATGATTTGGCCTACTTCATTTGACCCATGTAGAGCAATCAAGGAAGCCCTCCTTTAGGGGTAAAAGGAAAGGATAGACATTCAAAGGCAACAGTCATAATATAGGAAATACTTTCTTTTCAGCCTTGTGAACAAATTGGCCCTTCTTTATTCCTCCTCACTCCCCAGGCTCCAAATGTGTTATCTCAGGATCAGTGGATTCATCTCAGGATTAAAGTTGGGAAAAAGAGAAGCTGATCTGGGGACTCCTGACACTGTAACTTCAGCCTGCTTCAGGGGGAGAAGACCTAACATTTGCCACACCTTACAGTTCATGTGTGGCTCACTTTGCTTACCTACATATATGTCTGGAAAGAATATATTAACTGCCATTGTCATTCCTACCTCCTGTTCATATCAACCCTGTCCTGATATTCTCTACCTCTCAGATCATTGGTGCACCCACAGATGAGATGATTTTCCTTTCTAGGGTGACCTGCTCAGAAATATTTGATAGGACAATTGCAGCCTTAATCCTGGTTTCTGAGCTTGAGGCTTGTTGAGTAAAGAAACAAATGACATGTAAATTAGGCCTTACTAACTGAAAAACCATATAACTGTTGAAAATGATGCTTGACATTTTATAAAAATTGGATTTAATTTACATATTATTATAATATAATAAAAATATATTTTTATCCCAATACCAGGATACTCAATAGTTTCTCCCATGAAATATTGTTATATCTAAAAAAAAAACACAAAAGAGGGGCTCGGAAGATAACTCAGTGGTAGAGCGCTTGCTTTGCATGCCTGAGGCCCTGGGTTGGATTCCTCAGCACCACATAAGCAAAAAGAAAAAAGCCGGAAGTGGCGCTGTGGCTCAAGTGGTAGAGCGCTAGCCTTGAGCTGAAGAGCTGAGGGACAGCACCCAGGCCCAGAGTTCGGGCCCACAACCGGACCCAAAAAAAAAAAAAGAACCAAAACAAAAGAAAAGAAAAGGCTAAGGGGCGGTACATGCCTATTATCTCAGCTACTAGGAAGGAGAAGAGTTTTATGGTTAGAGACTAGCCTAGGCAAAAGCTCAAGTCCTTATCTGAAAATCTAAACACAAGCCAAAAGGGATAGGGATGTTGCTTATGTAGTAGAGCACCAGCTAGAAAATGTGATGTCCTGGTTTCAATCTCTAGTACCACACAAATGAAGGAAGAGAGGGAAAAGGAAGCAAGGAAGGAAGGAAGGAAGGAAGGAAGGAAGGAAGGAAGGAAGGAAGGAAGGAAGGAAGGAAGGAAAGAAGGAAGGAAGGAAAGAAGGAAGGCAGACAAACACAACTTATTAACAATCAAGAGCAAAGTAATGATGGTTTAGAAGGTAAAATTGTTTTGAGTATGTGATTCATTCTTTTGTATTGTGATATAAAAGCTGGTATTTGCAGCTGTAAGCTTTTATAAAAAAAAATAAGGTTTAATTGTTTAATTGTTGTGTGTCTGAAGCATTAGTCAAGTATCTACATTATGTAAAGGAGATTGTGCCAGGTGTGAGAAAAATTTCATATAGATATTATAGATGTGCATGTATTGTATACTCATAAACATAATTGCACATTTTATTCTCAATATTTAGAAATATTCATCGTCTCAACTTCTTTCTTGTCTTCAATTTTCAAGTCTTCAATTTTCTGTTATCCTACTGAGTTTTGACAAGCAATTAAGAACATTTCTAGTCAATCCTCACATGTTAAACTTCAGGGTAGTTCTTTTATGTCTCTGGAGGTGTCTTGTCACACCTTCAAGAAGAAAAATGGATGTGGAGAAAGGTGCAGATTTCCACACACACACACACACACACACACACACACACACACACACACTGTGAAAATAAGGGTTGGACATTTTTTATCTGCCTCTCATATTGTCTTGGCTATAGCTAAGCACCCCTAATCTA
Organism: Dipodomys spectabilis; assembly: GCF_019054845.1. Classification (NCBI taxonomy): domain Eukaryota; kingdom Metazoa; phylum Chordata; class Mammalia; order Rodentia; family Heteromyidae; genus Dipodomys; species Dipodomys spectabilis. The sequence continues at coordinate 32,398,416 of NW_024870772.1, forward strand.
TTACCTCCTAGGATTTCCCTGCTGAGGGACCCAAATACTTCACTGCCAGCAGTAAGAGGTTCTATTAGAAAAGGCTCACGAGAAAGCCACATTAAGGGCTGGTGAGAGCTAGAAATATTGCCTGTAGAAATGACAAGTAGGAAGGGAACAGAGGATCTTGAGAGGGAAAGAGGCTCCACTGGTTAAGGAAAGGGGTAGGAAAATGTGTAAGAATGTGATGATTTTGAGAAAAATGATTAGCAAAATGCAAAGGAGCTTCTCTTTCGTCCTTTATTATTTTCATCTTTAAGTACTTGCACTGAAGGATTTATCAGTTTGTGAGTATAATGCATCTGGTCCAGGTCACTCCCTTGTCTCACACAACCCCAGATCCCCTCCATTTTTCTAGCTCTATATATCTGGAATATTAAAGGAGTTTCTCTTAATGGGAACGTCTACTTATGAATGCCTATTATTACTCTCTCACAATATAATGACATCTTGTGGCTGTTAACTCCACTTCCAGGTGATTGGCCATCTGGAACTCAAGAGTTTGAGCACCGAGGAATGAGAGTTCAACTCCTATTCAGAAGAATAGCAGCCTCCTGCCCTGGGAGCTGCACCTGCTTCTAAGAGTCATAGGGATAAAGGAAATCCTGCAGCTGAGAGGTTTTTCATCAAATGGCATGTTGTATGTAAAAGTTCCCATGCCTCGTAAGGCTGGATAGAGGGTTGGTAAATTTTTAAGCCTGTTTCTGACTCAGCCCTACACGGTGGGCCCCTTGATGACCCTTACTTGTGTCCATTGTGCCTTTCTGGTGATAAGGCTGACAGAGGATGGGCTGGAGAACTGCTATACACCTCAGATTTTTCTCCTAGCTCAATACAGTGATGGATGTTTTACTGCCTTCCTAGTGCTTCTCATTTATGTTCATCAAAGCAGTTCTTCAAAACAACTTTCTGTGTATTGACCACTGCAAAGGGCATCTGTCTCTGCAGCCATCCCGGGCTTGCATCAAGAGGAGCTTGATTTGCTATTTCAGCTGCCCTTGTCTTGGGAAAGTGGATGCTTGCTCACTGGGCAGTAGGTTGACTTTTGGGAGGTTGCTGTACCTTGGTACACCCTGTAGGGTGTCTGCATGTTCTCTCTAGGTGGCCTGGAAACACAAAATGGAATGTGGTAGAAGACTGAGCGTGTGGTGGTGGGAGAAGGGTATCATAGTGAATGTAATCTCTGGTTAAGGTTCTAATAAAACTTTTTCCTGCACTTCATTGACCTCTTCCTATATCTCATGGATCTTGACTTAGTGACTGTGGCTTTGGCAGGTCTTGGGGGGTTGGTTCTGAGAACAGGGAGCTTTATAGGTTGCTGTGCTGGAAGCAAGTGATCAGGCTGAAATAAGATGTGATCTGTGCTTGGTTTTCTGAGTGAGCTGTGTTAAGGCCTGTGGGATGTTATGGGACAGATTGACAAATAGGACATTATGAAAATAAAGTAGACCCAGTATTAGAGGTGGTGGAGGTGGGATCTGCCAGTAGAGGAAGTCAAAGAATGGAAAACATAGGCAGGGTATATGAGTTTTATCAGGACTAGATTTGTTTGGCTATGACCAAAATCTAAAAATTTAATGGCTTATGCAAGGTAGAATTTTGTTTTCTCTCCTATAAAAAAAATCTGAAGAAAGCTAGTCCTTAGATGTTTAAAGTGTGGTATTAGAAATCCAGGCTCCTATTACACTTCTTTACCTACTTTATTTTAAGGCTTTTTCCTCATGGTGCAATTTGGATGCCTGAAATCCAGCTATTATGTCAGCATTCAAGACCACAGGAAGAAAAAGAAAATCAAAGAAAAGCTAATCCCTTTCTTCTAAAAGCAGCTTCCAAAAAATGAGAACTGTATTTCTGCTTTTATCTCCTGAGTTGGGACTTAGCCACAGAGATCTCCTCTACTGGCAAGGGAAACTGAACAAGGGATTCCTTCTTTGAGGTGGCCATGTGCTCCATGAACATCATGGAGTTTCACTGTTAAGATGGAAGGGAACTTGGTGCTGGTGGCTCATACCTATAATCCTAGCTATTCAGGAGACTGAGATATGATCAAGGTTCAAAGCCAACTTAGGGAGGGAAGTCTGTGAGGCTCTTATATCTGGTTAGCCACCACAAGGTTGGACGTGCTAAAAGATAGCTTTCAGGCCATGAGATGAATCCCTAGAACCAAAATAAAAAGAAAAAAAAAGATGCAAAGGAGAATGTACATGGTAAAATAGCCCACAATTGCTACAATAATGTTTGGCGTAAAGGTTGATGGTGGTCTCCTGTCACATTTAACACTCACCCACAGTCTCTGGCTGGTTCTCTTGGAGATGCTCTGAAGTCTCTTCAGGTGTCATCGGAAGGTCACTTCACCTTCCCAGAACTCTGTCCCGCCACCATCAAGCAGGGCTGTCAAACTTCATGTCTTCCTGAACGTGGGTTGTCTGCACGAGACCAGGGATTTGAGTTGTTTAGTACATCAAGAAGACACTTTTTCCTTTTTCATGCCAATTCTGGGGCTTCAATTCAGAGCCTGGGTGCTGTTCCTGAGTTGTTGGGGTTTTTTTCCAATTAATTATTATTACTCTTCTTCTTATTATTATTATTATTATTTTGGTCAGTCGTGGGGCCTGAACTCTGGGTATGGGTGCTGTCCCTCAGCTCTTCAGCTCAAGGCTAGCGCTCATCCACTTGAGCCACAGTGCTGCTTCCAGCTTTTTTCTGCTTATGTGGTACTAAGGAATCGAACCCAGGGCCTCATGCATGCAAGGCATGAGCAACCTTCCCAGCCCTGTTTCTGAGTTTTTATGCTCAAAGCTAGTGGTCTGCCACTTGATCAACAGCTTCATTTCTGGCTTTGTGCTGTTTAATTAGAAATAAAATTCTCACAGACTTTCCTGTAGGGCTTGGCTTTGAACTGTGATCCTCAACCTCCTGAATAAGTAGTTAGGATTACAGGCATGAGCCCCCAGTGCTTGACTCTCTTGCTCATGTGACTGCACCTTGGCCTATGAAAGCAAACTTACCCAGCAATTAATAAACTTCACCCAGCATTTAATAAACTGAATAAAATAGAATAATGAATTAACAGATTAGTCAGACCTGATATTTCACAGGGAATTAAATGTTGACAATGTCCAGTTTAGTGTCTTCCTCAATTTAAGACTCTTGGCTCTGGTCATAATTAGCATTATAATTTATTATAATGTGATTCAATTTCACACTCATGCTTGAAAGCCTTCAAGGAGATAAAATTACAATGAGATCTCTAGAGCAGGGCATTGTTTGTTCTCATTGCAACTTGAGAATCCACCTCAGTAAGAACCATATGAGCACAAGGAGGCATTGGCTCCCAGCTCCAGTGAGGCCCAGACAAACACCACTACCACCAGAAAGTGTACAACCCACAGGGAAATCCCAAAAGAGAAGAGGTACAATGAACACTGTTGTGCTGGTAGCTTTAGTGCGGGCTGGTTTGTAATCAGTTGGCTAAATGCCCAAGAGTAGAATTGCTGGGTCATAGGGAAGCTCTGTGTTTTCTTTTAAAGAACCTTCATACAGATTTCCAGGATGGCTGATTAAGTTTACATTCCCACCAACATTGTAGTAAAGTTCCCTTTTGTCCACATTCCACCAGCATCTGTCATTGTTAATTTTCTTGATAATGGCCATTTTAACTGGCCTGAGGTAGAATTTCAATGATATTTTGATTTGCATTTCTTTTATGGCCTAAAACTACCAGTACAACCATGTTCATAGCAGCACTGATTACCATAACCAAGAGATGGAATCAATTCAAATGTCCTCAGTGGACAAATGGATCAAAAACAATGTGATATTTGTGTTTGTGTAATGGAATTCTACTAATCCTTCAGAAAGAATGATATTGGACCATTTGTTAGGAAATGGAAAGACTTAGAAAATTTATATTAAGTGAAGTAAGCCAGAGAAACATATGTTGCATGATTTCCTTAATTTGTGCTAACTAAATGTACCTGTAAATCTACAGGTAAACACATTGGATGGCAAAAGAACAAAAAATCCACACTGACACATGATAAATTATACAGGTCTCTAGGCATTCACATAGACAAAAGGAAGATATTCTTAGGTGAGGATCACAATAGCTATGTGCAGCTGATCATATAAAATAATATTTATTGAAATTAATTCCAGGAAATGAAAACAAGAGGGTTTTTTTCTTTGTTGCTATTTTTATTTTCTTTTCCTTTTGTTTATTCTTTTATCTGTCTTTTGTAGGGTAAAGGGGAGGACACAGAAATGGAGGGACAAAGGATGAACAAATGCAGCAGTGATACTTACTAGACACTAAGTTGAAAATGAACTATACAATTTGTAGGTGGGGAACTGGAGGGACATTCTGGGAGAGAGCAAGAAAAGGAGTCACATTGTTTGAAAGGAAATGTAGTCTTTCTCTGATTTATGTAACTGTAATCCCTCTGTACATTACCTTTATAATAACAATAATGACATTTTTAAAGTTTATTTCCTTGTAAAGATGCTGTACAGAGGGGTTACAGTTATATGAGTAAGGTAATGTGTACATATCTTGTCAAGGATTATTCCCCCCTCTTTTGCTTTTCTCCTACCATTCCATCCATCCCCCACCTCTCCCATTCCCTCCTCAAAGTTATTATTTGCAATAATTAGTATAGCTCAAAAACTATGTATTTATGACCACATAAGATGATGCTAAGCAAAATGAACCCCAAGATATGGACACAGAGGTTTTTCTTTGTTGTTGTTTTTAATGTACTATGTGATTTTTTTTGTTTCTTTTGTATGTTCTTCCTCCTGTGGTATATTGCTGTTGTCACTGTATTTGATTTTGGTGCCCTGCATCTTGTATATTCATCTAATTTGGGGAGGGGAAAGGGAATAACAAAATTCTGAAACAAGGACACAGGATGACTCATTGCAACAATGAAACTCACAAGACACTATGTTAGAAATTTTTAAAAGAGGAAGAAGTGCAGGGAAGTGCCAGGCCCTGTTAAGGTCAGGCAGGCAGGATTTAAGGTGCCGGGGGCCACCTAGGAGGGCAAGTGGTAGGGGGCAAGTGTCTCTCCAGGCAGAGAGGGTCAAGTGCAGGATCACTCTGTGGACAAGCGGTGGGAAAACTCATGAGAATGTCAAAAACACCCAGGACGAGGACCTTCATTGAGAGCTCAGATGCCACCTTGTAGGTAGATCAAAGTGATGGAGGCTATTGGAAAGGAGCTCAAAGGCAGGAGGAAATCTAGACATCAGTGCTTCATAGAGGTCAGAGATAAATCACTGTCCATGGGCACATCTGTGGGTGCGTGCACATGCACCTGTGCTCATGCGTATCTGAGACACTGTGGGCATGTTATATATGCATATGAATGTGCATGTATGTGAGTGTGATATTGTGTTGTGTGAGTGTGAATGTTGTATGTGCATATGAGTGTGTTCCCAGCGTGTATGATTATGTGACGGTGTGTTTGGTGTTATTGATGACTACAGTTGACATCTGGTATCTAGCTGGTTATCACAATCAGAGCAGCCTGTACCTGGTATATGTTGAGTAAGGGAAAGAATGGATGATGGTTAGCTGGATGTGTCTAAATGTACATAAGGAACACACAGAGGCCTTGGGATTTGAAACCTGAATGGACTGAAGTGTCAGGTGCTGGTGGCTCATGCCAGTGATCCTAGCTACTCAAGAGGCTGAGATCTGAGGATTGCAGTTCAAAGCTAGCCCAAGCAGGAAAATCCGTGAGACCCTTATCTCTAACTAACAAGAAAAAAAGAAAAACTGGAAGTGGAGCGGTGGCATATTTGAAGTAAAATGCCTAGGTCTTGAGTTGAAGCCCCAGGACTTGTACAACAAGTAGATGGATGGGGAGACTAAAGGAGATGATAAACAAATGGGTTGTTTGAGTGGACACACCTCACTTACTACATTTTGGAGGTGAGAGACTAAGGGCCAAACACAAAGGAGCACATTCGGCCACATGGCCCTTGTATGTATTTAAAACCTGAGGAAAACTGAGAAGAGAACTACTTGAACTCTAAACATGACCCTCCAAAGAGCTGAGTTGAAGCCAGTGGGAGCAAGGTTAGCTAAGTTTGTGCTCACAGGTACCTCCCAGGCATGGGTTCCTGCTCTGCCATCATGATACTGAATGACTATAATTTATAAGTAAGGCAGGCTGTGTTCTCATTTTGCGCGGGACTCACATGTCATATGGAAGAGCAAATAAATAATTTAATCACATTTTTCCTGATTCTTCATTATTTTCCCATTCTTCTATCAGCACGTATCTGTTCTGTGGTCATTTGAGCCAGATGCCCTGCTACCTACTGAATTCTTTCTTAGGTAAAATGTTTTTGTGTTGGTTGAAAAACAATTGCATCTATTCCTGTTTTATTTTCTTAAAAACTGATATTTTACTGCTTGTCTTCCTCCTCCTCCTCCTTCTCCTCCTCCTCCTCCTCCTCCTCCTCCTCCTCCTCCTCCTCCTCCTCCTCCTCCTCCTCCTCCTCCTCCTCCTCCTCCTCCTCCTCCTCTTACTCCTCCTCCTTCTTTATCTCCCACTTCCACTCCCCCTTCTTTTTTTTTTGCTTCTTCCTCTTCATGCTGGTGATTGAAACCTGGATCTTATGAATGCTAGACAAGCATTCTACCACAGAGCTACACACCCCCAGTGATATTTCGGGTGATACTTTGGATAATGTATTAAAATCAGTTTTCCTATCTCTTCCCTGTTTATTGTTTAAAATTAGCCATGCTACTGTGTTTGTTTGCATTTGCAAATACAGATAAGAAATGAACCTGTTGTATATCAAATTCAAGACCCAGGGATTGTAGGGAATAAGGCCACAGTGCCTCTGGGCTCCAATTTTTTGTCCCTTACTTCAGATTTTACTTTCTGTTACCAGGGTTTTACTTTCTGGTACTTGCTGGTACTGAGGTTTTAACTCAGAGCCTCTTGCTCTTGCTTGGCTTTCTTGCCCATAATTAGCACTCTACCACTTGAGCCAAATCTCAAGCCCCATTTCTTGGTGGTTTATTGGAGATAGTCTTGTGGACTTTTGTGCCCAGGCTGTCTTCAAACCGTGGTTTCAGCCTCCTGAGTAGCTAGAATTACAGGTGTGAGCCACTGTCCTCCAGGTTTGTTTTGTTTTTGAAGCTCACTTTGTTTCTCTTTAGGTCAAACTTTTAATGGCCGTAAGGGAAATAAAGTAAAATTCAGAAGTCTATGTGATATTAACTCTTTAAAATGTGGTAAAGTTCATATTTCAATTAATGAATTATAAAGTTGCAATTTTATTGTGTCCCCTGTAACTTTCATTAATTCAAGACATCAAGGCCTTTACTGCTCAATTAAATGCCTGCCTGCCTGCCTTCCCTCCCTCCCTCCCTCCCTCTCTTCCTGCCTTCCTTCCTTCCTTCCTTCCATTCATTCTTCTTTGCTTCCTTTCTGCAGTACAGGTGTTCGAACTCAGTGCTTCAGGCCTTCTAGGCAGGAGATCTGCTGATCCATGCCACCAGCCCTGATTATTTTTTTATTTTTTATTATTGTTAATAAGTTTTGTATTGTGAAAATACCGTACAGAGGGGTTACAATTACATGAGCAAGGTAATGAGTACATTTCTTATCAAGCATTGTTGCCTCCTCCTTTGTTTCCCTTACCATCCCTGCCCTCCCATCTTCCCCCCTCCACCCCTGCCACCCCGCCCCTGCCAAAGCTGTAAAGTTCATTTTCAACCTAATGTCTTGTACAACTCATTGCTGCAATGGGTCCACCTGTATCCCTATTTAAACAATTTGTTTTTTCCCTTCCCCTCCCCGAATTATACCAACGTCAAATACAGTGAAAACAGGGATTATTTTTAAGGTAGAGTCTTACTTTTAAAAAAAAATGGGGCCTAGGCATGTACCTAGACCACAATCCTACTATTGTATACTTCCTCCTGAAGCTGGTGCACACCCCCATGCCCAGCGTCTGTTGAGATGAGGTCTCTCAAATTCTTTTGCCTGGGCTGAACTGGAACCACAATCCCCTCAGTCTTTGCTTCCCAAGTAGCTGGGATGGTAAGTGTGTGATACCCCATCCAGGTATTAGTGGAAATGGAGATTCAGGAACTTTTTTGTTCAGGCCAGACTCCTGATCCTCCTGATCTCAACTTTTGGACTAGCTGGGATTACAGGTATGAACCACCAATGCTGGGTTCACCATTCATTTCTTTAGGAAAGCATTGTATTTTGGGATGAATGATTAGGATAAAGATAGCATAATGATTCCTTACCAAAGAAGATGAAGATGATGATGAATTATTTGAGCCATTTGTGAATATTAGCAGTGGATCAGTATTGCATTCAAAGAAATTATATTGCTCTACTCATTTCTTGCCTTTAAAAAAATTCCCTTTTCAGAATAAAAAATAAAATAATAAAAAAATTCCCTCACCTGTTTTCAGAAATTAAAATTGAAAAAAATGTCTTTGAGATGTGTTAACCTTCTGATAGTCTCTTAGACCTAGATGCAGGTTCTCATTGATGTGTTTTTCTCTCTCCTCCAAATGCATTTTTAGATATTTTGGTGCCTTTTTTTCTTGTTCTCTGCAGAGAATAAAAACTTCCACTGAAGGCAACTTTGAATTGTAACACTGTCATTGCAAAAGCAGCCTGATTTCATATTAATTAGGGGGGGGAAAGCATGCCTGCAAGTTAACAGTTATTTCATTCTCCTTTCCCCTTAAATCAGCTTTGCTTTACTTCGTTGGAAAATATGCTTCATTTAGCCCAGATGTTTTCATGCTACCTAGAAACACGAGGTTGTCCCTGTACTATTTAGTTTTCATAATTTGACAATGTGCATGTTTGGTGCTTTTCATATATTCTCTTTACCTCTGAGATGATCGAGAAACCAATTTACAGATGACGAAAGAGGGATGGTCCCACGGCACCTTGCACATTTCTATTTACTCTTCTGCCCTTGAGAAAGCCTTCACCCTGTTTAAGCCTCAACATTAAGAAATAAACCAATGAACTCTCCGAACCAGAACAGTGCCTGCATGCTCTCTTCATTAGCACTGGTCATGGCCATTCGTATTAAATTATGCAATTTGAAACTATTTTATGCCATGGAAATGTGGTTAAGTTTGGATTGCAAAAACAAATGAAATACTCATAAAAGATGAGCCAAACTGAACTCTACTTTGCAGTCTAAAATTACCCTCAATTTGCCTAATAAACATAATGCTTTCCACTGATTAGGGACTTTAATTTGCCTTACAGCATGGGTCATCGTTTCCTCTTAACAGCAATAGTCCATAGACAGAAAACAGGAATTTCTTCTTATGGAACTTGGGTGGAATAAAGTTGAGTGGCTGGCTCCTTGGCCTTAGAGGAAAAAGTGGTAATTCTTTATGGGCAGCATTTCATAAAAATTAAGTTCTCTATGATTTATATTTTATAAGGAATAATGCTTTGCAGAGTAAATATAAAATGCTAGCATCTTTTCCAGTCTCTAACTTGAAGCAGCTCACTATTATTTTTCTGACAATTGTTTTGGTCTCTTTTCCTATCAATTATATTTTCAGCCAATAACATGGCCAGACATCAAAGGGGTATCCTGAATGTAAGTAGATATTTAAGTCACATATATATGTATTCATTTATTTATATTTATATATACACTTGTATATATATATGTATATATATATATATATATATATATATCTACATATTGCCAAGACTGGAGATCTCATTTTTCAGACACAATATATTATTGTTCAAGTTTGTTATAGAAAAATTTTCAAATTATAAACTGAAATAAAACAAAATCAGACATGGAAATCTAACATTATTTGTACATTGTAAATGTAAGGTCTATATTCGTTCTTTGAAGAATGAAAGACAGGGACGAAGATGTGTCTTCTTTTTGAAATGCAAGGACTAATGGAGAGTGAAATATAAATATTTATGACTGATTATAAAGGAAAGAGGTTTGCTTCCATTTGCCCCAGGGGAGGTGGGTTGGCTGTCCCCTTCTTCATAATTATAGTCCTTTCCACTTGAAACTTTTCTGGGGAAGAAATGGAGAAATCGCAGTATTTCATTGCAGTAGCCATTAGATAGCATGTGTCCCCCCCTGCACACTTGATATGTGGGGTGAAAAAATTGCTTTTGGGTGGTAACAAAGGAAGCAGCTGTGTAGATATTGTGCAGACTGCAGTGACTTTGGGAGCACTGTGGCACTGGAGGGCTACAACATTTCTCATGTTTTGGCGAGATTGCTGGGTAGACTGAACTCACTAATGATTGCCTTGGAGCAAAACAATAGGATAATGCTAAAAGAAATAGACCTTTGGCCCTATGTTCACATAACCAGCAAAGGCTGCCTGGAAACACATCACTCAATTATCATCCAGGGCATTAATAATATATTTCTTTTTTTTCTGGAAATTTACAGTAGAGGTTTGCTTATTTTTTGTTGTGACAGCTGAGTATTTCATTCAATTTCAGTAGCATCCCTAATTTACATTGACACTGAAGTACAACCAGAAGAGAGGTAGGTTGGCATTGGTGAGATCAACAGTCATATGTATTTATATGTTCTCTTTACATTTAGCGGGCTGGAAATGAAGTCTCAGCTCAGTCATAAGAGGAATCAATTCTCTCAAAATCTATTTTCACTTTCCTATAGCTGAACTCACTGTTTCTGCTGATAGCAGAGAATGTGATTTTACCACTTAAAAGTGGCTCAGTTATTCCAGAGGGGAGAACAAGGAAGCAGTGATATTGTCAAGATGCATTGTACTCATAACTTGACTTACGGAATTATAACCTCTTTATACAGCTACTTAATAATAACAATGAAAAATGTTATAGTTTGTGTGGCTCAAATTTTTTCATGTTATTTCAATGTAGAATTTATACTTGCTGACTTTAAAACTCTTTCTTCAAAGGTTTCTGTCCCTTCCCTCTCCCCTTTCCCAACTCCAGCCCACTGGCACTTGGTTATAAAGATAGGGGCTTCTGTTTGGCATCATTTGTGACACATGGCCAACAGAGCTAGGATATGTTCTTCCGGGCCTTGATGCATTGCAAGGGCTCCTGCTTCTTGGCCTGATGTTGGCCTTTGCCCTTACTGTGGAGTCCTTTGCTCTGTTCTGGTACAGGTGGTACCTGGTGCAGCTTCCAAGGCTTGCCCAGTGTCTCAATCCATTCCAGGTGCTATAACAAAACACTTTAGATTACAAACAACCAGGAGTTGGTTGCTTGTGGTTCTGTCTTAGAAAGCTGAAATCAAGCAGATTTGGCATCTTGTAAGGATTCTTTCTCTGGGATTCTCCAGAAAAACAGAATCATTGAAATGTGTATGTGAATAGATTTATTAGATTGGTTTATGAGATAGTCCCACTATGGCTGTCCTAAAGACTAGACTGATAGCTACCCAACCAAGAAGCCAGAGTCTAAGGAGGGAGGGAAAAAGAAGGGAATGGGGAGGGAAGAGAGCAGAGAGAAGGGAGAGAGAGAAAGAAGGGAGAAAGAGAGAAAGAGGAAGAAGAAGGAGGGAAGGAGGAAAAGGAAGGAAGGAAGGAAGGAAGGAAGGAAGGAAGGAAGGAAGGAAGGAAGGAAGGAAGGAAGAAAGGAAGGAAGGAAGGAAAGAAGGAAGGAAGGAAGGAAGGAAGGAAGGAAGGAAAGGAGGGAGGGAGGGAGGGAATGAGCTATTTTCTCTCCAAACCTAGATGATGCAGAATGAGAGAAAGTTTAGTTGTTGGACTACGTTTTCTCAAAAGAAACGTATTAATGCAATCCCATTGGAAATACATAGAAACAACAGTTAATGAGTATGAAAACATTCTCCCTTAAAGGTGAAAAATAAATGGCTGACTGAGGAATTGTTTTGACTTTCAGCAAACCAAACCAAAACAAATATTATACAGTGACATGATATGTCCTTACCCAAGTAATTGTATTTTTTTTTTACCAAAAAAAGCACAGGAAATAAATATATTTCTTAAGCAATTAAATTCAAACTATGAAAATTTGGGACTGGGGATGTAAGTCAGTGGTAGGGCACTTGTCCAGAATGTGTGAGGTTGTGGGTTTGACTCTTAGCACAATTAAGACAACAACAACAAAATTTTTTTGAAAAATTCATGACTTTTATTCCTATTTTAAAGAGCTGAAAATATTTTTTTAATTGGTCCGTCATGGGGCTTGAACTCTGGGCCTGGGCACTATCCCTGCAGTCTTCAGCTCAAGGCGAGTGCTCTACCACTTGAGCCACAGCACCACTTCTGATTTTCAAGTGGTTTATTGGAGATAAGAGTCTCACGGACTTTCCTGCCCGGGCTGGCTTTGAACCTCGATCCTCAGATCTCAGCCTCCTGAGTAGCTAGGGTTTCAGACGTGAGCCACCAGCACCCAGCTTGAAAATATTTTTAACTTTTAGTATTATTATATTAGAAACATTTATTGCTTAAAAGTTATACATATCCTATAGGTTCAGTCTGATTAAAATACTGTTTAAGTGTGTGTGTGTGAAATACACAGTGAAAACCCTTTGAACAATTAGCATGCACTAAAAAATATATGAATACCTATAATTTAAAACTGATCCTCTCTATGGTGAGGGTGTCAGCGAGGATGGGGAAGGGAAATGAAGGGGATGAAGGAGAGAAAATGTCAAAAATGTTATATACATATATGAAAATGCAACGCTGAAGCCTGTTCGGATGGTTTGGGAGGGGTGAAAGGGATTGATAAGGGGGAGGGATGGGGGGGACGAGTTTGATCAAGGTACCTTGTATGTATTCATGGACATGTCAGAATAAACCCCCTTGGACAAGTAATTGAGGCTAAAGTCCATGAGACTCTTGTCTCCAATTAACCACCAGAAAACTGGTAGTGGAGTTGTGGCTCAAAGTGGTAGAACAGTAACCTTGAGCAAAAGAGCTCAGAGACAGCACTCAGGTCCTAAGTTCAGGCCCCATGACTGGCAAAAAAAATGTAGGAAACAAAGTTTTATTATATAGATACAGATAGATAGATAGATAGATAGATAGATAGATAGATAGATAGATAGATAGATAGATAGATAGATAGATGTAGATACACACATATGCTTCTATGTCATATAGGCTTTCAGATTTTCAGTTTTCTTTCATCAGTCTATAAAAAGAGCTAAGACCATTATTTTAAAAATCTGGAGGAATATCTTCTCAGAATGAGAAGAAATTGTAAGGATGGGTTATAAATAAAATCTTTAAAAACTAGTAACAGTTGTTGTGTTCTTCAATATTATGTAGGCGTTTGAGGTAAATAGATTTTATTTAAAATTTGAAGTGTAAAATGGGTTAAGCTTTTTTGGTCCTAAATTTGGTTGATTAACTACTTTGTCTTTGCTTGGTTTCCAAAAGAAGATGTTCTTAAACAAAGTGATTTTTAATGACATTTCTTCATTTCTTTTTTTTTAATATAAAGAGTGTTTCTCTGTTAAACTACCTTTGAAGGGGGTTGAATAATTGATGCATCTTTAATATTGGAGAGGGAAGTTATCCCTCGAAGGCCAGCTTTTCATAACCACTTTGTCATGGATGATTGATCTCTGCATTCATAACGAAAGGCTGCCTGCCACGAAGCACGCAGCCAGTGGGTCACTAAGTTTAACCCCAGTCACTGTAAGTACATAAGTGGGTCACACATGTACAGATAGATGCACACTATTGGCTTTAATAGTCAACTATAAGTATTACAACAAAGCAAACAAACATCCTTGAAATAAAGAAAACTGGCATGTAGAGAAAAGACAGAAGATGTGTTCCATTAAAAAACATAATAATAAATTGCAGCCCTCTATTGGCTGAATCGTGCAGTATTAAGATCACTCTGAAAAAAGAAGTACATAAACTCCCCAGGTGAACTGGACTTCTCCTCAGGAGAACACAACCATTCGTGGACATCTGTTTAGATCTTCAGGTAAACATATCAAAGAGAATGTAATTCTTAGAATGATATCTTCATCAGAAGATAAGAAATGAGCATACTGATAAGGTCAGAGACCCAGCCTGAGAGATACCTCCTTCTGGATGCTGTCCCATGTCCAACAGCCAAGTACCACACTATATAACCAGCTCTGACTACCTGTCCACAACTGGTGACCACTGTGGCACCAGACTCAAGGGTCCAGTCTATAGGCTGGCCAGCTTTCTCCATCATGGTGCATGAGTTGGGATAATCTTTAGTTAAACAGCACAGTTCAGGCAGAAACTACTTTGAGATGAAACAAATGTGACAATACCACACACCTGAACACATGGGTGACAGCTAAGGCCATGCTTGTGGGAAGTTCATAGCTCTGAATGTGTATGTTAAAATACATCTTCCATACCAAGAAGTTACACAAAGATCAAACAAATCCCTAGGCAGGCAGATGCAAGAAAACAAAATCTAAGAGTAAGTAAATTAAATATAAAAAGGAACAAAACCAAAACTTATTTTTTAGCTGAAATTTTTTTAACCTGACAAGTGATTAGCTAAACTGAGTGATGGAAGAAAGGAAAAGAGAGAGACAGAGACAGACAGACAGAAACAGAGAGACAGAGAAAGAATGCAAATGACTAAAATCAAACATTGAAAAGAAATAACTACTCATCTTAGAGACATTTTATGATAATGTGATAGCACAATCAGTTGATACACCAAGAAATTAGATAATATGAATAAAATGGGCAAATTTCTAGAAATGAAACTGTTCTGAGCAGTAGGGGAGCTGTTTTCATAGCTATTACTAAGTACTGGCAAATAAGTAAATGTTAGCTATTGCTATACATAGGCTTATTTCATTCCTGGCTACAAATTTAGAAGTGTGTTTCCAAGCCAGGCACTAGTGGCTCATGCCTGTGATCCTAGCTATTCAGGAGTCTGAGATCTAAGGATCTCGATTTAAAGCCAGCCTGGGCAGAAAAGTCTGTGAGACTGGCATCTCCAATTAACCAGCAAAAAGTTCAAGTGGTAGATTGTTAGCCTTGAGTGAAGACTGCAAGGCCCTGAGGTCAAGTACCAGTATTGGCACACATAAACACAGAGTGTAAAGCCCTGAGTTCAAGCCCCAGAACTTGTACACACATAAGATACAATGTCTCCGTAAAGACATGCCAGTTTCCTTTAACAAACTAACAAACTAACATGCTAACAAACTAACATGTATCATACTGTTTCTGTTTAAGCCTCCATTTTTAAACATTTGATGCTACATATTGATTATACCATACAAAGTTGAAATTAAGTGTTCTGTTGTAATGAAATGTAGCTTTCACAATTAGTCAACTTGACTAGTTAATTAGAGGTAAGAAAGACAACTCTGTCTTTTAGGTGATTTTATCTGATTTTCCTAAAGATATATTTTTTGATGATGAAAAAAAAGTAAAATATTGAAAGAACCAAACAGGTAGTGATCATAAAGATATAAACTCATAACAGAGCATTTTGGGGAAAAGCTTGCTTCTGGATAGTTGTTAGTATTCCTACTTGCACTTAGTCAATAGCAGAGATGGGCATTTTTTTCACTCTGGAGTGAATACTAGCCCTCTAGGAATAGTATAATTACAGAGTCTACTGGGGCAAACAAAGCTTGTGTATTCTGGGGTCGTTAAGCCACTTTCTGAGTTAATTTTAGTATGTTGCTCCGTGTTTATGATGTGAATGGACAGGTGAAGAATCAGTGCCTAAAATGCTTTTCTTGGGCAGGGGGATGTGGGTAGTAGGAGAAGGAGCTTTGGCAAAGATTTATTTAGTGTCACAGGAGAAAATAGGGACAAATAGAAAAAGATAATTTTTCCTGTTCCCCATGCAGGGGATGAGATTAAAGCCTCTGAATGACTAAAAAAATAAATTAAAACAGCCAAAGATATGACTATAAAAACCTAAGATGCTATTGCAACCACTTATGGCTTTGTATGTTAGATATTTTATAATAGTTGTCAATATAGTCAGGAATCTAGAAAATCAGACATGGTAAATTTTTTTTTTTTTAATTTAATTTTATTTTATTTGAGAACATACTGTACAGAGGGGTTACAATTACATGGGCAGGATAATGCATACATTTCTTACCAAGCATTGCAGCCTCCTCCTTTGTTTACCCTTCACCTCCCTTCCCAGCCTCCCCCCTCCCTCCCACCCAATCATACCCCCCCTCCCCCCCCCCCCCCCGACATTGTAAAGCTGGTTTTGACATGACATTTTGTACTTCTCATTGTTGAAACAGGTCCACCTGAATCCTTAAACGACTTGTTTGTCCCCATCTCCTCCACATGTTATACTGACATCAAATATAGTGAAAGCGGGGGTTACACTGTGGGGGAGGGACATACAAAGCAACAAAGAGATAATATTATAAATGCGTTAGAAACACATGCATGAAAGAAACAAAAACATTAAAATACATATTTGAGGTTTCGTTTTCCTAACATCACATTATTTGACTTTTTCCGCTTGACTCATACCTATACTAGATATTGCAAATAAGGGAAACCATGGGACCTATGTTTCTTTGGGCCTGGCTTACTTCACTTAATATAATTTTTTCCAAGCCTTTCCATTTCCTAACAAATGGGGAAATGTCATTCTTTCTGATGGAGGCATAGAATTCCATTGTGTATATATACCACATCTTCTTGATCCATTCATCTACTGAGGGGCATCTGGGTTGGTTCCATGTCTTAGCTATGGTAAATAATGCTGCAATAAACATAGTTGTGCTGGTAGCTTTAGTGTGGCCTTGTTTGTGATCATTTGGGTAAATGCCCAAAAGTGGGATTGCTGGGTCATTGGGGAGCTCTATGTGGAGTCTTTTGAGGAACCTCCATACTGCTTTCCAAAGTGGTTGAACAAGTTTACATTCCCACCAACAATGAAGTAAGGTTCCTTTCTGTCCACATCCCCTCCAGCATCTGTTGTTGTTAGAGTTCTTGATTTTTGCTGTTCTAACTGGAGTGAGGTGATATCTCAATGTTGTTTTGATTTGCATTTCTTTTATGGCTAGGGATGTTGAACATTTCTTCATGTGTCTATTGGCCATCCTTCTTTCTTCTTCAGAGAAGCTTCTCTTTAAGTCTTTCGCCCACTTACTTATTGGGCAGTTGTTTCTTTGAGGATTTGTTGTTGGGTGGTTTAATTTTTTGAGTTCCAAGTATATTTTAGATATGAGACCCTTGTCCGTTGTATGGCTAGTAAAGATCTTCTCCCAGTCCGTGGGCTTTCTATTGATCTTGCTAGCTACAGACATGGTAAATTTTAAGAGCAATCAAATGAGATTTTTCCCCTTTTCGTTCACTTAGTTTTTTTAATTGTCTTTAAGTAGCTATACAAAGGGGTTATTCTCCCATGAATACTTTAAATACATGTAGGAAAATATTGTAATGAAACACATTTAGAATGTCATTTAATGTGATTTTTTGTTGTTGTTTCTTTTGTATGTTCTTCCTCCTATGGTATAACCCTGTTGTCACTGTATTTGATTTTGGTACCCTCCATCTTGTATATACATTTATTTGTATATATAGGAGTGGAAGGGGAATAACAAAATGCTGAAACAAAGTCACAGGATGACCCATTGCAACAATGAGACTCACAGGGCACCATGTTGGAAATGAACCTTACAACTCTGGGGAGGAGAGTAGAGGAGGTAGGAGAGGGAATGGATAGTGGGAGAAAAACAAAGGAGGAGGTAACAATGCCTGAGAAGAAATGTACTCATTACTGGTGTAACTGTAACCTCTCTTACAGCATCTTTACAAGAAAATAAAAAATTTTTTAAAAGAATGTCATTTAAAAATAAATACATTTTGCTTTGTATGTCCCTCCCCCATGGTATAACCCCTGTTTTCACTGTATTTGATGTTGGTATAATTTGGGGAGAGGAAGGGAAAAAATAAATTGTTTAAATGGGGACACAGGTGGATGATTGCAAGGATGAGATGTACAAGTCATTATGTTGAAAAATGAATTTTGCAACTTTGGCCAGAGGGTGGGGGTGGGTTAGGGTGGGGATGGGAGTGGGGGAGGGGGACTATCAGAAAATTTTAAATTGTCTGTTTGACTTACATATTTCCACTTGACAGTGCTCTTAAGTTTTATATATTTATTATCTATCTATCTAATCTATCTATCTATTTATCTATTTATTTACTTAGTTCTGGTCCTGGGGCTTGAACTCATGGCCTAGGTGCTGTACCTGAGCTTCTTTTGCTCAAGACTAGAGACCTACCCCTTGATCCACAGTTCCACTTAAAGCTTTTTAGTGGCTAATTGGAGATACAAGTCTCATGGACTTTCCTGTGTAAGGTGGCTTTGAACCATTGTCCTTAGATCTCAGCCTTCAGAGTATCTAAGATTACAGGTGTGAGCCACCAGTGCCCCATGAGTCTCTCTTGTTGGCACTTTCTCCACAGGACTAGCCCTATCCCTTAGTCCTTGGAACCTTATTATGTGAGCCCTGGGTGATACCCTGGCAGGAACCACTTCACTCCATATGTTTGTTCAGGATGTTTGCTTTCTCCAAACACCTTATCCTCTCTCCTCAAAGTGCAGTTGTTTTATTTTTACATTGGCACAACAAAGAAAGTTCAAGAGGGAAGAGGATTCATAGCTTATCTCCCCACAGAAGCTTTTAGAACTTGGCTCTCAGTCTGGCTTTTCCTTTACCTGGAGAACTTTCAAAACTTAACAACTACTGATCTTCATCTCACAGGAACACAGATCTTGGAGGGCACTTAGTGCCTGGTGTCAGGTGTGTTTTCTGAGGGCCTCAATTAAATGATGCAGCATCAAGATACAATGAGGTAAATGCTAGAGGTAGCCAGCTTCTCTGGCATGATGTGAGGCTCACAGATACGATATGAGTAAACTGCAAAAGGATTGGACATCACCTACATCAATTGATTAATCATTAGCATAAATTTATCTAGGATGGGGGCTTGGATTTCATTGGGCCTGACAGGCAAGTTACATAAATGAACCAAAAGTGGACTCTGTATTTTGACCTCTAGGTTTTTTCTTTGCAGCCAGATGCCATCTACTAGATTAGACTTCACCAGACTCCAACCAAGTTTTCATACATCCGTGTGTGTGTGTGTGTGTGTGTGTGTGTGTGTGTGTGTGTGTGTGTATGAGTGTGTGTGCTCATCCTGGAGCCTGAACTCAAGCCATAGGCACTATCCCTGAGCCTTTTTGTGCTCAAGCCTGGTGTTCTACCATCTCTACCATTTGAGCCACATCTCTACTTCTGGCTTTTTGGTGGTTAATTGAAGATAAGAGTTTCATGGATTTTTCTTGGCTAGGCTGGCTCTGAATCATAATCCTCAAATCTCAGCCTCCTGAGTAGCTAGGAGCACAGGTATGAGCCACTGGCACCCAGATTTATTTCCACTTCTTTTTATTATAGCCTATATAAGTGAATTTAGTGTGTGCCAGTCCCGGGCCTTGAACTCAGGGTCTGGGCATTGACTTTTGAACCCTGAGCCTTTGTGCTCAAGGCTAGTGCCCTCCCACTTAAAAACATCTCCACATCTAGCTTTTTTGGTGCCTAATTAGAGTAAGAGTCTCATGGACTTTTCTTCTTGGACTGGCTTTGAACCACAATCCTCATATCTCAGTGTCTTGAATAATGAGGATTACAGTCATGAGCCACCTGCGCTTGGCACAAACAAGTGTTTTTGTTACTAAGAACCCACCTAATTTACACGCCCCCAACATCTGCAAGCGATAGATGGAGTACAGCACAGACCATCAAGACCCTCAGACCACTGCTGACCTTCAGAGGTCATGCCCCAGAGATGGCCTGCCATGCTGCAGAACCACATGGGCAGCAAGTAGACAGTAAGCATCCTCCATCTCTCTTCTCCTCTTCGGGAGTTCCTCTGCCATTCTCCCCTTCTGAATATCCACCTTGTGTGGTAGCTGCTGTACAGTCACGTGCCTGAGGAACTGCTCTGGGCACACACCTGTCAGAACCTCCCATCATACAGCTTTGGTGTCCTCTGCTCTGCCATCTCATGGTCAGATCTTTGTCCTTGGCCAATCCTCAAGTCCATCAGATCCCTTACACAGGCCCTTCAGGACCTAGAAGTCAGAAATAATTAGAATAGGGAGCATGAGCAGCCAGATAAGATGCAGTGGGTTGTGGTCCTGGGGACGCACCTGTGTCCAGTGGTCCACAGCTCAGAGACTGGGGTGGCACAGAGAACCTGAAATCACCAGAAATTCTAAGCCTGCTGTGTACATTTGTTTTTATTTTTTCAAAAAATCTGTACTTATCTCCTCCCAAAAGGCATGGTACACCAGAGGAAAAAGAAGAGATTATTTGGGATGTTCATAAACATTAGGCTCAAAGATTCATATTTGAGAACTTCTAGACTATATATTGAGGATAGAAAACCAAAAGTTATTTCTTTTGTTATGGAGTTGGGTTTTTTTTTACTCTCCTAAGGGAGAGGCAAGTACAATGCCTAGTATTTGTCTTGCCACACAGAGTGGCACTCATTCAACACTCCCTCCCGTTATCCTCATGTTATTAAGGCTGTAAAACTATCTTTGCTTCGGTAAAGATGTTAAACCTGCTCAAATTTACCTAGTAGGAGGACCATTTTCAGCCATGTAGTGGCTCATGCTTGCAATCCTGGCTACTCAGGAGGCTGAGATGTGAGGGTTGAGATTCAAAAGTCAGCCTGGGCAGGAAAGTCCACGAGTCTTATCTCCAATTATCCAGCAAAAAGCCAGAGGTGGAGCTGTGGCTCAAGGGGCTGGCCTTGAGTGAAAAAGCCAATGTCAGCCAGCATCAAAGCCCTGTAGTAGAAGCAATGGGCTAGGAAAAACAATTTCACCAGGAAAAGTTTTAAAAAAAAACAACAGGAAATGTTCACCTTCAATTATGTAACTTGTCAAATGACAACTCATTTTGCTCTTTTTGTTGATTTCTTTTGAGGTGCTTGGGTTTAGACTCAGGGCCTTACACTTGCTCGACAGTCACTCCATTACTCCCTTGTTTATATTAGTCAAGTTTTGTGTTTTTACCAGGACCAAACCTCCTACCTCCAGTTTCCTATTTAGCTGGGATGACAGGCTGTAGACATTGCACCCAACTTTCTTATTGAGATGGGATTTGTGATAACTTTTTGTTCCAACTCACCTCAAACCATGATCCTCCTGATTTCTACCTCCTTAGCAGCTGGGATAGTCCAGGCATGAGCCACTGAATGTGGTTCGTGTCTTTTTGTTTGACTTTATTTCACTTACAATGTTATTCATTGTATGAGAGTGTGTGACTCAGTGATGCAGTACTACCTAACCATGCATGAAGCCTGGTTTTAATCCTCAACACTGAAAAAAAAATACCCAATTTATCTAATATTCCGTTAAACTAGGAAGCTCCACTGACACGCAGAGGTGGTTCTTGAACACTCGCTCCTTTAAAATGAAAGATTCTTTAATGCTATATACTCAGAGGGTAAACATGGTTTTTGCTTCTGTTCCAGTTGGGTGAATGTATATAATCCTCCCCAAATTGAAGCCCTGCTGCTCAGAGTTGTAGGATTTGGAGGTGAGACCTTTGGAAGTGATGAAGGTTAAATGAGATCCTGCGAATAGAGGTCCCAGGATGTGATTACATTATACAGGGTAGGGTACATAATGGGACAGACAAATACGGTCTCATTCTTGTTAGCTGCCTGCAGCCTCTCTGCCTGTGTCATAATTTTATATGGCCTAATAATGATGTTATAAATATCCAAAGGGCCCTTGGCAGAAAAATGTGGTTCCCAGCTCACTCAGCCATGGGAGGACGCAATGAGAAGCCTGGGACATCTGCAGACCTTGTGAGCACCTGCATTTGCCAACACCTTGATTTTGGACTTTCATCCTGTGAGAAATAAACCTCTGGGGCTGGGAAGGTGACTCAGTGGTAGAGTGCTTGCCTTGCATGCCTGAGGCCCTGGGTTCGATTCCTCAGCACCACATAAGCAAAAAGAAAAAAGCCAGAAGTGGTGCTATGGCTCAAGTGGTAGAGCACTAGCCTTGAGCTGAAGAGCTGACAGCGCCCAGGCCCAGAGTTCAGGCCCCACAACTGGACCCCCCCAAAAAAAGAAAAGAAAGAAACCTCTATTTTCAGCCACCTGATCTACAGTATTTAGTTATGGCAGCATGGGTTGACTTATGTTACAAACCCATGTATTCCAGTGATAATTAAAAAACAACAACAACAACACAAAACAGTGTAGTCAATACTTAACATATACATGGTGCTTCTAATACTAAATCTTTTTGTGAGTTAACTCAATCTGTATATCTATCCCATGAGTTAAGTCCAACTTTAACCCTATTACTCAGATGGGAAAGTTAAGGGGGAAAAAGAAGCTATAGGATACCTGCTTAGATTTATAAAGCTGGAGATGGGATTTGAACACAGCTTATCTGTGGCCTACAACTTTTGCCCACTCTGCTGAGCCTTATGCTGGGGAGCTGGCAGGGAAAACCTGCCTGTCCTGGAATTCGCTTGGACACCTTGTGGTCTTGGCAATGAGTCTGAGAGAGCTCAGGAGGCTGCAGTAGAAAGCACAAGTGAGGGCAAGACCCTGTGCTGCCATTGGCTGAACTGGAGAGAGAGAGATGTATTTGGATTTTTTCCTAAGGGCCACACTGTGGCTATAGATAGGAAGGTACAGGAAGTGTGGACTTCTGGCATTCTCACATTATTCTCCAGAACCTCAAATTGTTCTGCTCACCCAAGTTGTATCATGTGTATGTGTGTGTGTGTGTGTGTGTGTGTGTGTGTGTCCCAAGGCTTGAACTCAGGGCCTGGGTGCCATCCCTTAGCTTTTTTGGCTCAAGACTGGCCTTCTACCACTTGAGACACAACTCTACTCTTCTGGCTTTTGGCTGGTTAATTGAAGATAAGAGTCTCATGGACTTTCCTGCCAGGGCTGGATTCAAATCTTGATCTTTAGGTCTCAGCCTCCCGAATAGAGTAGAGTAGTGTAGAGTAGAGTAACTAGGATTGTAGGGAAGAGCTACCATCAACTGGCCAAGTTGGATTACTATTTAGCCACAGGGATCAAAAGTCCAGGATGAGGATATCAAAATGGGGCAGTACCAGAAAGAACTTCAATTTTTGGTGGCTTGCACATTCCATTACTGCTACTACAAGTTCTAGGATACTTTATTCTATTTTAACAACTGGCTCACAAGAGACTGATTTAAGCAGAAGGAATGTAAGTATAGAAATACTGATGAGAAGCAGTTGTTAGATAGACAAGTAATAATTAAAGCAGATCCGGAACTTGTGTCCCTGGGTCCCACATAACTGGGACATTGACATCCTGACAGCTGCAGTGTGTCGCTGTCTTCTCTTTCCCCTTGGGAACTTGTTTGCAGTGTTTGTGCAGGAGAGCTCCCTACAGTGCAAATGACAGTCTGGGGATACCAGACTGTGTCCAAGAGACCATCTGGAGCTGGATCAAGCCAGACTGGAATCCCCAGAGCTCTCATCAAATGCTAGTCCCTCAAGATCCTGGGTTGTGAAGCAAACTGTTAACCCTCCAAACTCTGGTTCATGGAAGCCTTCATATTTGTACCTAGGAAGGAAAACAAATAGCTCAGGATACATTTTCCACAAGTATCTTTTGGGATTTTTGAGTGGTTAATCCAAAAACAGTAATGACTATGAAATCATATAGTCACCAATTTCTATATTTTCTCCTTTGCCAGTGAGGTCTCAAGTACTATGCTGAACGGGACTTTATATAATATTAGCAAAAATATTTGTTGGTGATATGGTGAGGATAATGGAGTGGGTTATTTCCCAAGAGGTAAATAAAGCTTGGAAGGGCTGTTAACAGCTCAGAGTCTACAAGGATGTCATAAATCTCTGAATTTTCTTGGTGCCAAAATATTTTATTGCTGCATTGATGGTCCTTGGGAATAAATTTATTGGATAGTAAATCACTCAAATTAAGTAATTTCCATGTTTGTGTATTCTCATAAACTTCATCTAGGTCTTAAATGTGTTGATCAAATTTTACGAGACTTTTTACTTGGCATTTACTGAAGACATGCTTTGGTAAGTTCTGGTTAGTTAAGAATATGAAGCAATAGGTATATGACTCTTTTTAGACCTTGAAACCTATCTGTTAAAAATTCTAATTGTGATACATTTCCTGTACTCTGCTTTAAATTTCATTCATTTTTAAAACCCAAACCAGTGCATTACCTCTAAAACCATGTTCAGGCTGCCTATAGTATATCTAGAAACAATACGTGGCAGCTTAAATTGATTCATTTAGGTCCAGAATGGATGAAAAGCAGGGATGGCAAATTGCAATTTAAGAGATTGACAGTTTGACTTAACCAGTATGAAGGATTGGGGGTAGGAACAGGATTTCAAACAATGCATTTCATATTTTCATCTGGGATTATCCTTTGGGGGAGACTAAATCAATAGTCTAAATTTTCACTTTAGACCAATCCTTTACCAGTGAACAGAGCATCAATTAATGTCATATCTACAAATTAATCACACACACACACACACACATACACACACACACACACACACACACACACACACACACACACACACACACACACACACACCCTGAAGATCTCTCTCTGCTCACTACACAATTCAGGAAATGTGACTTGTGTATTTATTATCTTTTTAACATGATGGAATGATAGAACCCTTCTTTGTAGTTTACAGACAACTAGAAAGAAGGGAAGTAGTACTAAATATAGAACTCTACCTTCAATTCAGTCAAATACTTTTGGGCCAGGTATTAGATTAAGACACTCCCTCCCCTTCTCTCCCCTCCCTTCCCCTCCACTCCTTTCCTTCCTTCTTTCCTTCCTTCCTTCCTTCCTTCCTTTTTCCTTTTCTTGGCCCTGCTGTGGTTTAATCTCAGGGTCTTGTATTTACTAGGCAATCACTGTACCATTTTAGCTATGCCCTCTTCTATTTGATTTTAATTTGTTTTTTTCAAAATCAAATTGTTGCCCAGGGCTGGCATCAGACTCCAGTCTTCCTACCTCAGCCTCCAGAATAGCTGGCATGAGTTCCATGACTCACTCTTATTACATCTTAAGAACTATAATAAGCGTTACTTCAAATTAAGCTACAGGGTAATATAAATTGTCCAGATACCTGTGACTCATGCCTATAATCCTAACTACTCTGGAGGCTGAGATCTGAGGATTGCAGTTTGAAGCCAACCTGGGCAGGAAAATCTGTGAGCTCTCCTTTCCAATTAACCACCGAAAAAGCCAGAAGTTGAGTTGGGCTTTAAGTGGTAGAGCACCATGCTTGAGCAAGAAAAAATGTAAGGGACAATGCCCAGGGCTTGAGTTCTAGCCCCAGTACCAGCACACACACACTCACACACACACACACACACACACACACACACACACACACACAGAGTTTTAAAATCACATTGTGTGGGAGCCAGAGGAATGTTATCCAGCCCATGATGGTGGAATCTGCAAAATTACCCTGGTAATGCTAGTGATACTGAAGGATTGTAACACCTTGATAAGTCCTTTGTCTCTATGGTCTCAAAGAGTGAGTCCGTGGACACAGAAGAAGTAAAACAACTAAGATTTATTGAAGAAAAAGATAAGCAGAGCTCCTGAGTGACAGAGACACAGGAGGAATCCCAAGGGAGAACACCACCTGGGGTGTGTTGGGCAGGGGTTAATAAAAGGTGTCTCTAAGAGAGAGCTGCACAATTCTCGATCATTGGACAGGTTGCCGGCCATATATTAGTCCCAAACCCAATCAGAGGCTCCACACAGCCAGCATGAGCTCTCCATTTGTCTTTTAGCCCTTCTAACTGGACACCTATCCAGTTGCACACCTCTGGGTTTCAATCAGTCTGCTGTTCACATTCAAGTCTTCCAGGGAAGATGGGCTATGACAGGATCTCCAGGGGCCTTCATGTGCAAATGCTTAAGGGTATGGGGGTTCGATGTGTGGGGGCCTGCACACAGGACTGCTCAAGGCCATCGGGAAGAATGCAAAACCTCTCTGAAGGAGCCTTTGCCCTTAATTGCCTAGCCAGGCTCTTTTTCTGCCCTCAGTAAGGCTAGAGTCATTGTTAGAAGAGTGTTCATGGGGTAAAAACCAATGTGATGTGTTTGAGGGACTAAAAGAAGCTGGAATATGAAGAGTATAAAGTAAGAGATGAGGCTGGACAAAGATTTCTATATGATCTCCAAAAAGCCTATGTGCTTGCTGTGGATCCTATAACCTGGACCTTTGAAAGGTGAGGGAGGGATGAGAACCCATTAAACTATCTTCTAAAGAGATCACTCTGCTAGTGGGGGAGCAAGGATTAAAGAGACAAAGTTCAGAATCATCAAAGCTGTCAGAAGAATCAAGGCAAGATGACACAGGACACACATCCTGCAAATTTCGTAGACTCAGAAGACTCAGTAGGCCTACATTTTATAAGTCTCTTCAACCTTTTATTTAAAAAAAAGCATGAGCTTTACTAGTTTTCTATTTTATATGGTAAAATAGAAACCAAGTTTACCATTGTTACCATTTCTAAGTATACAGTTGAGTGGTGTTTAAAACAATTCACATTTAGTTGGGCACCAGTGGCGCATAGCCATTATCCTAGCTACTCAGGAGGCTAAAATCTGAGGATTGCTGTTCAAAACCAGACAGAGCAGGAAAGTCAGCAAGACTCTTATCTCTAATTAACCAGCAAAAAGCCAAAAGTGGAGCTATGATTCAAATGGTAGATGCTAGCCTTGGGCAAAGAGCTAAGGAACAGTGGCGCGCAAGCCCCAGTACTAGCTCTAAAAACAAAACATAAAACCGTTCACATTGTTGTCACCATCATCCATCTCCAGAGCCATTGTCACCTTTAAAACCTGAAATTTCACCCCTACTGTAACTCCTCACATCCCTCTCCCATAGGCCTTGGAGCTACCAAATAATCCACTTTCTGACTTTGACTTTGGTTACTTTGATTACATAATTTCCCATATCTTCCCTAACACTTATTTTCTGTTTTGATTTTGGGGATTTTTTTTTTTGGCTGGTTGGTTGGTTGGTTTAGTGCCTATTCTGGGGGGTTGAATTAGGGCTTGAGTGCTACTCCTTAGCCTTTATACTCAAAGCTAGCATTCTGCCACTTCCAGTTTTGGGTACTTAATTGGAAATAAGAGTCTCACAGACTTTCCTGCCTGGGTTGGCTTTGAACTGCTATTCTCAGATCTCACTGGGTAGCTAGGAATACAGATATGAGCCTGGTGCCCAACTTTTCTGTTATTTTTTAATGGCATGAGTGAGATCAGACTGAGTTATTTTAATCATACAAAAGCCCACATTCTAACCATGAAGATTTAAGAGATATTAATACATTTTTTCCATTCTATAATTTTATTCTTTTATGTGCGTGTGGTACTGAAGATTGGATTCAGGGCCTTGTGTGTTTATTAGGCAAACCCTCTACCTACCACTGAAGGCATACTTCCTGCCCATTTTTACCTTGGTTATTTTCTTTCTTAGGAGGCTCTGAATTCAGACCCACAATCCTGCCTGGATTTCATGCTTACATGGCTGGCACTCTACTATGCCTATAGACTGGCATTTTGCTGATTTATTGATGAAGGAGTCTTACAGACTTTTCTGCACAGTCTGGCTTCAAACCTGGTCCTCCTGATCTCAACTTCTGGAATAGGCAGGATTACATATGTGAGCTACTGGTGCCCAACTTCCTTGGTTCTTTTCTTTTCTTTTCTTTTCTTTGGGGGGAGGGGGTCCGGTCATTGGGCCTGAACTCTGGGCTTGGGCACTGTCCCTTAGCTCTTCAGCTCAAGGCTAGCACTCTACCACTTGAGCCACAGCACCACTTCCGGCTTTTTTCTTTTTGCTTATGTGGTGCTGAGGAATCGAACTTAGGGCCTCAGGCATGCAAGGCAAGCACTCTACCACTGAGCCAACTTCCCAGCCCCCTTGGTTATTTTCAATATGAAGTCTTATTTTATGTCAGGCCTGCCTGAGCTTCAATCCAAATACTGTTCTCCTGTGTAACTGGAAAAGCATGCACCACTATATTCAACCACAGCTGGGAACACAGGGAAAAGCCATCATGGCCAACCATTGACAGAGATAGAGTCTTACAAACTTTTATCTGCAAGCAGACTTCAAATTAAAGTCCCTTGATTGCTACCTCCTGTAATCTGACAGGCTTGGACTAGCACACTCAAGCAGAATTTGATTCTTTAAATAAAACAGTTAAATAAAACAGAAAAATTTTTCCTGTGCAACTTGCCTTCAACCCAATATGTTCTTCCATTATGAATTTGTTCCCTATCATTTTATATGTATTATTTATTTATTTAGTCAGTTGTGGGTCTTGAACTCTGGGCCTGGGTGCTGTCTCTCAGCTCTTTAACTCAAGGCAGCACTCTACCACCTGAGCCACAGCGCCACTTCCGACTTTTTCTGTTTATGTGGTGCTGAGAAATTGAACCCAGGGCCTCATGTATGTGAGGCAAGCACTCTACCACTGAGCCACCTTCCCAGCCCCGTGTTTTATATTTTTACAAACATATTTGTACTTAAACTAACTCATTGTTTTGCACAGATCTTTCAAAAAATCTATTAGTTCAGTTCCTGATATCAACCATCTTAAAAGGAAATGAAAGGGGGAAAATGTTCATTTGGCTCCAGCTTGGAAGTTTCATTCCATGGTTGATAGATCCAATGCTTTTAGGTCTGTGGAGAGGCAATGTATCATGGGACGGGTGTGTGGCAGAGCCTTTTACCTTTTACCTCAGGATAAAACTCAGAAAGAAAGAAGAGCCCTTAAATCCTCTTTGAGGATATACCCCCAATAATCTGAAGACCTCTTACTAGGCCCCACTCTTTAAGGCTCCACTTGAAGTAGCACCAAGGTGAGAATTAAGACCCTTAACACCTGGGCTTTGGGGAGCATGTTCTAGCTCCAAACTATAGCATTATCAGACCATCTGTAATGTTCTGCAACTTAGATTTTTCATATTATTTGTTAAATAGATCCATATTGACACTTCACAGAGTTTGAGTTTTTTTCTATATAACTGTTCTATAGTGTTTCTGGTGAGGTATGTAATACAGTTTGCATATCCCTTCTCCTATTGGTCAATATATAGTTTATTTCACTTGAGATTGTTTCCAAAAATGAGGCTATAACATCCTTTATATAGTCTTCTTTTTTATTAATTATTAATCTTTTTATTGTGAAAATACCATACAGAAGGGTTACAATTACATGAACAAGGAAATAAGTACATTTCTTTCTTTCTTTTTTTTTGGTACGGTCGTGGGGCCTGAACTCTGGACCTGGGCGCTGTCCCTCAGCTCTTCAGATCAGGCTAGCACTCTACCACTTGAGCCACAGTGCCACTTCCGGCTTTTTTTTCCTGCTTATGTGGTGCTAAGGAATCGAACCCAGGGCCTCATGCATACAAGGCAAGCGCTGTACCACTGAGCCACCTTCCCAGCCCATGAGTACATTTCTTATCAAGCATTGTTGCCTCCTCCTTTGTTTCCTCTTACCATCCCTGTCCTCCCATCTCCCCCACCCACTCCCCACCCCCACCCCCACCAAAGTTGTAAAGTTCGTTTTTTGACATAACGTCTTGAACATCTTATTGTTGCAATGGGTCCACCTGTATCCCTATTTAAACAATTTGTTTTTTCCCTTCCCCTCCACAAATTATACCAACATCAAATACAGTGAAAACAGGAGTTATACCCATATGGGGGAGGGACATACAAAGCAACAAAGAAATAATCTTATAAATATGTTAGAAACAATAGCAAGAAAGAAAAACAATTTGAGTCCTTATCTTGGGGTTCATTTCGCCTAACATCAACTTATCTGACCGTTTCTGCTTGTCTCAGACATATACTAGTTATTGCAAATAAGGAAAACCGTGTTTCTTTGGTTCTGGCTTGCTTCACTTGATATAATTTTTTCCAAGTCTTTCCATTTCCTAACAAATGGGGCAATGTCATTCTTTCTGATGGAGGCATAGAATTCCATTGTGTATATATACCACATTTTCTTGATCCATTCATCTACTGAGGGCCATCTGGGTTGGTTCCATATCTTAGCTATAGTAAATAATGCTGCAATAAACATAGTTGTGCTGGTAGCTTTAGTATGATTCTTCTTATAGTTTTCCTCACACGAGGCTTCCTGGGGAATTAAGTCTTAATCCTTTCTGTCACCAACTGTTGTATGCATTACCTTCTCATCTACTTTTGCAGTTAGGGACCATCCTACAGTTATACCATTCTTGGGAAGTGGGAGAGAGCAGTTGTTCCTATGTCTGTGTTCCATGGTTCAGATAAGACTCACGTGTTTTGAGTATCCTTTTCATAGGGTTTTACATTGTTCTTTGAATCAGCTATGGCTAAAATGTCACCAGAGTGATTTTCTGGCTCATAATTTCTATTTGTGCCAATTACTGTTCTTGCAAGACTTTCTTGTTTTGTCAACTTGGTGATATAAATGGCATTGTATTGTTTAAATGTATATTGCCCTGATTTTTTATCATCTCATATATGTATATATGTATACATGTGTGTATATGTGTATATACATCTATGTATATGTGTATATACATCTATGTATATACATCTATGTATATACATCTATGTATATACACATGTGTATGTACATCTATTAATATATGTGTATATATACATATATGTGTGTATATATACACATACAGTTGGTACTTCTATGACTTGCCAGTTTTTGTACATCCCAAATTTATACTCAAGTTCTATCTTTGTCTTGTTTTAGACTTCATTATATAGTATAATTGCTAACCCTTTTGGGTTATGTGATAATAATATTTTTGTATATATTTTTATTGTAAAATTACTGTACAGCAGAGGGGTTACAGTTACATGAGTAAGGCAATGAGTACATTTCCTTTTGAGCATTGTTACCTCCTCCTTTGTTTTTCCCCTACCATCCCTTCCCACCCTATCTCCCCAACTCCTCCCTCCCCCCTGCTCAAAGTTGTAAAGTTCGTTAACCATGTGATTTTTTTGTTTCTTTTGTATGTTCTTCCCCCTGTTTGTACTGTATTTGATTCTGGTGTCCTGCATTTTTTTTTATGTTAGGTTTTTAAAAAGAGGTAGCCAAGTAAGAACAGCACCAGCACTCACGTGGTATTCAGGTAAGGGGTAGGTTTATTCAGTAGACCTGCTGGGACCAGGCAAGGTTGGCACTCCACGTGGCTGGGAAAGAGAGAGAGCTGGGAAAGAGAGAGGAAAGAGAGAGAGGAAAGGGAGAGAAAAGAGCTAGAAAAGAGCAGAGAGAGCAAGGAAAGAACAGAAAGCTGTCCTGCATTTTGTATATACATTTTTCTAATTTGGGGAAGGGAAAGGAAATAACAAAATGCTGAAATAACAGGTTGACTCATTGCAACAATGAGATACACAAGAAAAATGTTTTTAAATTTACTTATGGCTCCTTTATTTTATTTTATTTTTTTGCTAATCCTGGGCTTGAACCCTTGGCCTACGTGCTGCCCCTGAACTTTTTTCTTTTGCTCAAGGCTATCACTTCTGGCTTTTTCTGAGTAGTTTATTGGAGATAAGAGTCTCATAGACTACTTTGCCTGTACTACTGGCTTCAAACTCTGATCTTCAGAGCTCAGCTTCCTAACTAGCTAGGATTACAGGTATGAACCACCAACCCACAGCTTATGGGTCTTTTTGAAGATCAAGGAAAGGTTTTCATATTAATTTATCATCAAATTTATATCTAATATATATTTATATATAATACATATGTGTAGTTTAATGTTATTTATTTCATTGGCAATTTTTCATTTCTACATATTCTAATTAATCCTCTCTTATATCCATAAGTTGTTTTATTTTTGCCTGTTTTGTCCCAAAATGTCTGGGTATCCTAAACATATTAATTTTTAAATCTTTGTCTGATTGGCTCATAATGTTAACCCATTCACAGTAAACTCATGTATATATTTTTGGCTTGGTTTCTGTGTTAATGTTTTATTTTGCTTACAGGTCCAATGTCTGATTACAAAATTAGCTTTTCACTTACTTGTTTATCTAGAACTGGCATATTTCATCCTTGCAAAGCTGAATGGCTGGTTCTTCCTGCTTAATTTCTGTGTGTGCTCTACTCTGGTCATCCCATCCAGAACCAGGTCGTTAGATGCAGCTTGAGTTCCTATCCCAGAAAGTGATTTTCTACTGATCCATCACACTCTAGGATGCAGTGAGAGGGAAGAGGGCTGCCATATTCCTGGCCATCAGCTACAGCTGCAGCATACCAGAAGCTGGGACCCAGGGAACAGTGAGCAACAACATAGATTCCCTGTCCTTCCCCAAAATGCCTCCCCTGTCGGCCTGCCTTGGACAATGGAGCACAGTGAGTCCCTGCCCCATCCAAGTCTACCTCCAGACTGGGACCCTGAGGTTCATGGCACAGCCTTCCTTCTGCCTTTGAGTTCTGTTCCATTCTACTCTCAGCTCTGTGTTCATTTGGGAGATGACCCTGGTAACTTCTGTGTCCCGTTACTGGTGCCTCAGTGCCTCACACTCTTGGCTTTTTAAGTCTGATGCTCTACCATTTGAACCACATCTCCATTTTTGGCTTTTTGCTGATTAATTAGGGATAAAAGTCTTATGGACTGTTTTGTCTAGGCTGCTTCAAGCCACAATTCTCAGATCTCAACCTCCTGAGTACCTAGAATTACAGCCCCCAGCTCTAAACTTTTTATCAGTCATTGGCCTCAGTATTCAAAGCAGAAACACCTTACCATCTCAACTACTCTGCAAACCTGAGTTTAAAAAAATAATAATTCTCCAAGTTAGGTGGTATTATGCTAATATTTACTCATGAGAATAATAACATTCTGTATCCTTTCAACCCCTGCTCCCATCTGCCTTTACAATCATGGAATTGAGGGTAACATTCTCTCAGTGAATTGTATCATGATCCACCAGCTGAAAAATTAATTCCAGAAAGATGATTAGAAAGAGACATCTGAATAGTTTATCTGAGCCATAAGGCGTGGACATCAGTGACAGGATTTAAATAACTGAAATGAATTCTCTTTAGTCTTCTTGTCTTACCAAATTAGCATCAAAATGTTTTTACCAGCTTAGGTAAGGAGGTGTCGAGAAATTTAACTGCTTTGCTGCTCATAAATTATTTCTGCATTCATGGGCTGACAGAAAGAATATTGTCTGTTACTAAAACACATAGTTTGCCTTTTAAAATAATAATGATATGAAATTAATAATACTTGAGGGGTGTATCATACTCTGTATTTTCTTATCAGTTTGTCATTAGTCTGGTTAAATAAGAAATTGTATCTTCTCTTTGGTAAACTCTCTGTGTCTGTTTCATGCTTTAGAGAGAGGAACAATGGCAAAATCTTGGCATTGCTATGTGCTGAGTTAGGACTAACAACTGTGTCTCCAAAATTACCATATTAAATTCAGGTTGAGTCAAGCACTGGTGACTCATACCTGTAATCCTAACTACTCAGAAGGCTGTGATGTGAGGATTGTGGTTCAAAGCTAGCCTTGGCAATAAAGTTCATGAGATTAGTATCTCCAATTAACCACCAAAAAACAAAAGTGGAGCTGTAGCTCAAAGTAGTAGTGCTAGCCTTGGGTAAAAGAGCTCAAGGATAGGGCACAAGCCCTGAGTTCTAACCCCATGAGTAACAAAAAAAATCAGGTTGATGCTGATTGGACTTTACCAGTGTTCTGCCAAATTTAGATTCATTTGTATCTTGTCATCATTATCATGCTATCAGATCCTAAAACATGCTAATGAAACTACATATTCTCCATGCACCTCTCTTATTTACATTTGTTTTTAAGCTTTAGTTTTAAAAGAAAACATAGTTAGGACCAGGAATGTGGCTCAGTGATAGAGTGCTTGCCTAGCATGTACAAAGCCCTGGTTCTGTCTCTAACATGGAAAAGAAAAAAAATGATACATGTTTAGAAAGCTTTCAACTGATACAAACATACATGGAGAAAACTCATCACAAGTTTCACAAAATAATGTTTGGCATGTATGAGGAAATTTTTAAGTGCTCAACTTCTAAGTGGCTTTTTCATATTCTCACTGATATGATTGAAGGAAGAGGATGCAGCCTCTGAATTTGACTATTATAATATCAAAGCCTCCCGAATGCAGGATGCAGAGCTGATGCTCTCCCTCTGACAGAGGCCACCATCACTTGATACTTCAAGGAAATCCATTCAAATTCCCAACACAAGACCTAGATTCTTTTCTTTGATGTTTTTACATTTTTAACTTGAGATAAACAGTACAGGGTTTTTTTTTTCCCTCTAAAACCTTTGAAGACTATGGAAGAGTTCATCTGAATTCATAACATGTGGAAATCAACTTTCCAAACTTGAATTACTTTTATCTATATTTGAAGCCTCTTAAAATATTTTTCTAAGGAAAAGGGAATCCCTCTATCCATGCCCTTCAATAGCCAATGAGAGAAATTTGAATAACTTGAAATCATCAGTAATGATTTTACTTTTAGTACATCCCTCAGATGCTTAAGGATCGAGCCATAAGAAGATGACATTTGACCTTAGACTCCTTAGGGAAAAAAGTAGCTGAAAGTTTCAGAGAATAACAGAATTCTAGAATCTTCTTTTTTTTCTCACCTGTATCTTGGATTCCAATATTGCTAGAGGTAGTTCCCTATCAAATAGGAAAACACTATAGTCCCATATGAGTTGATAGAGATTGATGCCCAGAAGAGTCCATAAATTAAATAGGATAGATGTGTCTGTGGCACTAGGATATTTTCTGGGCTCACTGATATGTGTTGCTTCTCTTCAAATAAGAGGACAAGAATTTGATCAAAATAACCAAAGTTTTCCCTTTCAATTTCCCTTTCATTATGCTAAGAAAAGTCTGGAAGCTTTCCAGTAGTATTTGAGTTACTGTTGCTTCCTTCTGTGAAAAACAGAGGAAGAGAAAATTATATGGGAGATAGAGCCCTAATTTCTAGGAAGGAAGTTACTTTATTCATGAAATGGGAATAAGACCTTACTGTTGAATACTGTGCCAAAGTAGGGTCATGAACTATTCTAGCAGACCACGGGACTGCTCAAACCTGAGACTTCTCAAACTTGGCAAGAAGATAAAACCCATGTCCTAGAAAATATTAGGGTGCCAGTGGTCAAAAGTCTCTTGTCTTTATATGTTTTCCAAATAATCTTGTCAATTTTTATTCTGTTCTGAAATATATCCAGTTTGATGTGAATGGCAATAAACTGTTAGAAATTACATTTGTGAATGATTACAGCATTTTGGAAAGCAATTTTTCAGTATCTATTCTATGTCCACCTTTTCACCCAACAATCTTACTCCTAGGAATCTATCTCATAGAAATAAAAGCTTTAGTACATGAAGATGTTGTATGTATGATGATATTTGTGACCACTTGTTAAGAATAGGAATATAGTCTTCCCTCATTCGTGGAGCTGCTATGAAACAGGATCCTTGGCTATGTGCACCCTTTAAAAAGAGTAGATTGGAACTGCCAGATGATGCAGAGGAATTTCTATTATGAAAGCAAAATGCAAGGGAAAAAATATGTATGTACATATATATTCTGTGTTAAGAAGGAAATAATGGCAGAAAAATTGTATATATGTATGTTTTACAACCAATATTAGCATGAAGAACTAAGTAATTTCTCAGATTACCAAAGATAGAAGAGATGCAAGGAAAGGAGATGAGAAAAAATAGAAATAAAGAGATAAAATGGAGCTGGGCTTTGGTGGTTCTATAATCCCAGGTACTCAAGAGGCTGAGATCTGAGGAATGATGTTTGAAGCAAGTCCAGGCAAGAAAGTCTGTGAGACTCTTAACTCTGATTAACCACCTCAAAGCAGGACACAGAACAAATGGTGGTAGAATGCCAGATTTGAGCACAAAATCTAGGAGACAGCACCTAGGCCCTGATCCAATCCCTAGTAGTGGCACAAGAGAAAGAGGAGGAGAAGGGGATAATATAGATAATGTACAAGGATGGAGAGGGAGGAAGAAAGAAAGCCACATTTACGATAATGTTTTGTGATGACTAATTGTGTGAAACTTGTCATGTATATGTGATGTATATAAATAATGTGATACAAATTTTCAATTAATACTTAATAGCTTCTGTTTTCTTTCATATGTGGAAGCTAGATCTAAAATTCCCCGGGACATGATAACAGGACTCGAGGCATTCACACACAGTAGGACAAAAAGAAGATGCTCCTAAGAGAGGAACTCAAGGGTGAAATGCATATGTGCATCTGATCATATAAAATATTTTTCATTGAAATGAACTCCAGGAAATGGAAGTGACAAGTTTTTTTCTTTGTTATTATTTTTCTTTTCTTTTCTTTTTGTCATTTGTTCATTTATCTGTCTTGGGAAGGTAAAGGGGACACAGAAATGGAGGGACAATGGGTGAACAATGCAGCAGTGGTACTCACTAGAAACTGTGTTGAGGATGAACTATACAACTACTGGGTGGGGATGGGAGGGGAAAACTCAGAGAAAGAGAAGAAAGGGGTGACATTGCCCCAAAAGAAATGCACTCTATCTGACTTATATAGCTGTAAGCACTCTGCACATTGCCTTTATAATAACAATCAAAAAATTTTAAACCCAAATATCTTCCCTTCTTGAAAATTTCGTAAACATACAGGCCCATATTAAGTGGATTTAATAACATAGCCCTAGGAATAGTTGTATATTGGCTTGAGAAACATGGGTAAAACAACTCATAATGTAAAACCTCCTGAAGAGGTTTGGTTGGTTCTACCAGATGGGAACATGAAAGAGAATCCTGGCCCTTATAAGCTAAGATTATTTGTAATAGCCCCTAGGCTTTTGTACCTCAGTGTTGGGGTTTGATTTTGCTTATATCCCTATCTTATATGCATCACCTGATTTTTTTCTGGCGCTTGGCAATAATTCTATGGAATTTCTTTTCAATTTCATCTTGACTTCATCATATAATTTGTGTCTGACACATTCCTTTATTTATGAAGTACTTTTCACAATATTTTCTCTCACTTTTTTGTGCCTTTCACAGAAGAGTCCCTCTTCATCTACCTTCATCTACGTGGTCTAGGACCAAGGACACCTTGTCTAGCATGCACAAGGTGCTGGGCTTGATTCCCAACACTAGACAAAACATCCTTAATGCATGCCAGGCATACACTGTTCCTGTAATCCTAGCTAACTTGGGAGGCTGAGATCTGAGGATTGAGGTTTGAAACTAGCCAAGGCAGGAAATTCTGTGAGACTCTTATCTCTAATTAACCACCAAAAAGCTGAAAATAGAGCTGTGGCTCAAGTGGCAGTATATTAGCCTTGAGAAAAAATAGCTCAGAGACTGTACCCAAGCTATGACTTCAAGCCCCAGAACTGGTACACACACACACACACACACACACACACACACACACACACACACACACACACACATCTAACATTCTTAGTGGGGGAGAGAGAGAGAGAGAGAGAGAGAGAGAGAGAGAGAGAGAGAGAGAGAGAGAACACAAGAGACACCAGGACCATACAAAAGAGAAATAATGTGCTCAGGTTCCTAACCCATTGACTTTCATAGAGCATTCCAAAAATAAGTTATGTTACTAATAATTAAATTTTTGTACAAATCTATATATCTGGTTCATGTGCTTTAAATGGCTGAGTCTTGTAGATGAATTTGGATTGTTGAGTTGGATGCTCTTCACTTATTGGACTGATTTCTTTCCCATAACAATAAACTCAAAGAATCATAGTCCTAGAAGGGAATCCTAAAGGACTAAAATTCCTCCATCCCTCAAATATGAGTCCTTTCTGAAAAACACAGAGTGATTGATCCTTCTGAATATTTTTCTATCATTCTAAAAAGTGAAAACTTACTATCAGCCCAGGTGAACCTTGTTTATCTAGTTACTGCTGCATTAAGCTTAAGCATGCTTGTGACCTGCTTATCCTTTAACCAGAAGCCAGGTAAAACACGTAGATCCTTCCTGCTAGGTGTGATGGCATGTGCCTGAAGATCCAGGTGCTTGGGAATGAGTAGCTTGAGGAATATGTTCAAGGCCAACCTCATCTGGACATGGTAGCATGTGTTTTCATCCCAGCTAGAGGAGAAGCCCAATGTCTGGCAGAGTGGTGCACCTGCCATCCTAGAAACACAGTGAAACACAGTGGAAAGATTGCAGCCTGTGCCAGCCATACCATGAGGCCCTAGCTCAAAAATAAAGCGAAGGATGCTGGAGGTATGGCTCAAGTGGTAGAGCACCTGACTAGCAAGCACAAAGACCTGAGTTCATTCCCCTTGATATCATCACCTGATTTTCTATAACTACATACTGATTTATTTTTCTATTGTTATTATAAGCATGATGTACAGAGAGGTTACAGTTATGTGAGTGAGGTGAAGAGCCTACATTTATTTTTGGACAATGTCACCCTAAATGCTATATTGTAATATTGTACAGCCAGTTCACCTAACTATATGTGGCTGTGCTTCCAAATCATCAGAGTATAACTAATTCTTCATGGAATTTTTGTGTATGTTTGCCAGTCTTGGGGACTGAACTCCGGGTGTTGTCCCTGAGCTATTTTACTCAAGGCTAGCACTCTACCACTTAAACTACAGCTCTACTTCTAGCCTTTCTGTGTGATTAGTTGGAGATCAAAATGACTTTCCTTTCTAGGCTGACTTCAAACTGTAACACTCCAATCTCAGCCTCCTGAGTTGCTAGTTTACAAGTATGAGCCACCAGCATGTGTCTTTATGTTTATTTACTTTTTTACTATGAAACATTTTCCTGTCAAATGACTCAGTGAAGTAACTTAAATGACCCCTCCAAAATGTTGTCATTGAATGAGGCATCCTGTAACCATGTTCTGTTTTATAACATGTATTAGATTACTATTGAGAGGAGAACTATTTTGGATATCTTTAGCATATTAGGTTTCTTTTTTTAAAAAGAAGAAAGAAAGGAAGGAAGGAAGGAAGGAAGGAAGGAAGGAAGGAAGGAAGGAAGGAAGGAAGGAAGAAAGCAAGCTTGTAGAAGTGTTTCTCAGCATACAAAAACAGGTAATTTCTTAGCACCTGTGTTTCATGATACTGTGTCCAAGAGCTTTTCAATCATGTCAACTATCTCTTCATGCTACGGGTGAAAATAGTTCACAATGGTCTCATCAGCTGCAATTGAAAATGCTGGGTGCAGGTGGCTCACGCCTGGAATCCTAGCTACTCAGGAGGCTGAGATCTGAGGATCATGGTTCAAAGCCAGGCAGGAAAGTCCGTGAGACTCTTATCTCCAATTAACCACCAGGAAACCAGAAGTGGTACTGTGGCTTAAGTGGTAGAATGCTCACCGTGAGCTGAAGAGCTCAGGGATAGCACCCAGGCCCAGAGTTCAAGCTCCACAACAGAAAGAAAGAAAGAAAGAAAGAAAGAAAGAAAGAAAGAAAGAAAGAAAGAAAGAAAGAAAGAAAGAAAGAAAGGAAGGAAGGAAGGAAGGAAGGAAGGAAGGAAGGAAGGAAGGAAGGAAGAAAGGAAGGGAAGAAAGAAAAAAGAAGTCACAAATTATTTATCTTTTCATGCAACGTGTCCTATAAGTTTTCCACTACTTCTACAATACCCAAGCATCAGTGTTTCAGGTTACATTTATATTTACAAAGGTTATTTGTCGGCGCT
The DNA here is from genome assembly GCF_019054845.1 of Dipodomys spectabilis. NCBI lineage: Eukaryota > Metazoa > Chordata > Mammalia > Rodentia > Heteromyidae > Dipodomys > Dipodomys spectabilis. The sequence goes on from NW_024870772.1 coordinate 32,438,240, forward strand.
GGATATGTAATTGCTGCCACATTCAATAAACACTTTTAAAATTTGCTGTCCTGAGGAGATCTAATGCTCTAATCTAAGATCTAAGGCATCTAATCTATTTAACTCATTATGTCCCTTATAGCACTATTTCATTCGCCTTCAGAAACAAATCTTATGGATGCTATCGTTCTTTTTCTTCTCTTACGTTTTCATCACCAATCTTGCCTTGTGCTATTATTTATTGCACTTTATTTCCAAGGGGCTCTTGCTATGTATTCTTTCAGCGCAGATATGCATATTTGCATATTTTACAAAGCAATGAAGACGATTACTTTCTCCTTTTTTACTGGCACATGCAACTTTTTGGATCTGTCTTCCATGTTCCTGCTTTATAATATTGATATAAAGGGTGACATTAATCAAGATGCATTGTATTCATAAATTGACATCTTGGGTTTAAACCTCTTTGTACAACTACTTAACTTTTTCATTAAAAAAATCTGCTTTCTTGGTGCTCAAGCATGACAGAAACAAAAGCAATGCCAACTAACATGAGGTTGTTGGAGTTTATTGGAGACTGGGGTACTCTCCAAAGGTGCAACGCACTACCCACCTCCAGCCAGGGGTTATACACACTAATACCACATCATCTGGGTTTATTAATTTCCCCTCAACTTTGAATGTTGTTCATAAATTCCTTATCTTCTGAAAAGTGTGGAGGCCAAACGGAATACATCTGTTGGGCTGACAGGATTGCAAATGTCAATATAAAAACTTAGTCCTTTACTAAAATCAGATTCAAAACTCCTGACTCTCATTTCAAGATATTACAGGTTTCTGTTTTTAATTAATGAATTAATTAACTTGTTTATTTATATGATGGTTCCAGGGCTTGTACTCAGAGTCTCATGCCCTTACCAGGCTTGCTTGATCAGCTGGAGGCATGACTCCAGTCCAACACCACAGGTTTCTAATGTTTAGTGGGAAACATTTTTTAAAATTTCCTTTTCTTGTAAAGGTGCTGTACAGAGTGGTTGCAGTTACATGAGTAAGGTAATGAGAACATTTCTTGTTGAGCATTGTTACCCCCTCCTTTGTTGTTCTCCCACTATCCCTTCCCTCTCCCACCTCCCTCATTCCTTCCCCCACAAAGTTGTAAAGTTCATTTCCAATATAGTGTCTTGTGGGTATCACTGCTGAATTGGTTCACATTTTGTGTGCATATGATCATATAAAATGATGCTTATTGAAATGAACTCCAAGAAATGGAAGCAAGAAGTTTTTGTTTTTTTTTTTTACTATATTGATTGTGGTTCTTTTTATCTTTTCTTCCTTCCTTTTTTAATTCGGTTTATTCCCTTTGTAGCTGTTTTTTTTTTTATTTCTGTACCCCTTGCCTTGTATATGTTCATCTGATTTGAGGAGAGGTAGGGGAAAAAAACAATGGGAAATGTTTTAATCTAAACAATTAATGAAAAGCCCTGCTGAAACCCAACTAATCAAAGCAGAAAGAGTTCAAACAATGATACTCATTACTAGATTTTTACCTAAAATACCTGAGCTGTTCTATTTTTTTTCTTGTTTTTACAAAAACTCAATATATTTAATCATAAAGTATCACAGAGGACTTGGGTCTGTCTTAGTTTTCTCACAATACCTAATTATTACTACTACTAACTACTATATACTTTCTGCTTCTTTTAGGAAGATAGCAAATTCTGTTTTGACAACACAGACCCTTTACTTCTATGGGAGAAATGTCTACATTAAATATTGAATTCAAGGCCTGGGCTTTGTCCCTGAGCCTCTTTGTGCTCAAGGCTAGTGCTCTACCACTTGACCCACAGCACCAATTCTAGTTTTTGAGTGGTTAATTTAGAGATAAAAGTCTCAGGGGGACTTTTCTGCCAGGGCTGGCATTGAACTCCAATACTCAGATCTTAGCATCCTAAGTAGTTAGGATTACAGACATGAGCCACCAGCACCTAGCAAAAGACAAACTTTTAACGCCACCATTGTCATTGGCAATGTAATATGGGACGTTACCTATTAAATGTGCCCAAAACGGGGCTGGGAAGGTCGCTCAGTGGTAGAATGCTTGCCTTTGCATGCATGAGGCCCTGAGTTGAGTTCTTCAGCACCACATAAGCAGAAAAAGCCGGAAGTGGCGCTGTGGCTCAAGTGGTAAAGCACTAGCCTTGAGCTTAAAAGCTGAGGGACAGTGCCCAGGCCCAGAGTTCAAACCCCAGGACTGGCAAAAGAAAAAAGTGCCCAAAATGAGTTCTACTCAGAAGTAAAAGAAGTTATACTTAATGTTAATGTCATGTTGGAATTCTTTTCATCCAGGTTTGGTCATTTCAGGCACAAAGCTACTAATTCCGTTACCAAAAATGGTTTCCAACAATCTGTTGATGATGCTGAGGGTGAACTGTAACTCAGAGCCTAGCGCTGGGGGAGGTGTGACTGTGTTTTCACTTGCTTACAGACATTTTGTAGTTGTGATGACCCAATGTCAGCATTTTCATTCTGTCTAAGAAGTTTTTATTTCTAGGGAAACGTTTCTGCTAACATGTGGAGAGGGAGAGGTAAATCCACCCTTTAGAGGTTGACTGGGAAAAGAAGGAAAACAGCTCTTTCAAGTGCCATTGGAAGAAAAAAAAATGAGGCATTTTAATGATTCCCATTTCAGAAAGTTATTCTCATCAGAAAAAAAGACATTTGAGAGGTTGGAATGGAATGTTGCCGCGACTCACCTCACACAGCGAAAGGAAGTAATAGGCAATTATTTTTGTAGGTGCGTCTCAGAAGAAAATCTAGTCAGGGCCTCGTCAGCTTTCCTAAGAGAAAATGGATGAACTGAGCAGAATGGTAAACATTGTCAAGAGCCCATGGTGATTTGGGCCCTGAAATGCTGAGAATGACTTTTCTGGAGTGAACATAGCTAGCAGTCTCTTCCATGGGAATGAAAATACGGCTTTGTGCTATTTTTTAAGTGAAAACATGTAGAAGCAAAACAAAGAATTGAGTTCAGTCTTTCATTTCTGCAGTTATTGAGCACCTGCCAGATGTGGGTCAGGTGGTGGGGGCTCAGTACTATATAGATAGTGAGGGCCCTGTTCTTTTTCTTGACTGACTAGGTATCCCTGAGTAGTCTCCCAGTCATTTCTCTGTGTTGATATGTAAGAGATTAGTGGGTGCTTTTGTAACAAAATGGCCTCTTATTATTAGAGCATTTTTGCCGCAGATTATGAGCTTCCCACAGGTGATCAGCAGCATCCTTGTCATTTGTATTTCTACCAGCTGTTGATTGGACCTTGAAGAAATAGCTGTCTCTGTGGCCAGACTTGTGAAGGACAAAATGCACTGAGCTTATTTTAAGACAGTTGTTCCCTCTCTCTCAACACACACTAGAAAAAATTACAAGAATCTTCCAAACTAGGTCTCCCTGGCTATTTTTTTTTTTTTTACTCTTAAAGGAATCCCTACAGAGCATCTGGCGTCCAACTGTGGTTTGGTTTTCCTAGTGCCTTTTCCTGAATTTCTGCTCAGTAAGTTGTGATTTTCTGTATCTGCCTGTCTCTGCAGTTTCAGGAACAGTGGTTTGCCCTCTGCCCCTGTTGCTGATACATCTAAGAAAAGTAGGCTTCCAGTTTGCTCAGGGATTTTCTTAATGCTTAGATGAGAATGCCAGCTTCTAAGCTCCTGACATGCTAAACTAGAATGAAGTCTATTTTGGGTTTTCAATTTGTATGGTGTGTGTGTATGTGTGTGAGAGAGAGAGAGAGAGAAAGAGAGAGAGACAGACAGACAGACAGAGACAGAGACAGAGAGAGACAGAGACAGAGAGACAGAGAGAGTTTTGCATACGTGCATTTGCCTTTGTTACGCTATAGTGACCTGACTGTAGAACTCATTACCTTCTGTAGTTGATTGTCTAAGACAGATCAGATCAAAGATTATAAGAATTACTAACTAAAACACCAGCTGATGTTCTTAGCTAATTTTCTTTCTGGCAAGGGCACACTCTACTCTGCCCAGCATCAATCAGTATACCTATTTTCACACCTCCCACCAACACTATCACAAAATCATACCTTTATCAATTGGATAAGCAAAAAGTGATATAGTTTTACTTGTGTTTCTTTGATTGCTCATAATTCCAGCTACCTGTGAAAGTCTACTTATTGTTCTCTTGAATTTCTTCTTTTACTAATTACTTTTGCATATTTCATCCATGTTTGTATCATGATACTTTTTGTGTTGTTTTGTTTGTGTGCTTGCTTGCTTATGCGGGCACTGGGGCTTAAACTCAGGGCCTCTCATTCTCCCTTAGATTATATCTTTCTTTCTATAAACTTTTTGAAAATGTTGTTAAGCAGTTGTGCAAAGGGATTTCAATTCAGTATTTCAGTTGGCATCTTGATCAATATCACTCTTTTCATAGTTCAGCCCCATATTTCACAGGTGGCACTTCACCACTTGAGCCATACTTTCACTTCCAGCTTTTTGCTTATTAATTGGAGATACTTGTTTATCAGATTTGTCTACCTCCATGGCTTCAAACCATGATCCTCAGACTTTGTGCTTCTGAGTAGCTATTAGCTCCTAGTAATACTCATCTATCTCCTTTAATTTATAAGAAAAGTTGTTTTAAAGATAGTACATTTTGTGTATTTTATAAATGTTTTTCTTATAGGTATGTTACTTATGTTCAACTTCAGTTAAAGTGAGATTTTTAATCGTATGTTTATAATACCTCCTATAATAAAATGTATCTATCTTCATCTTTAAATTTCTGTTTGGTTCTTGCTGTATTGCTGACAAAGGTTTTCCCTGTTCTTGGAGTAGTTAGTCGATGTTTTTATTTGGCCCTTGATATTTGCTTAGCTACATTTTCTTTTCATCTTTAAAATATACATTCTTTGGTTCACCTGGAATTTATGATGGTGGAAATCCTGAAATTGAGGTCAAGCTTGATTTGTAGCCAGTGGCTAACCAGTTGTACAAACACCTAGAAAATGGCTTGTCTTCCCCTCACTGATTTATAATGCTACCTTTGTCCCCTGCTGGGACTACCTTCTAGTCCCTCTACTTTATGGATTTGCCTGGTTCACACTGTATAATACTATAGCATTTACTCTCTAGGGGTACACCTCCCTTGGCCCTTCTCTTCTCTCCTCAGACCTCCTGCTGTTTTCAGAGTTATTCTTTATAGCCATCTTTCAAATAAAAGTTTCAAGGTCACCTCCCCACAAAATAGGAGTTGGCACTATTTTTATTGCTTTCATATATTTACAGCGAAATTTATGTTTTTACTTCGTGAATAATTTGAATGGGCTCTTTTATGTTCTTTTTAAGCTAACCTAACTCTACCACAGTTACTTATAACTGGTGATGTAATGGAATGTTTATTATCTACTACATTTCCAGTGAGTGATTTATTTTTTTTTAGTTGTGAAAATACAGTACAGAGGGGTTACAATTACATGGGCAAGATAATGAGTACATTTCTTATCAAGCATTGTAGCCTCCTCCTTTGATTCCCCTTCCCATCCTCCCCCCGCTCCCCCACCCAATCCTCCCTGCAGGCCCCCCCTTCCCTCCCCCCCACCCGGCATCAAAGTTGTAAAGTTCGTTTTCAACATAACGACTTGTACATCTCATTGTTGCAATGGGTCCACCTGTATCCCTAGTTAAACGATTTGTTTTTACCCTTCCCCTCCACAAATTATACCAATATCAAATACCAGGGGTTATACCATGGGGGAGGGACATACAAAGCAACAAAGAAATCATCTTATAAGTGTGTTAGAAACAATCGCATGAAAGGAAAAAAAAACATTTGAATACATATCTTAGGGTTCATTTCCCTAACATCACCTTATCTGTCCTTTTCTGCTTGACTCAGACATATACTAGATATTGCAAATAAGGGAAACCATGGGACCTATGTTTCTTTGGGCCTGGCTTACTTCAGTTAATATAATTTTTTCCAAGTATTTCCATTTCCTAACAAATGGGGCAATGTCATTCTTTCTGATGGAGGCATGGAATTCCATTGTATATATATACCACATTTTCTTGATCCATTCATCTACTCAGGGGCATCTGGATTGGTTCCATGTCTTAGCTATAGTAAATAATGCTGCAATAAACATAGTCGTGCTGTTAGCTTTAGTGTGGTCTTGTTTGTAAACATTTGGGTAAATGCCCAAAAGTGGGATTGCTGGGTCATAGGGGAGTTCTATGTGAAGTCTTTTGAGGAACCTCCATACTGCTTTCCAAAGTGGTTGAACAAGTTTACAGTCCCTCCAACAGTGCAGTAAGGTTCTCTTCTGTCCACATCCCCTCCAGCATCTGTTGTTATTAGAGTTCTTGATTTTAGCCATTCTAACTGGGGTGAGGTGATATCTCAATGTTGTTTTGATTTCCATTTCTTTTATGGCTAAGGAGGTTGAGCATTTCTTCATGTGTCTATTGGCCATCCTTCTTTCCTCTTCAGAGAAGTTTCTCTTTAAGTCTTTAGCCCACTTGTTTATTGGGCACTCGTTTCTTTGAAGATTTGTTGTTGGGGGATTTAATTTTGAGTTCCAGGTATATTTTAGATATGAGACCCTTGTCCGTTGTATGGCTAGTGAAGATCTTCTCCCAATCTGTGGGCTTTCTATTGATCTTGCTAGCTATGTCCTTTGCCATGCAGAAGCTGTGCAATTTCATGCAATCCTATTTGTCCAACTTTTCTTTGATTTGTTGTGTTTCTGGGTCTCTATTAAGAAATTTTCAGGCTGTGACAAGGAGACCTAGGGTTTCTCGTATTCCTTCTTGTAATGTTTTCAGAGTGTCTGCTTTGACTCCAAGGTCTTTGATCCATTTGAAGTTGATTCTGGTGTCAGTTGTTGAGGCTTAAACTCAGGGCCTGGGTGCCATCCCTGAACAATTTTTACTCAAGGCTAGTACTCTCCTGCTTTGCCAGTTGGAGCCACAGCACCACTTTCAGTTTTCTGGTGGTTAATTAGCCACAAGTGTCACAGCCTTTTTTTCCCCAAGCTGGCTTTGAACCATGATCCTCAAATTTCAGCCTCTTGAGTAATGAGGATTACAGGCATGAGCCACTGGCACCCAGCTAAGTGAATTATTTTTTCAGCTAGGTATCTTAGTATGTCATTTGAAAATAACAATTTTTCATCATTTCTAGTACTTAATTTTTTCATTTATGGTTTTGTTTTAGCTATACTTCTTAACTAATTCTAAATGGTTGTAGCATCAGTGATACTTTCATCTCATTTGGGACTTTGCAGGGAATGCTTTTAGTATTTGTTAATTTTAATGATTCTGCCGATATTACGAAATACAGGTTTTTAAATTTTTTAACATTCTATTATTCTTTATTAATTACTTTTAAGTAGTTGTACAAAGGAGTTGACCTTTAAAAATGTGGTTTATGAACACAATGCATCTTGATCAGTGTCACCTCTTTCAACATTCTCACCCATTCCCCCAACCCACCCTTTCCCTTACTTTTTTTGAATTTTGTAGTAAATACGTTGAATTTTTGACTACATTCTTCCCTCTTCTCTTTATTCATCTACCTCTCACCCCTTGGCCATATCCCTATCTTACAAGTACCCATTTCCTGGTGTTTCTTTTGTTGGGCTTTGACTTTGCCTTGCTAAGGAATTACACTATTTGAGTTCTCCCTTGAATCTACCACACTTCAGTTAAGGCATTTGTAACTTGCTTACCGCCCAATGTGTTCATAGGCTAATTCCAGCTTCCACACACAAGGGAAAATATGCAACCTTTGTCTCTTTGGGCCTGACTTACTTCACTTAACATAATTTTTCCAGTTCTTTCCATTTCCTTGCAAATGGTACAATATCATTCTTTCTAATGGATGAGTAAAGTTCCATTATGTATATATACCATATTTTCTTGATCTGTTTGTCCAAAGGCATGCTCTTTGCTTTAAGAAATTTTCCCTTTTCTAAATTTATTCAGTCTTTCTGCTCCAATCATGTATAAGTGTTAAATTTCATCAAGTGTGTGTTTAAACCAATCATTGACAGACTTCCAAGATTTCTTGCTTTGACTTGTTCTTATCGTGAATTATTTAAATAGATTTCCTAATGTGAGGTTATTTTTCTCTGTGCAGTTGAACTAGTTAATTTGCATACTGATTTTCTCCTAATTTACTCATGAAACTCTCTTGGCCTGGAGCTCATTATAAATCAAAACGGGCAACTTTCTTAATGATGCATTTGCCTTTTTACCCTACTTAGGTGTTCCAGTTAATTTCTATAACAAATTTTCATACAGAATAACCAGTTTCACATGTTTCTAATCTAGTAACATACAATTCTTTATGTCTGTCTCTTTGTCTCCCCTCCCCCTCTTTTGGAGTTAGAACTCAGGGCCGAGCACTTGCTCAGTTTATTTGCTGAATCAGCACTCTACCCTCCAGCCTTTGTCTCCCCCACCCCAACTTTTTTTGTGCCAGTACTGGTCTTCATGTTCTCCTCTAGCTTATTCACTCAAGGCTGGCATTCTACCACTTGAAATACGCCTCTAGTTCTAGATTTTTGCTGGTTAGAGATGGCTCTCACAAACTTTCCTGTCCACACTGGCTTTGAACTATAATCCTCAGATCTCAGCCTCCTGAGTAGCCCAGATTACAGGCATGATTGGGTAGAACCCATTGCTTTTAAGCCTCTAGTGAGAAGTGGGGAGCTGGGGCCTATGCAAAGAAAACCTGTTCACTTCATGGACAAGATGTGAAAAAGAGGAAGACTAGGGACTTATGGCCACAATCCCTTTCAAGGAAACAGCTCAAATTGTTAGATAGAAGGCCTCCCACTAGGCCTCTTAAGGATGCCATCCTTGCCTTTGAAGCACTTATAGTCTATTAATAACAGCCAGCATTTACTGAACACATACTATTGCAGTTAGTTTTATATATATATATATATATATATATATATATATATACATATATATATATAATATTATATTATATGCATCATCTCCTTAACTCCTGACCATAACATTCACACACAGAGTTGGCCTAGTGAGGCTAATTGACATACCCAAGCCACTGGTTCTGCTTCAGGAGAATGGACAGATGGCAGTTCACTATGACTGATTCTTTCGTTTGATGATGGAACATCCCACAGAGGGTTGTTTCCTAGCATGTGGTACTATTGGGAAGTGATAGAAGCATGAGGCAGTGAGGCCCTGTAAAACAAGTTAGGTCATTGGGATTGTGTCCTGGGAATCTGGCCCTCCTTGTCTCTTTCATTTCCCACCACCATGAGCTCAGTGTCTTTGTTTTTATATGATGTAGTCCTATCACAAACTGCCTTGGAAAGGTTCCACGGCACTGGGGCCAAGCCATCATAGGCTAGAACTGCGGAAACTAGGAATGAAAATAAATATTTCTTCTTTCTATTTGTTTATTGATTACTTATTTATTTTAATTTTTTAAATTTATTTTTAAAAATTCCAACTGGAGTTGGAGCTCAAGGCCTCATGCTTGCTTCCCTGACTGATGCCCTACTTCTTGAGTCAAATCTCCTGCCTGGCATTGTTTGCTCTTTAATTTTGAAGATTAATGTTTCAAGGGAACATACTGAGGCACATTATACATATCTCCAAAAATAGAATAGTAAAGACCACTATAAACTGTTAGAAAAAAAGGAGTGGGGAAGGAGGAAGTTGGGTTGAGAAATATAGACTGAGTGAATTTGATCAAAGAATACCACATCAATGTATACAAAAAATCACAATGAAACCCCTTTGTACAATTAATTTACACTAATAGTATTTTTCAAAAGACTCAGGAAAGTGAGGCATCAGTGGCTTACATCTATAATCCTCACTATTCGAGAGACTGAGACCTGGAGGATTATGGCTCAAAGCCAGCCTCAGCAGCAAAGTTTGTTATATTCCATCTCCAAAACAATTAGTCAAAAGCAGTAGTAGGGCATGTGGCTCAAGTGGTAGAGCACCTTCCTAGAAAGTTAAGAAACCCTGAGTTTAAGCCTCAGTACTGAAAAAAACAATGTGAACAGGGTAAGACCACAAGTAAAGGATTCTATATGGGAACAAAGAGTCCATGATAACACATACCTTCAATACACAGTTTGGGTTTGCAGAGTTTACAAAACATTGTGCCATGGTTGGTAGGAGCCAAAAAGAGTCCTTTTCAAGATGTTCAAGAACTAAATTAAGCCTTATAGCCTTAAAGCATCAAAGAGAGATGTCCTTGTCAATATGAGAAACTTCAGAACACCTTACAAGTTGGGGCTTGTAAGTAAGATATAGGAGAGTCTAAACATTGCTTTGCAATTCTCAACCTAGTTATGTATTAGAACCACCTGGGTGATGAAATCTAGTATAAAACCAAGATGCAGTCCTTGCTTGGTTAAGATTGAGTGAAATAAATTATAAGTAAAAGTGAATGGAATGGAGGACAGAAAGTCCTAATACACTAGAGTATTCGGTGTAGCAGGTATTTTGAGATTGAGAATATTCTGTTGGTGAGATTTGGCGATGAACCAGATGTCAATGCTTTTGATGAATAATCTTAGGAGTGGGTCAGAATTGCTGGGATAAGGAGAGGAAGGTCCTTATAGGAAGGTGGTAGATAATTAATTGTTTGGATTAGAACGAGGAAAGCAGAGGTGACAGGACTTAAATGGAACTCAACTCCTTAATATTTGGCTATAAGAGAGAACATCTGCCAGGAAGGCTGCAGGAAAGATGGGATACTGGGAAAGGTGAGTGTGAAGTGGGAGTGGGAATCCGAGTATGCTCTGAGTAGAGGTTACATCAGGAAGTCAGCAGGGCCCTTCTGCCTGAGAATCTGACTTCCTTAATCTCAACGAATCCTTCCCATTCAGAAAGAAGAGTGGAGCTCTGGCAAAGATTTCGGTTTCACTATGGCCTGGTGTGCATTTCATTTATTTGAATAGTTGCCCTGTATTTATGGGAAATGACAGTAGTATAACATCTCACAATATAAAATCCTGTATAAAAATATCATTAGGGTGAGTTGCTTTGTTTAACAAGTCAGGAAATAACAGCAGCAGAGTTGGCAAAAGATAGGAGAAGTTAGAAGCATGACTGTGATCTCACTAGTATCAACCCAGTAGATAGCTGAGAGGGAAAAACAAGATGCAGGGAAGAGACTTGGAAGGGGAAAGTCATGGTGCAAAATGCATTAGAGATACTAGAGAAGAAAAACTATAAAAATAAATAAATAAAGGAACTGACACAGGAGAACCTGAGCTGAATCTTCTCTTGCTGTAGTCATTCAAATACTCCAGGGTCTCACAAAGAGTCTTCAGAACCACAGGAGGCTAGGAGCTACTCACCCAGCTCTTACGTTCCAGCTTCTTATAGACTCCAGGGCCAGAAAGAGCTAGCCTTCCCTCACTGTGCTCCCGGGAGTTACTCATTAGTAAAAGTTCCTGTGCTCATTAGTAAAAGTTCATTGCTTATTTGTCTGTGTATTTTTTTTTTTTGTGGCACTGGAACTTGAACTCAGGGCTTCATACTTGATAGATAGGCACTCTACCATTTGAACCATCTTTTTGTTACTTTGGTTAGTTTTCAGATAGGATCTGGCACTTTTGTCTAGGGCCAACCTGAGACCTTGATCCTCCTATATCTACTTCTACTGTAACTGGGACCACAGACCAATGCCCATATTTTTCTTTGAAATCGGATCTTGTTAACTTCTTTGACCAGGTTGACCTCAAATCATGATTCTTGTATCTTCACCTTGCATGTGGTTGTGATTACAGGTATGCTCCATGATGCCCAGCACAATGAAAGTTCTTTGTGAGACAATGTGAAAAATGCAGGTGTGTCAAGCTGAGCCCAGTTCACCTTCCTATGCTTCCTTGTTCACTGAACACCCTGGCTGCAACAGAGATGTATTTTTCAATAAGTATGGGTGATTTTTTAGAGTTTGAAGTGGTAAAGTCAGGCAAAAGCAGTATTGAGAGATTTTTCTGGTACTAGATGCGGAATAAACAGGGAAGGGGTGAGCAGCAAGATATAACCAGTGAAAAGGAAGGAAATAAAAATACATTAAAATGTCCTGATTACATTGTGGTGACACTGGCCCTAGCAGTTGTGTTATACTTAGGAGTGCATTGCTTTATACTAAAATCCTACTTAGAGATTATAACAGAAAAATTAATAAGGTTCCATATCAGCGGCCCTTCTTAATAGCCTTAACACGGAGCCATTGATCATTGCCATTCAGAGCCATCATGCTTCTCATTGACTGGAAAAGCGATGACTTACCTCATGATTGTAATCTGTCTTTAGAAATCATGCAGGCATTCCATCTGGCTTGCATGGACAAATTTCTAATCTGGACCATCTGAAAACATTTCCTAGGTTCTGTGAAGCACAGAACATCGAGGCTAAGAACTAAGATGAGTGCCATGATGAAAATAAATGCCTGTCTTTCTCTCTTCACTAGTTCTCAGAGGGAAGAAATGATTTTTTTTGTTTAAACAGGGAGGTGTTGACCTGATTTAAATTCTTAGTGCCTGTGAGGCACTGGGAGCTCATGCCTGTAATCCTAGCTGCTCAGGAGGCTGAGATCTGAGCATCATGGTTTGAAGCCAGCCCAGGCATGAAAGTCCATGCAACTCTTATCTCTAATTAATCAGCAAAAAAGTCATAAGTGGAGCTTTGGCTCCAGTGGTAGAGTGCCAGCGTTGACCAAAAGAGCTAAGAGACAGCCTCCAAGCTGGGACTTCAGGCCCCATAAAAAAAAAAATGACTTGGAATATGGCTTAATATGGCCTACCAAGCATAAGACCCTGAGCTCAAACTCCAATTCCATTTAAAACATTAAGTTTTTAATACAATTTCTTTGAATAATCATTCTACTCCCTAGCCACAAGATTAAGAAAGGGCCTAGTTTATAATACCAATGATAAAATAATTTTTGAAAAATAATAATTTTTTAATAAATATCAATTTTTTTAAATTGTCTTTAAATAGTTGTACAGAGACTTTAATTCAACATGCCAATTTATGTGCACAATGCAACTTCACCAGTGTCTCCCTTTTCACCATCCTTCCCAATTACCCATCGCCAACAATAGCTTGTTTCTTTTTCTCTCTTTTTTTCTTTTTTCTGTGCTAGTATTGGGGTTTGAACTCAGAGCCTGGGCTCTCTCCCTTAATATTTACTCAAGGCTGGCACTCTACCACTTGAGCCATAGCTCTACTTCTGGTGTTTTGCCAGTTAGTTGGAGACAAGAGTCCAAGTACTATTCCTCTCCACTCTGGCTTTGAACTCTATCTTCAGATATATCACCCTTCTAATTAGCTAGTCTACAGACATGAGCAATTGGAATATGGCCATATCCTTTATCCAAGGCTCTCGTGGCTTTTTTCTATAGGCTCTAGCCCATTCATCCAGCCATCCATTGCAGTGATGTTTACCAAATGCCTTCAATGAGCCAGGCCCAGTTCTAGGAGTTCAGATTACATCAAGGAATAGAACAGACAAAATTCAGAGTAGGACTTAGGTCCTATTAGGAGTACAACCAGTGAATGTGGTAGTATGTTTTAAAAAGCAAACAGAAATACAACATAATTGAGAATCTGGCCAGCAATAAAGAGTGGGGTTAGTGGTAATTATGACTAACTGAATAACTTTAAATGTTACTGTTTTACCTCTTCCTTATACATATCTAGCTCTTTGGTGTTCCCATTGTTGCCTTCCTGAGGAAGAGATGTTTCTGTTGCATGTGATGCATGAAGGAACAAATACATTAGCAACTGAAACCAAAATGAAGACAGAGGCAAGTGGCCTGGCACTGGACCAGGGCTGTGGGATGGAGGAAAAGAATAGATTTGAGAAATACTTTATGGCCGGGTATTGCTAGCTCATGCCAATTTCCTAGCTACTCAGTAGGCTGAGATCTGAATATCATGTTTCAAAGACTACAATCCATGAGGCACTTGTTTGCAATTAGCCACCAAAAATCCAGCTGTGGTTCAAGTAGTAGAACACAGGCTTTGAGTGAAAAAGCAAGTGAAAGCAACCAAATTCTGAGTTTCCAGGCTTTGGGTTCTGGCCTCTGCAGCAGAACAAAAAGTTGGAGGAGATAGAGAAAGGAGAGAGAAAGAGAGAAAAAGAGAGAGGAAGAAGAAGAAGAAGAAGAGGAGGAGGAGGAGGAGGAGGAGGAGGAGGAGGAGGAGGAGGAGGAGAGGGAATAGGGGGAGGAAGAGGAGGAGGAGGGGGGAGGAGG